>NC_050096.1:138331884-138634914 GCF_902167145.1 Zea mays
TTGCGGTGGTTTCGCGCAATTTCGTTGCCGCACGTCACCAATTCCGAAAACGGGTGTCGGGGTGCATACAAGCACGAGTTTTCGCCACCGAACCATTTCTTCGCTTTTCGCAACGAACAATCCCAATCCACTACTTTAGGTCCAAAACTCATGTTTGGGGTGGTTTCGCGCAATTTCGTTGTCGTACGTCACCCATTCCCAAAACGGTGGTCGGGGTGCATACAAAGCACGAGTTTTTGCCACCGGAACCAATTCTTCGTTTTTCGCAACGAACATGCCCAATCCACTACTTTAGGTCCAAAACTTATGTTTGGGGTGGTTTCGCGCTATATCGTTGCCGCACGTCACCCATTCCGAAAATGGGTGTCTGGGTGCATACAAAGCACGAGTTTTTGCCACCGGAACCATTTCGTCGTTTTTTGCAACGAACAATCCCAATCCACTACTTTAGGTCCAAAACTCATGTTTGGGTGGTTTCGCGCAATTTCGTTGCCGCACGTCACCCATTCCGAAAATGGGTGTCGGGATGCATACAAGCACGAGTTTTCGACACCAGAACCATTTATTTGTTTTTCGCAACGAACATGCCCAATCCACTACTTTAGGTCCAAAACTCATGTTTGGGGTGGTTTCGTGCAATTTCGTTGCCGCACGTCACCCATTCCGAAAACGGGTGTCGGGGTGCATACAAGCACGAGTTTTCGCCACCGGAACCATTTCTTCGTTTTTCGCAACGAACATGCCCAATCCACTACTTTAGGTCCAAAACTCATGTTTGGGGTGGTTTCGCGCAATTTCGTTGCAGCACGTCACCCACTCCGAAAACGGGTGTCGGGGTGCATACAAAGCACGAGAGTTCGCCACCGGAACCATTTCTTTGTTTTTCGCAACGAACATGCCCAATCCACTACTTTAGGTCCAAAACTCATGTTTGGGGTGGTTTCGCGCAATTTCGTTACCGCACGTCACCCATTCCGAAAACGGGTGTCGGCTGCATACAAAGCATGAGTTTTCGCCACCGGAACCATTTCTTCGTTTTTCGCAACGAACATGCCCAATCCACTACTTTAGGTCCAAAACTCATGTTTGGGGTGGTTTCGCGCAATTTCGTTGTCGTTCGTCACCCATTCCCAAAACGGGGGTCGGGTGCATACAAAGCACGAGTTTTTGCCACCGGAACCAATTCTTCGTTTTTTGCAACGAACATGCCCAATCCACTACTTTAGGTCCAAAACTCATTTTTGGGGTTGTTTCGCGCTATATCGTTGCCGCACGTCACCCATTCCGAAAACGGGTGTCTGGGTGCATACAAAGCACGAGTTTTTGCCACCGGAACCATTTCGTCGTTTTTTGCA
This sequence comes from Zea mays, assembly GCF_902167145.1. NCBI lineage: Eukaryota > Viridiplantae > Streptophyta > Magnoliopsida > Poales > Poaceae > Zea > Zea mays. Next base: position 138,333,240 of record NC_050096.1, read on the forward strand.
ACGAACATGCCCAATCCACTAATTTAGGTCCAAAACTCATGTTTGGGGTGGTTTCGCGCAATTTCGTTGCCGCACGTCACCAATTCCGAAAACGGGTGTAGGGGTGCATACAAGCACGAGTTTTCGCCACCGAACCATTTCTTCGCTTTTCGCAACGAACAATCCCAATCCACTACTTTAGGTCCAAAACTCATGTTTGGGGTGGTTTCGCGCAATTTCGTTGTCGTACGTCACCCATTCCCAAAACGGTGGTCGGGGGTGCATACAAAGCACGAGTTTTTGCTACCGGAACCAATTCTTAGTTTTTCGCAACGAACATGCCCAATCCACTACTTTAGGTCCAAAACTCATGTTTGGGGTGGTTTCGCGCTATATCGTTGCCGCACGTCACCCATTCCGAAAACGGGTGTCTGGGTGCATACAAAGCACGAGTTTTTGCCACCGGAACCATTTCGTCATTTTTTGCAACGAACAATCCCAATCCACTACTTTAGGTCCAAAACTCATGTTTGGGTGGTTTCACGCAATTTCGTTGCCGCACGTCACCCATTCCGAAAATGGGTGTCGGGGTGCATACAAGCACGAGTTTTCGACACCGGAACCATTTATTTGTTTTTCGCAACGAACATGCCCAATCCACTACTTTAGGTCCAAAACTCATGTTTGGGGTGGTTTCGTGCAATTTCGTTGCCGCACGTCACCCATTCCGAAAACGGGTGTCGGGGTGCATACAAGCACGAGTTTTCGCCACCGGAACCATTTCTTCGTTTTTCGCAACGAACATGCCCAATCCACTACTTTAGGTCCAAAACTCATGTTTGGGGTGGTTTCGCGCAATTTCGTTGCAGCACGTCACCCATTCCGAAAACGGGTGTCGGGGTGCATACAAAGCACGAGAGTTCGCCACCGGAACCATTTCTTTGTTTTTCGCAACGAACATGCCCAAATCCACTACTTTAGGTCCAAAACTCATGTTTGGGGTGGTTTCGCGCAATTTCGTTACCGCACGTCACCCATTCCGAAAACGGGTGTCGGGTGCATACAAAGCATGAGTTTTCGCCACCGGAACCATTACTTCGTTTTTCGCAACGAACATGCCCAATCCACTACTTTAGGTCCAAAACTCATGTTTGGGGTGGTTTCGCGCAATTTCGTTGTCGTTCGTCACCCATTCCCAAAACGGGGGTCGGGGTGCATACAAAGCACGAGTTTTTGCCACCGGAACCAATTCTTCGTTTTTTGCAACGAACATGCCCAATCCACTACTTTAGGTCCAAAACTCATTTTTGGGGTTGTTTCGCGCTATATCGTTGTCGCACGTCACCCATTCCGAAAACGGGTGTCTGGGTGCATACAAAGCACGAGTTTTTGCCACCGGAACCATTTCGTCGTTTTTTGCAACGAACATGCCCAATCCACTAATTTAGGTCCAAAACTCATGTTTGGGGTGGTTTCGCGCAATTTCGTTGCCGCACGTCACCAATTCCGAAAACGGGTGTAGGGGTGCATACAAGCACGAGTTTTCGCCACCGAACCATTTCTTCGCTTTTCGCAACGAACAATCCCAATCCACTACTTTAGGTCCAAAACTCATGTTTGGGGTGGTTTCGCGCAATTTCGTTGTCGTACGTCACCCATTCCCAAAACGGTGGTCGGGGGTGCATACAAAGCACGAGTTTTTGCTACCGGAACCAATTCTTAGTTTTTCGCAACGAACATGCCCAATCCACTACTTTAGGTCCAAAACTCATTTTTGGGGTGGTTTCGCGCTATATCGTTGCCGCACGTCACCCATTCCGAAAACGGGTGTCTGGGTGCATACAAAGCACGAGTTTTTGCCACCGGAACCATTTCGTCATTTTTTGCAACGAACAATCCCAATCCACTACTTTAGGACCCAAACTCATGTTTGGGTGGTTTCGCGCAATTTCGTTGCCGCACGTCACCCATTCCGAAAATGGGTGTCGGGGTGCATACAAGCACGAGTTTTCGACACCGGAACCATTTATTTGTTTTTCGCAACGAACATGCCCAATCCACTACTTTAGGTCCAAAACTCATGTTTGGGGTGGTTTCGTGCAATTTCGTTGCCGCACGTCACCCATTCCGAAAACGGGTGTCGGGGTGCATACAAGCACGAGTTTTCGCCACCGGAACCATTTCTTCGTTTTTCGCAACGAACATGCCCAATCCACTACTTTAGGTCCAAAACTCATGTTTGGGGTGGTTTCGCGCAATTTCGTTGCAGCACGTCACCCATTCCGAAAACGGGTGTCGGGGTGCATACAAAGCACGAGAGTTCGCCACCGGAACCATTTCTTTGTTTTTCGCAACGAACATGCCCAATCCACTACTTTAGGTCCAAAACTCATGTTTGGGGTGGTTTCACGCAATTTCGTTACCGCACGTCACCCATTCCGAAAACGGGTGTCGGGTGCATACAAAGCATGAGTTTTCGCCACCGAAACCATTTCTTCGTTTTTCGCAACGAACATGCCCAATCCACTACTTTAGGTCCAAAACTCATGTTTGGGGTGGTTTCGCGCAATTTCGTTGTCGTTCGTCACCCATTCCCAAAACGGGGGTCGGGGTGGATACAAAGCACGAGTTTTTGCCACCGGAACCAATTCTTCGTTTTTCGCAACGAACATGCCCAATCCACTACTTTAGGTCCAAAACTCATGTTTGGGGTGGTTTCACGCTATATCATTGCCGCACGTCACCCATTCCGAAAACGGGTGTCTGGGTGCATACAAAGCACGAGTTTTTGCCACCGGAACCATTTCGTCGTTTTTTGCAATGAACAATCCCAATCCACTACTTTAGGTCCAAAACTCATGTTTGGGTGGTTTCGCGCAATTTCGTTGCCGCACGTCACCCATTCCGAAAATGGGTGTCGGGGTGCATACAAGCACGAGTTTCCGACAACGGAACCATTTATTTGTTTTTCGCAACGAACATGCCCAATTCACTACTTTAGGTCCAAAACTCATGTTTGGGGTGGTTTCGTGCAATTTCGTTGCCGCACGTCGCTGTAACACCCCAGGTGTTACCTTGGCTAGAACCCACCTTGATACTAAAGGCTATAATCACATGTGGAAGAACTTAAGGGACAAAAGCATGAGGGCCTTGGAAAGCTAGATGTTAACCAAGGATTGTGAGTAACCAAAAGCATTACTCAAATCCTTGCACACTTACTACCTTGGATAAGAGGGGAGAAGAACCCTAGACCTCTCTTAAACCCTATCTCCCAAAACCCTAGGTAAGAAGGGAAAGAGAGTGAACAAGTGTGCAAAGCATGAGTAATTTTTACCCAAACCTTAACTAACCTTGTAACCATCAATTAGGGGAGGGAAATATTGCAAAAAGACCCCTGGAGAAACCCCAATTCAAATCTCCAAGTGGAGAGAGAGCTAGAGCTCTCTATTTCCCTCTAAGTCAAAATCTAACCCTAATCCAAAGACCAGCCGTGTTCACCTTAAAGATGGCGCCAAAACCACTTAGGTTCTATACCAAAAATGTGGTATACCACCTAAGGCACCCCCTGGAAAAAGTGGAAACCGAGACTTGGACGTTTGATAGGATTTGGCATCAGTTTTGTCGCGAGGTGGGCAGTGAGACAAGCCAGATTTGGCGCCCGTCTATCTCCTGATCTAGGGCGTATCCTCCTTTGGAACTCACACATGTGAGATAGCCCTAGGTGCCAGGAAGAGGCCTGCGCCGGATTCATGGCAAGATTCGCACGTTTGCGATCTCTGGAGACGTTTGAACAATGGAAGAAACACACCTCCACGTGTTCGACGCTTCCTGCCGCGCCAGAGCACGCTCGCGCGCGCCCCCGCATGCCCAGCGCCGCGCCCGCGCCTATAAAACCCTCCCAGACTTCGATTGTACCCTTCCGCGCACCCTCAAACCTCACTGGAGTCTAGCTCGCCGCCGTTTGCCCGTGTGCAGCGTGTCCGCGGCCGCCCAATCCCTCTGCCACCGTAGACCGGCCCGTAGAGCAATTCCCAACCCCATCCAGCCCTCGGAGAAGACTGTGCACACCTCCGTGAAGCTCCCCGAGCAAGGAATCGGAGTTTGCTTCGCCGGAGAGGCCAGTCCACGCTCGCCGGAGCTCTCAACCCCGCCGGAGTACGTGGACCGGGTAATCCGCTCAACCATCCTTCGATTCCTTGTGCACACGGTCGCTACGTTACCCCGTGAAGCTCACCGTGCCCTCGGATTGAACCAGTTCGCCGTGGTTTGGCCGGTACACTCACCGCCGACGAGAACACCCGCCTGCGCGCGTGGACCGGGCGATTCCGGCCATCCCCGACGTCAAGCCGTACCTCGACGTGACCGCCAGAGTCTCCCCGAGCCAACCCCACCCTCCGCCGGACCTCCCTCGCCGCCGGTAAGCCGCGCCACCCTTTTCTTTCCCGCGGTTACTGTTTGCATAAGGGGAAGGACTGCGGGTGAGAGGGAGAGAAGGTCAGGGGGTTTTGTGAAATGTCAGAGACACAGGGGAATAGTGGCGCGAGGGTAGATTTGCGCAGGTTGATTTAGTTTAAACCCAGGGACCTCGGCGTAAACTGTTTTTCCAGGAAACCTTTATTAAATCTGTTTTTAATTTGAATAGAAACTTTTAAAATCCATAACTTCTGTTTAATTCATCCAAGTTTGGTCAAACCAATTTTGTCAGACTCTAAATAATGTAACCTACTTAAGAAAAATATAAAACCCCCTATGTACTATAGAAAACTTTAAAGCTCTGATTTAATTATAGTTTTGACCAAAAGCTCATTAATAGGGCCAAAATTAGTTGCCTTATTTGACTGGGGTTAGAAAAATTTTGAGAAGTTTGTATCTACCTACTAACCCAAATAAAAATGTTAAACCTCTCTGTCCACTCCATTAAGTTAGTTTTTACCCTTATTGTATAATATGCTTAAGGATAAGAAAAATAGAAAATGTAATTTAAATAATGAACCAGAGAGTACCTCTATTTTTGTTAGGATACTTATTCAATATAGTTCACTGGAAAAATATATCATACCCTGTTTTAGTATAAAATAAGTAGGATCCCTTTTGTTTTAATAAAACAAGTGAAACTTAGAAAAACCCTACAAAAATAACCCCAAGGTAAAAACACCCCCACCCTTGGGATAACTAATGTTTTATTAATAAGAACTTAAGAAAAATATGAAATCTGCTGTTTGACATTTTTCAAATAATAATGTAGTAGAAAGTGCCTTTTGACATTTAACTTAAGAAAATCATAACTAAATAACCACCCCTTAGTTTTCTGTGATTTTTAGCACAGAAGCCTATTGTTACTATGGGATGCCAGCAAAAATAACCTTTAGGACAGAACCTACCCCTAACTAAGAGATGTAGTGTAAAGTGGCCCATTTTGCATAACTCTTGTTATTTTTGTTTAAAACCTAGCCTTTGTACTTTAAGCCTCAAATTCTTAAAACAAGCTAGAATAGCAAATGACAACCCACTGTAATTTTTACAGAATTTTTGGAAATTATTAAAACACTGTCGTAGTTCAAACCTACACTAGAAACCCTAATTGGAAATTAAAGTAAGGAAATGAATGATGTAAATTAATGTCATCCTAAAACCTTTGTAAATTTGTCCACTGAAATCTATAAAGACAATGCAAATCCACTATGTTATCCTAAAAGAAAACCTAAGCCTAAAAGGTAATAAGTCTATGTATATATATTTACCACTAGAAGCCCCACATAACCAGGAAACCCTAAGTTATTTCTGACTTAGTTTCTTTTAGCTTAATGTTATTAAATCTTGCATAATCATGACATACATGTTCATTGCATTTCGATAGACTGTAACCTTGCTGACGGAGAGTACATCCTCGTGCCGGAGCAAGGAGCTGCTCAGGAGGTAGCCTCGGATCCAGCACCCGAGCCTGCACCAGAGGACCTGCCAGCCACTGCTTTGGAAGGCAAGCCCCGGTTTTATGCATAACCGTTATATATGCTATTTTACTGCACTTAATGTTTGTAGGATTGTACTGTGCACTTAAGTGTAGGAGTTGATTGAAACCCTAGTTGCATGATCTCAGGAATCCTTTTGAGATGAATACTAGTATGATAGGACGAGTAGTTGCTTTGTTTAAATAGGATCTCGGTAGAAGACGAGTGATTTTTCTAGCACTCACGCGAGATCAGGAATTTGATTGTACCCACTTTCACATTATCATGATACTAGTTGGTGGACAACAATCCATGGGGATTGGTTGTCTACGAGATGTAAAATGGAATAAGGATTAACGTGCGGATACCTGTGTCAAGCGTTTGAATGTACTAAACACATACCGAGAAATATGGTAAATCGGTAAGCCTAGTACCTGAGTGAACCTGCCCGCAGACTTTTACCCCTCACGCGACCTGAGACGTGGTCTCCCATTCCGGTTATGGTGGGTACAAGTGCGGTCACTGCACGACGGCCAGTCGGGGTCAGTGGAGCATTGTACGCCAAGGCGGTGAGCCCTGATCTGTTGCCAGGGAATCGATGAGGATGGTTGATGTGTGTGGGGACGGAGTGCCCCTACATGTCGTGTGTTTAGGTTTACCTTGCAAGGATAAAAACTCGATTCGAATCGTCTGCTTCTCGCAGCTAATGAGACTGCTTGATCCATTGTACTGCATTGAGTAACAAGTGGAAATATGATGAGTTGATATAAGATGTTGATTGCTAATAATGCTTGCTACTATGTATGAGTAGATAGTACACTTTTAGCCTTAAGAGAGTCACACTTAATTTTGACCAAATTAAAATCTTGACTTACAAACTCAGCTAGTGCTTTTGGCAACCAAACCCCACAGCCAAACAGCTGCATGTCTAGAGGTAGAGGAGTAGACTCCTCAAACCGGGTAAGTCTAGTTGAGTATTAGTATACTCAGCCTTGCTTGTGGCATAATTTTTACAGGTTCTCTGGAGGAAATGGTTGCTGGAGTGACTTGGCCGTCCATCTTGCCACCGGGTTGGACTGTCGAGTGGGACCCTGCCTCGGCTGAGGAGGAGCATGAGGAGTGATGGGACAGGCTTCCCCATCTCTCTGTTTAATTACCGTTAGTTTTATTCCGCTGCACTTCGAACAATGATGGTTACTTTTGCAAAAACTCTGATGATGATGATGATGATGTAATAATTTAATACTCTGACATGTATGGTTTTATGCTTTATTGTATTTGCTCTGTGACTCACCTTCGAGTGAGATTGTGGTACTTGATCCTGTCAGTGGCCGTGTCGGACTAGATCCGAGGGATTGACGGATTATTCCCATTTAAGTGTGGTCTAGCCTCTAAGGCGGGGCTTAGGCACTTAAGTTGGAATAATTCGGGCAGTTCCGCCACAACTGGTATCGGAGCTTGTACCACCACAGAGGAATCAATAAAACATGAATACCATCCTTTTCCAAAGTAAAACTTGATAGAAACAATGTTGGATAGATAGTAGGACGAGCAGGATAGACCTAGGACGTGAAGCCTTAGGGTAATAGAAGGGTAGCTAGGTGGCTAAGTAACTAGGCCCTACAGGCCGCTTTTACAGGATGGGAGTCCTTCCCGATTCCTTTTATCTTGTGAGGTCGTTCAGGACGAGCATGCATGCATTCTTAATTAAGCAAATGGATAACTGAGTAAAGGACTTAAAAACAAGAATAACAACCAACTAGGTCCCCAGTGCCTTTTTACTTAACTAGAGAAAGGCTGAGTTTATTTTTCCTTGTTCTTTTTATAATTCTTTTTCTTTTACTTACGCTTAACCGTACACAGATGACTTCCCACGGATCCTCCGATGACGGAAATGCACTGACCCACACTGACGGACTTGCACGAGAGGGCTTTCCCCGCATTTTGTGGGAGGTACTTCATGGGGCCGGATACACGACACCCCCTTAGTACGCGGTGCAGCAGTTCGAGAAGCACCGAGTGCCTCGCTGTAGAGTGAGGATGACTTTGGAGCCTCATCCCCTGCAGCCAGGCTGGCGCTCTTTGGACTCCGAGTCTTTCGGATACCGAGTAGAGGACACGATCGAGGCGATCGCTCTGCATGGATTGACTACTTTCTGCGGATTCCATCCTTTGGAGCTGGCTACCCACCCCATTGGCTTGTTCCCCGCTGAGAGGGAGGATGACCCAATGTGGAAGGATCGGGTGGAGCATGCCAAGGATATCTGGGCCATCTACCCAGGACAGACCGCGCACTTGACTGTATGGTGCATGAATTCCCTGTACCGTCTGCAGGTGATGCGCGGTGAGGCGATGTCCCATCTGATGGCACTGCTGGAGGCAACAAAGATTACGTTGGACAATAGAGAGGAACTCGTGGTTGATTTGTCCCAAGAAATGGTGGAGAAGGACTTGCAGGTGGGGCAGCTATCCACGGATATCCAAGAATTGGAGGAGCTAGTGGGCACCAGGGAGAACACCATCGAGGTTCTAGAGGATCAGCTCATTAACACTCAGCAGCAGCTCGCTGAGGCTAACGAGCACCTGGACATGCATCACCAGGAGATCCAGGACCAGGAGGCCAACGAGGACGTCGACATCGAGGGAGGAGATGAGCCTGCCTCCAGTGTGGACACTGCTGGCTCGGGAAGACCACCTTCCCCCGAGTCGAGTGTTGCTTCGTTCGCTCACTAGGTGTTCAGGATAGGCTTAGAAGTGGAATGGTCGGACTCCTCGCAGCTAGCTTAGCTTTTGCACCCTTGGGGTACTAGGCTAGATAGAGTTGAGTCATTTTGGGACAAATTGATGTAATCGTGCTAAACTCTCTTGGGAGCTTGTTTGATGGATGCTGTCATCAGTTTAAATTTGGAAGGAAGAATTTGTGCCTTTTAAAATCCTTTTGTTGAAGTCAGAGTCTATCATGTTGTTTTTAACTTTTTCTCCGCAATAAAATCTTGAACTTGTAAATAAGGTGTTAAGTATGTGGTTTTTCAGATGGCCGGGAGGCAGCGTCGTGGCCAGAACGAGCGCGTTCCTCCACCGCCGCCACGACCTCCCACTCTGCAGGAGCTCATGGCTCAGCAGAATGAGATCCTGAGGCAGCTGGCTCAACGTCAGCCACCACCTCAGCATTGTGGTGGTGGAGACCATCAGCGTCACCCCGCGGCGGCTACATACCAGGAATTCCTTAGCACCCAGCCTCCATTGTTCACAAGGGCGGAGGACCCACTTGATGCAGATGTATGGTTGCGAGTGGTGGAATCCAAATTCCCACTGCTCCATGGAGCTTGCTCAGAGGTCACCAAAGTCAGGTTCGCCACCCAGCAGCTTCGCGGACCTGCAAGGACTTGGTGGGATCATTTTCTTGCTATGCAGCCAGAGGACCGAGAGGTGGAGTGGAGGGAGTTCAAGGCAGCTTTCAGGGGACACCATATACCAGCCGGGATTATGGACAGGAAGCTCAATGAGTTTTTGGCACTCACTCAGGGCAACAGGACAGTGTTGCAGTATGCCCAGGCCTTTAATGACTTGTGCCAGTATGCTGGGTATCATGCAGATACAGATGAGAAGAAGAGAGACAGGTTTAGGAGGGGGCTTAGCACTAAGCTCCGTGACCGTCTCAACACCGTCAGGGCCAACAGTTACAATGAGTTGGTCAACATGGCTATCTCCCAAGAGGACTGCATTACAGCTAGGCAGGCAGAGAAGAAGAGGAAGACCCCTGTGGCAGGACCCTCAGCTCAGCCACAGCGCTTCAGGATTGTGTCCGACACTCTGAACAGGGGACCCCAGCAGCAGCAAGGAAGATGGGTGATCCGACCGCAGCAGCAGGCACCCAACCGCACTCAATTTCCAGCTCAGAGGAACAATCAGCAGCAGCAGTATCGTCAGGCAAATGACAACAGGTGTTTCACTTGTGGCAACACCGGGCACTATGCCAAGAATTGCCCCAGGAATCAGCAGAGGCAGGGGCAGAATGCTAATCAGAACCAAGGCAAGAGGCAGAAGGTGCAAGTGAGGCAGGGCAGGCTAAACTTCACCACCATGGCTGATATTCCAGAGGGAGCACCCATCATGACTGGTATCTTTACAGTTTTGAATTATCCTGCCATTATTCTTTTTTATTCTGGTGCATCGCATAGTTTTATCAGTGCCAAATTTAGTGCCAAGTGCCAGTTACCTTTCCACCACACCGATGGGGGCATTACAATTTCAACACCAGGAGGCAGGGTTGCCACCTATCAAATCAACAGACACGTGCCCATAAAGTTGGGTAGTCTAATAATTAAAACCACCCTCCTCATTTTGGGTTTAGATAGCGTGGATATTATATTGGGAACTGATGGTTAACCAGGCATCAAGCAGTTATTGATGTTGCAGCCAGGGCCATTGAGGTGCACTCACCAACCTGTGGTGAAACTACATTATATTTGCCCGATCAGGGATGCACCCGTTCTTGTGCTTTCGTCATGATAAATTCCCCAGTGGAAAAGATTCCGGTGGTCCGTGACTATCCGGATGTTTTTCCGGAGGAATTGCCAGGGATGCCACCTGACCGAGATATTGAGTTCGCCATCGAATTGCAACCTGGGACCGCTCCTATCTCCAAGAGACCCTATAGGATGCCTCCCGCGGAATTGGCGGAATTGAAAAAGCAATTGCAAGAGTTGTTGTACAAGGGGTTTATTCGTCCAAGTACCTCACCATGGGGATGTCCAGCATTATTTGTGAAGAAAAAGGATGAGAGTTTGAGGATGTGTGTTGACTACCGCCCTCTCAATGCGGTGACTATCAAGAACAAATACCCACTGCCCCGTATTGATGTTCTGTTCGATCAGTTGGTAGGGGCCAAGGTATTCTCCAAGATAGACCTTCGCTCAGGGTACCATCAGATCAAGATCCGTGCCAGCGACATTCCCAAGACGGCTTTCTCTACCAGATATGGACTGTATGAGTTTCTGGTGATGTCTTTTGGGCTGACCAATGCCCCGGCCTATTTTATGTACCTGATGAACTCAGTGTTCATGCCAGAGTTGGATAAGTTCGTGGTCGTTTTCATTGATGATATTCTAGTTTATTCCAAGAATGAAGCCGAGCACACCAAACATTTGCATATTGTACTTCAGAGACTGCGTGACCATCAGTTGTATGCTAAGTTGTCTAAGTGTGAATTCTGGCTGAAGGAAATTAAATTCTTGGGTCACACAATTTCTCAGGATGGGATCTCAGTTGATCCTGAGAAGGTACAAGAGGTAATGGATTGGAAACCCCCGACTACAGTGAAGCAAATTCGGAGTTTTCTGGGATTGGCAGGGTATTATCGACGATTTATTCCGGATTTCTCCAGGATTGCCAAACCAATGACTGAACTGTTGAAGAAGGGAGTCAAATTTGAGTGGAGCCAAAAGTGTGAAGATGCCTTTCATACCTTGAGGCAGCATTTGACAACAGCCCCAGTGCTGGCCCAACCTAACAACACCAAGCCATTTGAAGTTTATTGTGATGCTTCTGGTACTGGATTGGGATGTGTCTTGATGCAAGAAAACAGAGTCATTGCTTATGCTTCCAGAGCACTCAGGCCCCATGAGCAGAACTACCCTACACATGATCTAGAATTGGCAGTTGTGGTTCATGCTCTAAAGATATGGAGACACTACTTGATGGGAGCCCACTGTAACATCTACACTGATCACAAGAGTCTCAAGTACATTTTCACTCAGGCAGATCTGAACATGAGGCAGAGGAGATGGTTGGAGTTAATCAAGGACTATGAATTGGAGGTGCATTACCACCCTGGTAATGCCAATGTTGTGGCAGATGCCTTGAGCAGAAAGGCCCAGTGCAATTGTATGAGCATGGATGTGGGAGTTACCACCCTATGTGACGAGTTGTGCAAGCTGAACCTGGAAGTTGTTTCTTCGGGTGACCTAAGCTATATCTCGGTGGAGCCCACATTGCAAGAACAGATAGTCAGAGCACAGGTTGAAGATAAGGGTGTTCAGGTTATCAAAGATATGATCAAGCAAAAGGCAGAGAAATACAAGTGTTTCCGACAGGACAGCAAGGGAATTCTATGGTTTGGAGATCGATTGGTTGTTCCCAAGGACCCTGAGCTCAGAAAGAAGATACTGGATGAAGCTCACCTCTCCAAATTCTCCATGCACCCTGGTAGCAACAAGATGTACCATGATCTCAGATCTCTATATTGGTGGACTAGAATGAAAAGGGAAATTGCCAAGTACATATCCGAGTGTGACACCTGCCAGAGAATCAAAGCTAGTCACTTGAAGGCAGCAGGCCCTTTGCAACCCCTTCCCATACCATCTTGGAAATGGGAAGACATTTGCATGGACTTCATAGTGGGATTACCCAATACCTCCAGGCACCATGATTCTATTTGGGTTATTGTGGACAGGTTGACCAAGACCGCTCATTTCTTGCCAGTGCACACCACCCACAAGACAGAGAAGTACGCAGAAACTTATATTGATCAGATAGTAAGATTGCATGGTATTCCAAAGACCATTGTATCTGACAGAGGAGCACTGTTTGTGGCACGCTTTTGGGAGAAACTGCAAGAATCACTTGGGACCCAAGTAATCCGAAGCTCAGCATATCACCCTCAAACAGATGGCCAGACAGAAAGGGTGAATCAGATTTTGGAAGACATGTTGCGAGCATGTGCACTACACTATGGGAAGGATTGGGATAAGTGTCTGTCTTTGGCAGAATTTGCTTACAATAACAGCTATCAGTCCAGTCTAAAGATGGCACCTTTTGAGGCATTATATGGGAGAAGGTGTAGGACCCCACTAAATTGGTCTCAAGCAGGAGAAAGGGAAATTTTTGGGCCGCACTTGGTACTTGAGGCAGAGGCAAAGGTCAGGGTTATTACCAAGAACTTAGAAGCTGCTCAGGCCAGGCAAAGGAGCTATCATGATAAGAGGCGGAAGCCTCTGCAGTTTGAGGTGGGAGCTCATGTCTATCTTAAGGTATCACCCACCAAGGGTGTCCAGAGATTCGGGATCAAGGGCAAGTTAGCTCCTCGCTACATTGGACCCTATGAGATCAAGGCAAGTTGTGGACCCGTAGCTTACCAATTGGAATTGCCACCACACATGTCAGTAGTTCACAATGTGTTCCATGTATCTCAGCTGCGGAAATGTGTTCGCCTACCCACTGAAGTGCTACCGGAACCAGACATTGAGATAGAACTAGACTTGTCCTACCAAGAGTACCCCGTCAAGGTATTAGATCATAAGGAAAGATCAACTCGGGCAAGGTCGGTCAGAATGTATAAAGTTCAGTGGAGTCACCATTCAGCAGAAGAAGCTACATGGGAGACTGAGGATTTTCTACGCTCTCGCTTCCCCGACTTTTTGCCCAAAGGAGTCGGTACGTAACCCCAAAACCCCACCCCCACCTGCCCTTTGAATTCAATTATAAGAAAAACTTAGATAACAAGGATAGTCTAAGTTGTGGATTTAACTTAAGAAGGGCTTCCATCTGAAGTTGCAAAGAGGATGACATTCGAAGAGCAGTTAATAAGAGAAACTTAAGTGTAAAGGAAAAACGACACCAGCACACCTTCAAGCACCCTCCGAGGGACTCTACCTAAATCTCGGGACGAGATTCCTTTAAGGGGGGAGGGCTGTAACACCCCAGGTGTTACCTTGGCTAGAACCCACCTTGATACTAAAGGCTATAATCACATGTGGAAGAACTTAAGGGACAAAAGCATGAGGGCCTTGGAAAGCTAGATGTTAACCAAGGATTGTGAGTAACCAAAAGCATTACTCAAATCCTTGCACACTTACTACATTGGATAAGAGGGGAGAAGAACCCTAGACCTCTCTTAAACCCTATCTCCCAAAACCCTAGGTAAGAAGGGAAAGAGAGTGAACAAGTGTGCAAAGCATGAGTAATTTTTACCCAAACCTTAACTAACCTTGTAACCATCAATTAAGGGAGGGAAATATTGCAAAAGACCCCTGGAGAAACCCCAATTCAAATCTCCAAGTGGAGAGAGAGCTAGAGCTCTCTATTTCCCTCTAAGTCAAAATCTAACCCTAATCCAAAGACCAGCCGTGTTCACCTTAAAGATGGCGCCAAAACCACTTAGGTTCGATACCAAAAATGTGGTATACCACCTAAGGCACCCCCTGGAAAAAGTGGAAACCGATACTTGGACGTTTGATAGGATTTGGCATCAGTTTTGTCGCGAGGTGGGCAGTGAGACAAGCCAGATTTGGCGCCCGTCTATCTCCTGATCTAGGGCGTATCCTCCTTTGGAACTCACACATGTGAGATAGCCCTAGGTACCAGGAAGAGGCCTGCGCCGGATTCATGGCAAGATTCGCATGTTTGCGATCTCTGGAGACGTTTGAACAATGGAAGAAACACACCTCCACGTGTTCGACGCTTCCTGCCGCGCCAGAGCACGCTCGCGCGCGCCCCCGCATGCCCAGCGCCGCGCTCGAGCCAAGCCAGCGCCATGGCCCGCGCCCGCGCCTATAAAACCCTCCCAGACTTCGATTGTACCCTTCCGCGCACCCTCAAACCTCACCGGAGTCTAGCTCGCCGCCGTTTGCCCGTGCGCAGCGTGTCCGCGGCCGCCCAATCCCTCTGCCACCGTAGACCGGCCCATAGAGCCAATCCCAACCCCATCCAGCCCTCGGAGAAGACTGTGCACACCTCCGTGAAGCTCCCCGAGCAAGGAATCGGAGTTTGCTTCGCCGGAGAGGCCAGTCCACGCTCGCAGGAGCTCTCAACCCCGCCGGAGTACGTGGACCAGGTAATCCGCTCAACCATCCTTCGATTCCTTGTGCATACGGTCGCTACGTTACCCAGTGAAGCTCACCGTGCCCTCGGATTGAACCAGTTCGTCGTGGTTTGGCCGGTACACTCGCCGCCGACGAGAACACCCGCCTGCGCGCGTGGACCGGGCGATTCCAGCCATCCCCGATGTCAAGCCGTACCTCGACGTGACCGCCAGAGTCTCCCCGAGGCAACCCCACCCTCCGCCGGACCTCCCTCGCCGCCGGTAAGCCGCGCCACCCTTTTCTTTCTCGCGGTTACTGTTTGCATAAGGGGAAGGACTGCGGGTGAGAGGGAGAGAAGGTCAGGGGGTTTTGTGAAATGTCAGAGACACAGGGGAATAGTGGCGCGAGGGTAGATTTGCGTAGGTTGATTTAGTTTAAACCCAGGGACCTCGACGTAAACTGTTTTTCCAGGAAACCTTTATTAAATCTGTTTTTAATTTGAATAGAAACTTTTAAAATCCATAACTTCTGTTTAATTCATCCAAGTTTGGTCAAACCAATTTTGTCAGACTCTAAATAATGTAACCTACTTAAGAAAAATATAAAACCCCCTATGTACTATAGAAAACTTTAAAGCTCTGATTTAATTATAGTTTTGACCAAAAGCTCAATAATAGGGCCAAAATTAGTTGCCTTATTTGACTGGGGTTAGAAAAATTTTGAGAAGTTTGTATCTACCTACTAACCCAAATAAAAATGTTAAACCTCTCTGTCCACTCCATTAAGTTAGTTTTTACCCCTTATTGTATAATATGCTTAAGGATAAGAAAAATAGAAAAATGTAATTTAAATAATGAACCAGAGAGTACCTCTATTTTTGTTAGGATACTTATTCAATATAGTTCACTGGAAAAATATATCATACCCTGTTTTAGTATAAAATAAGTAGGATCCCTTTTGTTTTAATAAAACAAGTGAAACTTAGAAAAACCCTACAAAAATAACCCCAAGGTAAAAACACCCCCACCCTTGGGATAACTAATGTTTTATTAATAAGAACTTAAGAAAAATATGAAATCTGCTGTTTGACATTTTTCAAATAATAATGTAGTAGAAAGTGCCTTTTGACATTTAACTTAAGAAAATCATAACTAAATAACCACCCCTTAGTTTTCTGTGATTTTTAGCACAGAAGCCTATTGTTACTATGGGATGCCAGCAAAAATAACCTTTAGGACAGAACCTACCCCTAACTAAGAGATGTAGTGTAAAGTGGCCCATTTTGCATAACTCTTGTTATTTTTGTTTAAAACCTAGCCTTTGTACTTTAAGCCTCAAATTCTTAAAACAAGCTAGAATAGCAAATGACAACCCACTGTAATTTTTACAGAATTTTTGGAAATTATTAAAACACTGTCGTAGTTCAAACCTACACTAGAAACCCTGAATGGAAATTAAAGTAAGGAAATGAATGATGTAAATTAATGTCATCCTAAAACCTTTGTAAATTTGTCCACTGAAATCTATAAAGACAATGCAAATGCACTATGTTATCCTAAAAGAAAACCTAAGCCTAAAAGGTAATAAGTCTATGTATATATATACCACTAGAAGCCCCACATAACCAGGAAACCCTAAGTTATTTCTGACTTAGTTTCTTTTAGCTTAATGTTATTAAATCTTGCATAATCATGACATACATGTTCATTGCATTTCGATAGACTGTAACCTTGCTGACGGAGAGTACATCCTCGTGCCGGAGCAAGGAGCTGCTCAGGAGGTAGCCCCGGATCCAGCACCCGAGCCTGCACCAGAGGACCTGCCAGCCACTGCTTTGGAAGGCAAGCCCCGGTTTTATGCATAACCATTATATATGCTATTTTACTGCACTTAATGTTTGTAGGATTGTACTATGCACTTAAGTGTAGGAGTTGATTGAAACCCTAGTTGCATGATCTCAGGAATCCTTTTGAGATGAATACTAGTATGATAGGACGAGTAGTTGCTTTGTTTAAATAGGATCTCGGTAGAAGACGAGTGATTTTTCTAGCACTCGCGCGAGATCAGGAATTTGATTGTACCCACTTTCACATTATCATGATACTAGTTGGTGGACAACAATCCATGGGGATTGGTTGTCTACGAGATGGAAAATGGAATAAGGATTAACGTGCGGATATGTGTGTCAAGCGTTTGAATGTACTAAACACATACCGAGAAATATGGTAAATCGGTAAGCCTAGTACCTGAGTGAACCTGCCCGCAGACTTTACCCCTCACGCGACCTGAGACGTGGTCTCCCATTCCGGTTATGGTGGGTACAAGTGCGGTCACTGCACGACGGCCAGTCGGGGTCAGTGGAGCATTGTACGCCAAGGCGGTGAGCCCTGATCTGTTGCCAGGGAATCGATGGGGACGGTTGATGTGTGTGGGGACGGAGTGCCCCTACATGTCGTGTGTTTAGGTTTACCTTGCAAGGATAAAAACTCGATTCGAATCGTCTGCTTCTCACAGCTAATGAGACTGCTTGATCCATTGTACTGCATTGAGTAACAAGTGGAAATATGATGAGTTGATATAAGATGTTGATTGCTAATAATGCTTGCTACTATGTATGAGTAGATAGTACACTTTTAGCCTTAAGAGAGTCACACTTAATTTTGACCAAATTAAAATCTTGACTTAGAAACTCAGCTAGTGCTTTTGGCAACCAAACCCCACAGCCAAACAGCTGCATGTCTAGAGGTAGAGGAGTAGACTCCTCACACCGGGTAAGTCTAGCTGAGTATTAGTATACTCAGCCTTGCTTGTGGCATAATTTTTACAGGTTCTCTGGAGGAAATGGTTGCTGGAGTGACTTGGCCGTCCATCTTGCCACCGGGTTGGACTGTCGAGTGGGACCCTGCCTCGGCTGAGGAGGAGCATGAGGAGTGATGGGACAGGCTTCCCCATCTCTCTGTTTAATTACCGTTAGTTTTATTCCGCTGCACTTCGAACAATGATGGTTACTTTTGCAAAAACTCCGATGATGATGATGATGATGATGATGATGTAATAATTTAATACTCTGACATGTATGGTTTTATGCTTTATTGTATTTGCTCTGTGACTCACCTTCGAGTGAGATTGTGGTACTTGATCCTGTCAGTGGCCGTGTCGGACTAGATCCGAGGGATTGACGTATTATTCCCATTTAAGTGTGGTCTAGCCTCTAAGGCGGGGCTTAGGCACTTAAGTTGGAATAATTCGAGCAGTTCCGCCACAGTCACCCATTCCGAAAACGGGTGTCGGGGTGCATACAAGCACGAGTTTTCGCCACCGGAACCATTTCTTCGTTTTTCGCAACGAACATGCCCAATCCACTACTTTAGGTCCAAAACTCATGTTTGGGGTGGTTTCGCGCAATTTCATTGCAGCATGTCACCCATTCCGAAAACGGGTGTCGGGGTGCATACAAAGCACGAGAGTTCGCCACCGGAACCATTTCTTTGTTTTTCGCAACGAACATGCCCAATCCACTACTTTAGGTCCAAAACTCATGTTTGGGGTGGTTTCGCGCAATTTCGTTACCGCACGTCACCCATTCCGAAAACGGGTGTCGGGTGCATACAAAGCATGAGTTTTCGCCACCGGAACCATTTCTTCGTTTTTCGCAACGAACATGCCCAATCCACTACTTTAGGTCCAAAACTCATGTTTGGGGTGGTTTCGCGCAATTTCGTTGTCGTTCGTCACCCATTCCCAAAACGGGGGTCGGGGTGCATACAAAGCACGAGTTTTTGCCACCGGAACCAATTCTTCGTTTTTCGCAACGAACATGCCCAATCCACTACTTTAGGTCCAAAACTCATTTTTGGGGTTGTTCCGCGCTATATCGTTGCCGCACGTCACCCATTCCGAAAACGGGTGTCTAGGTGCATACAAAGCACGAGTTTTTGCCACCGGAACCATTTCGTCGTTTTTTGCAACGAACATGCCCAATCCACTACTTTAGGTCCAAAACTCATGTTTGGGGTGGTTTCGCGCAATTTTGTTGCCGCACGTCACCAATTCCGAAAACGGGTGTCGGGGTGCATACAAAGCATGAGTTTTCGCCACCAGAACCATTTCTTCGTTTTGCGCAACGAACATGCCCAATCCACTACTTTAGGTCCAAAGCCCATGTTTGGGGTGGTTTCGCGCAATTTCGTTGCCGCACGTCACCAATTCCGAAAACGGGTGTCGGGGTGCATACAAGCACGAGTTTTTGCCACCCGAACCATATATTCGTTTTTCGCAACAAACATGCCCAATCCACTACTTTAGGTCCAAAAATCATGTTTGGGGTGGTTTCGCGCAATTTCGTTGCCGCACGTCACCAATTCCGAAAACGGGTGTCGGGGTGCATACAAGCACGAGTTTTCGCCATCGAACCATTTCTTCGCTTTTCGCAACGAACAATCCCAATCCACTACTTTAGGTCCAAAACTCATGTTTGGGGTGGTTTCGCGCAATTTCGTTGTCGTACGTCACCCATTCCCAAAACGGTGGTCGGGGTGCATACAAAGCACGAGTTTTTGCCACCGGAACCAATTCTTCGTTTTTCGCAACGAACATGCCCAATCCACTACTTTAGGTCCAAAACTCATGTTTTGGGGTGGTTTCGCGCTATATCGTTGCCGCACGTCACCCATTCCGAAAACGGGTGTCGGGGTGCATACAAGCACGAGTTTTCGCCACCGGAACCATTTCTTCGTTTTTCGCAACGAACATGCCCAATCCACTACTTTAGGTCCAAAACTCATGTTTGGGGTGGTTTCGTGCAATTTCGTTGCAGCACGTCACCCATTCCGAAAACGGGTGTCGGGGTGCATACAAAGCACGAGAGTTCGCCACCAGAACCATTTCTTTGTTTTTCGCAACGAACATGCCCAATCCACTACTTTAGGTTCAAAACTCATGTTTGGGGTGGTTTCGCGCAATTTCGTTACCGCACGTCACCCATTCCGAAAATGGGTGTCGGGTGCATACAAAGCATGAGTTTTCGCCACCGGAACCATTTCTTCGTTTTTCGCAACGAACATGCCCAATCCACTACTTTAGGTCCAAAACTCATGTTTGGGGTGGTTTCGCGCAATTTCGTTGTCGTTCGTCACCCATTCCCAAAACGGGGGTCGGGGTGCATACAAAGCACGAGTTTTTGCCACCGGAACCAATTCTTCGTTTTTCGCAACGAACATGCCCAATCCACTACTTTAGGTCCAAAACTCATTTTTGGGGTTGTTTCGCGCTATATCGTTGCCGCACGTCACCCATTCCGAAAACGGGTGTCTGGGTGCATACAAAGCACGAGTTTTTGCCACCGGAACCATTTCGTCGTTTTTTGCAACGAACATGCCCAATCCACTACTTTAGGTCCAAAACTCATGTTTGGGGTGGTTTCGCGCAATTTCGTTGCCGCACGTCACCAATTTCGAAAACGGGTGTCGGGGTGCATACAAAGCATGAGTTTTCGCCACCAGAACCATTTCTTCGTTTTGCGCAACGAACATGCCCAATCCACTACTTTAGGTCCAAAGCCCATGTTTGGGGTGGTTTCGCGCAATTTCGTTGCCGCACGTCACCAATTCCGAAAACAGGTGTCGGGGTGCATACAAGCACGAGTTTTTGCCACCCGAACCATATATTCGTTTTTCACAACGAACATGACCAATCCACTACTTTAGGTCCAAAAATCATGTTTGGGGTGGTTTCGCGCAATTTCGTTGCCGCACGTCACCAATTCCGAAAACGGGTGTCGGGGTGCATACAAGCACGAGTTTTCGCCACCGAACCATTTCTTCGCTTTTCGCAACGAACAATCCCAATCCACTACTTTAGGTCCAAAACTCATTTTTGGGGTTGTTTCGCGCTTTATCGTTGCCGCACGTCACCCATTCCGAAAACGGGTGTCTGGGTGCATACAAAGCACGAGTTTTTGCAACCGGAACCATTTCGTCGTTTTTTGCAACGAACATGCCCAATGCATTACTTTAGGTCCAAAACTCATGTGTTGGGTGGTTTCGCGCAATTTCGTTGCCGCACGTCACTCATTCCGAAAATGGGTGTCGGGGTGCATACAAGCACGAGTTTTCGCCACCGGAACCATTTCTTCGTTTTGCGCAACGAACATGCCCAATCCACTACTTTAGGTCCAAAACTCATGTTTGGGGTGGTTTCGCGCAATTTCGTTGCAGCACGTCACCCATTCCGAAAACGGGTGTCGGGGTGCATACAAAGCACGAGAGTTCGCCACCGGAACCATTTCTTTGTTTTTCGCAACGAACATGCCCAATCCACTACTTTAGGTCCAAAACTCATGTTTGGGGTGGTTTCGCGCTATATCGTTGCCGCACGTCACCCATTCCGAAAACTGGTGTCGGGGTGCAAAAAAGCACAAGTTTTTGCCACCAGAACCATTTCGTCGTTTTTTGCAACAAACATGCCCAATCCACTACTTTAGGTCCAAAACTCATGTTTGGGTGGTTTCGCGCAATTTCGTTGCCGCACGTCACCCATTCCGAAAATGGGTGTCGGGGTGCATACAAGCACGAGTTTTCGACACCGGAACCATTTATTTGTTTTTCGCAACGAACATGCCCAATCAACTACTTTAGGTCCAAAACTCATGTTTGGGGTGGTTTCGTGCAATTTCGTTGCCGCACGTCACCCATTCCGAAAACGGGTGTCGGGGTGCATACAAGCACGAGTTTTCGCCACCGGAACCATTTCTTCGTTTTTTGCAACGAACATGCCCAATCCACTACTTTAGGTCCAAAACTCATGTTTGGGGTGGTTTCGCGCAATTTCGTTGCCGCACGTCACCAATTTCGAAAACGGGTGTCGGGGTGCATACAAAGCATGAGTTTTCTCCACCAGAACCATTTCTTCGTTTTGCGCAGCGAACATGCCCAATCCACTACTTTAGGTCCAAAGCCCATGTTTGGGGTGGTTTCGCGCAATTTCGTTGCCGCACGTCACCAATTCCGAAAACGGGTGTCGGGGTGCATACAAGCACGAGTTTTTGCCACCCGAGCCATATATTCGTTTTTCACAACGAACATGACCAATCCACTACTTTAGGTCCAAAAATCATGTTTGGGGTGGTTTCGCGCAATTTTGTTGCCGCACGTCACCAATTCCGAAAACGGGTGTCGGGGTGCATACAAGCACGAGTTTTCGCCACCGAACCATTTCTTCGCTTTTCGCAACGAACAATCCCAATCCACTACTTTAGGTCCAAAACTCATTTTTGGGGTTGTTTCGCGCTATATCGTTGCCGCACGTCACCCATTCCGAAAACGGGTGTCTGGGTGCATACAAAGCACGAGTTTTTGCCACCGGAACCATTTCGTCGTTTTTTGCAACGAACATGCCCAATGCATTACTTTAGGTCCAAAACTCATGTGTTGGGTGGTTTCGCGCAATTTCGTTGCCACACGTCACTCATTCCGAAAATGGGTGTCGGGGTGCATACAAGCACGAGTTTTCGCCACCGGAACCATTTCTTCGTTTTGCGCAACGAACATGCCCAATCCACTACTTTAGGTCCAAAACTCATGTTTGGGGTGGTTTCGCGCAATTTCGTTGCAGCACGTCACCCATTCTGAAAACGGGTGTCGGGGTGCATACAAAGCACGAGAGTTCGCCACCGGAACCATTTCTTTGTTTTTCGCAACGAACATGCCCAATCCACTACTTTAGGTCCAAAACTCATGTTTGGGGTGGTTTCGCGCTATATCGTTGCCGCACGTCACCCATTCCGAAAACTGGTGTCGGGGTGCAAAAAAGCACAAGTTTTTGCCACCAGAACCATTTCGTCGTTTTTTGCAACAAACATGCCCAATCCACTACTTTAGGTCCAAAACTCATGTTTGGGTGGTTTCGCGCAATTTCGTTGCCGCACGTCACCCATTCCGAAAATGGGTGTCGGGGTGCATACAAGCACGAGTTTTCGACACCGGAACCATTTATTTGTTTTTCGCAACGAACATGCCCAATCAACTACTTTAGGTCCAAAACTCATGTTTGGGGTGGTTTCGTGCAATTTCGTTGCCGCACGTCACCCATTCCGAAAACAGGTGTCGGGGTGCATACAAGCACGAGTTTTCACCACCGGAACCATTTCTTCGTTTTTCGCAACGAACATGCCCAATCCACTACTTTAGGTCCAAAACTCATGTTTGGGGTGGTTTCGCGCAATTTCGTTGCAGCACGTCACCCATTCCGAAAACGGGTGTCGGGGTGCACACAAAGCACGAGAGTTCGCCACCGGAACCATTTCTTTGTTTTTCGCAACGAACATGCCCAATCCACCACTTTAGGTCCAAAACTCATGTTTGGGGTGGTTTCGCGCAATTTCGTTACCGCACGTCACCCATTCCGAAAACGGGTGTCGGGTGCATAAAAAGCATGAGTTTTCGCCACCGGAACCATTTCTTCGTTTTTCGCAACGAACATGCCCAATCCACTACTTTAGGTCCAAAACTCATGTTTGGGGTGCTTTCGCGCAATTTCGTTGTCGTTCGTCACCCATTCCCAAAACGGGGGTCGGGGTGCATACAAAGCACGAGTTTTTGCCACCGGAACCAATTCTTCGTTTTTCGCAACGAACATGCCCAATCCACTACTTTAGGTCCAAAACTCATTTTTGGGGTTGTTTCACGCTATATCGTTGCCGCACGTCACCCATTCCGAAAACGGGTGTCTGGGTGCATACAAAGCACGAGTTTTTACCACCGGAACCATTTCGTCGTTTTTTGCAACGAACATGCCCAATCCACTACTTTAGGTCCAAAACTCATGTTTGGGTGGTTTCGCGCAATTTCGTTGCCGCACGTCACTCATTCCGAAAATGGGTGTCGGGGTGCATACAAAGCACGAGTTTTCGACACCGGAACCATTTATTTGTTTTTCGCAACGAACATGCTCAATCCACTAGTTTAGGTCCAAAACTCATGTTTGGGGTGGTTTCGTGCAATTTCGTTGCCGCACGTCACCCATTCCGAAAACCGGTGTCGGGGTACAAGCACGAGTTTTTGCCACCCGAACCATATATTCGTTTTTCGCAAGGAACATGCCCAATCCACTACTTTAGGTCCAAAAATCATGTTTGGGGTGGTTTCGCGCAATTTCGTTGCCGCACGTCACCAATTCCGAAAACGGGTGTCGGGGTGCATACAAGCACGAGTTTTCGCCACCGAACCATTTCTTCGCTTTTTGCAACGAACAATCCCAATCCACTATTTTAGGTCCAAAACTCATGTTTGGGGTGGTTTCGCACAATTTCGTTGTCGTACGTCACCCATTCCCAAAACGGTGGTCGGGGTGCATACAAAGCACGAGTTTTTGCCACCGGAACCAATTCTTCGTTTTTCGCAACGAACATGCCCAATCCACTACTTTAGGTCCAAAACTCATGTTTGGGGTGGTTTCGCGCTATATCGTTGCCGCACGTCACCCATTCCGAAAACGGGTGTCTGGGTGCGTACAAAGCACGAGTTTTTGCCACCGGAACCATTTCGTCGTTTTTTGCAACGAACAATCCCAATCCACTACTTTAGGTCCAAAACTCATGTTTGGGTGGTTTCGCGCAATTTCGTTGCCGCACGTCACCCATTCCGAAAATGGGTGTCGGGGTGCATACAAGCACGAGTTTTCGACACCGGAACCATTTATTTGTTTTTCGCAACGAACATGCCCAATCCACTACTTTAGGTCCAAAACTCATGTTTGGGGTGGTTTCGTGCAATTTCGTTGCCGCACGTCACCCATTCCGAAAACGGGTGTCGGGGTGCATACAAGCACGAGTTTTCGCAACCGGAACCATTTCTTCGTTTTTCGCAACGAACATGCCCAATCCACTACTTTAGGTCCAAAACTCATGTTTCGGGTGGTTTCGCGCAATTTCGTTGCAGCACGTCACCCATTCCGAAAACGGGTGTCGGGGTGCATACAAAGCACGAGAGTTCGCCACCGGAACCATTTCTTTGTTTTTCGCAACGAACATGCCCAATCCACTACTTTAGGTCCAAAACTCATGTTTGGGGTGGTTTCGCGCAATTTCGTTACCGCACGTCACCCATTCCGAAAACGGGTGTCGGGTGCATACAAAGCATGAGTTTTCGCCACCGGAACCATTTCTTCGTTTTCGCAACGAACATGCCCAATCCACTACTTTAGGTCCAAAACTCATGTTTGGGGTGGTTTCGCGCAATTTCGTTGTCGTTCGTCACCCATTCCCAAAACGGGGGTCGGGGTGCATATAAAGCACGAGTTTTTGCCACCGGAACCAATTCTTCATTTTTCGCAACGAACATGCCCAATCCACTACTTTAGGTCCAAAACTCATTTTTGGGGTTTTTTCGCGCTATATCGTTGCCGCACGTCACCCATTCCGAAAACGGGTGTCTAGGTGCATACAAAGCACGAGTTTTTGCCACCGGAACCATTTCGTCGTTTTTTGCAACGAACATGCCCAATCCACTACTTTAGGTCCAAAACTCATGTTTGGGTGGTTTCGCGCAATTTTGTTGCCGCACGTCACTCATTCCGAAAATGGGTGTCGGGGTGCATACAAGCACGAGTTTTCGCCACAGGAACCATTTCTTCGTTTTGCGCAACGAACATGCCCAATCCACTACTTTAGGTCCAAAACTCATGTTTGGGGTGGTTTGGCGCAATTTCGTTGCCGCACGTCACCCATTCCGAAAACGGGTGTCGGGGTGCATACAAAGCACGAGTTTTCGCCACCGGAACCATTTCTTCGTTTTGCGCAACGAACATGCCCAATCCACTACTTTAGGTCCAAAGCCCATGTTTGGGGTGGTTTCGCGCAATTTCGTCGCCGCACGTCACCAATTCCGAAAACGGGTGTCGGGGTGCATACAAGCACGAGTTTTTGCCACCCGAACCATATATTCGTTTTTCGCAATGAACATGCCCAATCCACTACTTTAGGTCCAAAAATCATGTTTGGGGTGGTTTCGCGCAATTTCGTTACCGCACGTCACCAATTCCGAAAACGGGTGTCGGGGTGCATACAAGCACGAGTTTTCGCCACCGAACCATTTCTTCGCTTTTCTCAACGAACAATCCCAATCCACTACTTTAGGTCCAAAACTCATGTTTGGGGTGGTTTCGCGCAATTTCGTTGTCGTACGTCACCCATTCCCAAAACGGTGGTCGGGGTGCATACAAAGCACGAGTTTTTGCCACCGGAACCAATTCTTCGTTTTTCGCAACGAACATGCCCAATCCACTACTTTAGGTCCAAAACTCATGTTTGGGGTGGTTTCGCGCTATATCGTTGCCGCACGTCACCCATTCCGAAAACGGGTGTCTGGGTGCAAAAAAGCACGAGTTTTCGCCACCGGAACCATTTCTTCGTTTTGCGCAACGAACATGCTCAATCCACTACTTTAGGTCCAAAGCTCATGTTTGGGGTGGTTTCGCGCAATTTCGTTGCCGCACGTCACAAATTCCGAAAACGGGTGTCGGGGTGCATACAAGCACGAGTTTTTGCCACCGAACCATATATTCGTTTTTCGCAACGAACATGCCCAATCCACTACTTTAGGTCCAAAACTCATGTTTGGGGTGGTTTCGCGCAATTTCGTTGCCGCACGTCACCAATTCCGAAAACGTGTGTCGGGGTGCATACAAGCACGAGTTTTCGCCACCGAACCATTTCTTCGCTTTTCGCAATGAACAATCCCAATCCACTACTTTGGGTCCAAAACTCATGTTTGGGGTGGTTTCGCGCAATTTCGTTGTCGTACGTCTCCCATTCCCAAAATAGTGGTCGGGGTGCATACAAAGCACGAGTTTTTGCCACCGGAACCATTTCGTCGTTTTTTGCAACGAACAATCCCAATCCACTACTTTAGGTCCAAAACTCATGTTTGGGTGGTTTCGCGCAATTTCGTTGCCGCACATCACCCATTCCGAAAATGGGTGTCGGGGTGCATACAAGCACGAGTTTTCGACACTGGAACCATTTATTTGTTTTTCGCAACGAACATGCCCAATCCACTACTTTAGGTCCAAAACTCATGTTTGGGGTGGTTTCGTGCAATTTCGTTGCCGCACGTCACCCATTCCGAAAACGGGTGTCGGGGTGCATACAAGCACGAGTTTTCACAACCGGAACCATTTCTTCGTTTTTCGCAACGAACATGCCCAATCCACTACTTTAGGTCCAAAACTCATGTTTCGGGTGGTTTCGCGCAATTTCGTTGCAGCACGTCACCCATTCCGAAAACGGGTGTCGGGGTGCATACAAAGCACGAGAGTTCGCCACCGGAACCATTTCTTTGTTTTTCGCAACGAACATGCCCAATCCACTACTTTAGGTCCAAAACTCATGTTTGGGGTGGTTTCGCGCAATTTCGTTACCGCACGTCACCCATTCCGAAAACGGGTGTCGGGTGCATACAAAGCATGAGTTTTCGCCACCGGAACCATTTCTTCGTTTTTCGCAACGAACATGCCCAATCCACTACTTTAGGTCCAAAACTCATGTTTGGGGTGGTTTCGCGCAATTTCGTTGTCGTTCGTCACCCATTCCCAAAACGGGGGTCGGGGTGCATATAAAGCACGAGTTTTTGCCACCGGAACCAATTCTTCATTTTTCGCAACGAACATGCCCAATCCACTACTTTAGGTCCAAAACTCATTTTTGGGGTTTTTTCGCGCTATATCGTTGCCGCACGTCACCCATTCCGAAAACGGGTGTCTAGGTGCATACAAAGCACGAGTTTTTGCCACCGGAACCATTTCGTCGTTTTTTGCAACGAACATGCCCAATCCACTACTTTAGGTCCAAAACTCATGTTTGGGTGGTTTCGCGCAATTTTGTTGCCGCACGTCACTCATTCCGAAAATGGGTGTCGGGGTGCATACAAGCACGAGTTTTCGCCACAGGAACCATTTCTTCGTTTTGCGCAACGAACATGCCCAATCCACTACTTTAGGTCCAAAACTCATGTTTGGGGTGGTTTTGCGCAATTTCGTTGCCGCACGTCACCCATTCCGAAAACGGGTGTCGGGGTGCATACAAAGCACGAGTTTTCGCCACCGGAACCATTTCTTCGTTTTGCGCAACGAACATGCCCAATCCACTACTTTAGGTCCAAAGCCCATGTTTGGGGTGGTTTCGCGCAATTTCGTTGCCGCACGTCACCAATTCCGAAAACGGGTGTCGGGGTGCATACAAGCACGAGTTTTTGCCACCCGAACCATATATTCGTTTTTCGCAATGAACATGCCCAATCCACTACTTTAGGTCCAAAAATCATGTTTGGGGTGGTTTCGCGCAATTTCGTTACCGCACGTCACCAATTCCGAAAACGGGTGTCGGGGTGCATACAAGCACGAGTTTTCGCCACCGAACCATTTCTTCGCTTTTCTCAACGAACAATCCCAATCCACTACTTTAGGTCCAAAACTCATGTTTGGGGTGGTTTCGCGCAATTTCGTTGTCGTACGTCACCCATTCCCAAAACGGTGGTCGGGGTGCATACAAAGCACGAGTTTTTGCCACCGGAACCAATTCTTCGTTTTTCGCAACGAACATGCCCAATCCACTACTTTAGGTCCAAAACTCATGTTTGGGGTGGTTTCGCGCTATATCGTTGCCGCACGTCACCCATTCCGAAAACGGGTGTCGGGGTGCAAAAAAGCACGAGTTTTCGCCACCGGAACCATTTCTTCGTTTTGCGCAACGAACATGCTCAATCCACTACTTTAGGTCCAAAGCTCATGTTTGGGGTGGTTTCGCGCAATTTCGTTGCCGCACGTCACAAATTCCGAAAACGGGTGTCGGGGTGCATACAAGCACGAGTTTTTGCCACCGAACCATATATTCGTTTTTCGCAACGAACATGCCCAATCCACTACTTTAGGTCCAAAACTCATGTTTGGGGTGGTTTCACGCAATTTCGTTGCCGCACGTCACCAATTCCGAAAACGGGTGTCGGGGTGCATACAAGCACGAGTTTTCGCCACCGAACCATTTCTTCGCTTTTCGCAATGAACAATCCCAATCCACTACTTTGGGTCCAAAACTCATGTTTGGGGTGGTTTCGCGCAATTTCGTTGTCGTACGTCTCCCATTCCCAAAATAGTGGTCGGGGTGCATACAAAGCACGAGTTTTTGCCACCGGAACCAATTCTTCGTTTTTCGCAACGAACATGCCCAATCCACTACTTTAGGTCCAAAACTCATGTTTGGGGTGGTTTCGCGCTATATCGTTGCCGCACGTCACCCATTCCGAAAACGGGTGTCGGGGTGCAAAAAAGCACAAGTTTTTGCCACCAGAACCATTTCGTCGTTTTTTGCAACAAACATGCCCAATCCACTACTTTAGGTCCAAAACTCATGTTTGGGTGGTTTCGCGCAATTTCGTTGCCGCACGTCACCCATTCCGAAAATGGGTGTCGGGGTGCATACAAGCACGAGTTTTCGACACCGGAACCATTTATTTGTTTTTCGCAACGAACATGCCCAATCCACTACTTTAGGTCCAAAACTCATGTTTGGGGTGGTTTCGTGCAATTTCGTTGTCGCACGTCACCCATTCCGAAAACGGGTGTCGGGGTGCATACAAGCACGAGTTTTCGCCACTGGAACCATTTCTTTGTTTTTCGCAACGAACATGCCCAATCCACTACTTTAGGTCCAAAAGTCATGTTTGGGGTGGTTTCGCGCAATTTCGTTGCAACACGTCACCCATTCCGAAAACGGGTGTCGGGGTGCATACAAAGCACGAGAGTTCGCCACCGGAACCATTTCTTTGTTTTTCGCAACGAACATGCCCAATCCACTACTTTAGGTCCAAAACTCATGTTTGGGGTGGTTTCGCGCAATTTCGTTACCGCACGTCACCCATTCCGAAAACGGGTGTCGGGTGCAAACAAAGCATGAGTTTTCGCCACCGGAACCATTTCTTCGTTTTTCGCAACGAACATGCCCAATCCACTACTTTAGGTCCAAAACTCATGTTTGGGGTGGTTTCGCGCTATATCGTTGCCGCACGTCACCCATTCCGAAAACGGGTGTCGGGGTGCAAAAAAGCACGAGTTTTCGCCATCGGAACCATTTCTTCGTTTTGCGCAACGAACATGCTCAATCCACTACTTTAGGTCCAAAGCTCATGTTTGGGGTGGTTTCGCGCAATTTCGTTGCCGCACGTCACCAATTCCGAAAACGGGTGTCGGGGTGCATACAAGCACGAGTTTTTGCCACCCGAACCATATATTCATTTTTCGCAACGAACATGCCCAATCCATTACTTTAGGTCCAAAACTCATGTTTGGGGTGGTTTCGCGCAATTTCGTTGCCGCACGTCACCAATTCCGAAAACGGGTGTCGGGGTGCATACAAGCACGAGTTTTCGCCACCGAACCATTTCTTCGCTTTTCGCAACGAACAATCCCAATCCACTACTTTGGGTCCAAAACTCATGTTTGGGGTGGTTTCAAGCAATTTCGTTGTCGTAGGTCACCCATTCCCAAAACGGTGGTCGGGGTGCATACAAAGCACGAGTTTTTGCCACCGGAACCAATTCTTCGTTTTTCGCAACGAACATGCCCAATCCACTACTTTAGGTCCAAAACTCATGTTTGGGGTGGTTTCGCGCTATATCGTTGCCACACGTCACCCATTCCGAAAACGGGTGTCGGGGTGCAAAAAAGCACAAGTTTTTGCCACCAGAACCATTTCGTCGTTTTTTGCAACAAACATGCCCAATCCACTACTTTAGGTCCAAAACTCATGTTTGGGTGGTTTCGCGCAATTTCGTTGCCGCACGTCAACCATTCCGAAAACGGGTGTCGCGGTGCAAAAAAGCACAAGTTTTTGCCACCAGAACCATTTCGTCGTTTTTTGCAACAAACATGCCCAATCCACTTAGGTCCAAAACTCATGTTTGGGTGGTTTCGCGCAATTTCGTTGCCGCACGTCACCCATTCCGAAAATGGGTGTCGGGGTGCATACAAGCACGAGTTTTCGACACCGGAACCATGTATTTGTTTTTCGCAACGAACATGCCCAATCCACTACTTTAGGTCCAAAACTCATGTTTGGGGTGGTTTCGTGCAATTTCGTTGTCGCACGTCACCCATTCCGAAAACGGGTGTCGGGGTGCATACAAGCACGAGTTTTCGCCACCGGAACCATTTCTTCGTTTTTCGCAACGAACATGCCCAATCCACTACTTTAGGTCCAAAACTCATGTTTGGGGTGGTTTCGCGCAATTTCGTTGCAACACGTCACCCATTCCGAAAACGGGTGTCGGGGTGCATACAAAGCACGAGAGTTCGCCACCGGAACCATTTCTTTGTTTTTCGCAATGAACATGCCCAATCCACTACTTTAGGTCCAAAACTCATGTTTGGGGTGGTTTCGCGCAATTTCGTTACCACACGTCACCCATTCCGAAAACGGGTGTCGGGTGCATACAAAGCATGAGTTTTCGCCACCGGAACCATTTCTTCGTTTTTCGCAACGAACATGCCCAATCCACTACTTTAGGTCCAAAACTCATGTTTGGGGTGGTTTCGCGCAATTTCGTTGTCGTTCGTCACCCATTCCCAAAACGGGGGTCGGGGTGGATACAAAGCACGAGTTTTTGCCACCGGAACCAATTCTTCATTTTTCGTAACGAACATGCCCAATCCACTACTTTAGGTCCAAAACTCATTTTTGGGGTTGTTTCGCGCTATATAGTTGCCGCAAGTCACCCATTCCGAAAACGGGTGTCTGGGTGCATACAAAGCACGAGTTTTTGCCACCGGAACCATTTCGTCGTTTTTTGCAACGAACATGCCCAATCCACTACTTTAGGTCCAAAACTCATGTTTGGGTGGTTTCGCGCAATTTCGTTGCCGCACGTCACTCATTCCGAAAATGGGTGTCGGGGTGCATACAAGCACGAGTTTTCGCCACAGGAACCATTTCTTCGTTTTGCGCAACGAACATGCCCAATCCACTACTTTAGGTCCAAAACTCATGTTTGGGGTGGTTTTGCGCAATTTCATTGCCGCACGTCACCCATTCCGAAAACGGGTGTCGGGGTGCATACAAAGCACGAGTTTTCGCCACCGGAACCATTTCTTCGTTTTGCGCAACGAACATGCCCAATCCACTACTTTAGGTCCAAAGCTCATGTTTGGGGTGGTTTCACGCAATTTCGTTGCCGCACGTCACCAATTCCGAAAACGGGTGTCGGGGTGCATACAAGCACGAGTTTTTGCCACTCGAACCATATATTCGTTTTTCGCAACGAACATGGCCAATCCACTACTTTAGGTCCAAAACTCATGTTTGGGGTGGTTTCGCGCAATTTCGTTGACGCACGTCACCAATTCCGAAAACGGGTGTCGGGGTGCATACAAGCACGAGTTTTCGCCACCGAACCATTTCTTCGCTTTTCGCAATGAACAATCCCAATCCACTACTTTAGGTCCAAAACTCATGTTTGGGGTGGTTTCGCGCAATTTCGTTGTCGTACGTCACCCATTCCCAAAACGGTTGTCGGAGTGCATACAAAGCACGAGTTTTTCCACCGGAACCAATTCTTCGTTTTTCGCAACGAACATGCCCAATCCACTACTTTAGGTCCAAAACTCATGTTTGGGGTGGTTTCGCGCTATATCGTTGTCGCACGTCACCCATTCCGAAAACGGGTGTCGGGGTGCAAAAAAGCACAAGTTTTTGCCACCAGAACCATTTCGTCGTTTTTTGCAACAAACATGCCCAATCCACTACTTTAGGTCCAAAACTCATGTTTGGGTGGTTTCGTGCAATTTCGTTGCCGCATGTCACCCATTCCGAAAATGGGTGTCGGGGGTGCATACAAGCACGAGTTTTCGCCACCGGAACCATTTCTTCGTTTTGCGCAACGAACATGCCCAATCCACTACTTTAGGTCCAAAACTCTTGTTTGGGGTGGTTTTGTGCAATTTCGTTGCCGCACGTCACCCATTCCAAAAACGGGTGTCGAGGTGCATACAAAGCACGAGTTTTCGCCACCGGAACCATTTCTTCGTTTTGCGCAACGAACATGCCCAATCCACTACTTTAGGTCCAAAGCTCATGTTTGGGGTGGTTTCGCGCAATTTCGTTGCCGCACGTCACCAATTCCGAAAACGGGTGTCGGGGTGCATACAAGCACGAGTTTTTGCCACCCGAACCATTTATTCGTTTTTCGCAACGAACATGCCCAATCCACTACTTTAGGTCCAAAACTCATGTTTGCAGTGGTTTCGCGCAATTTCGTTGCCGCACGTCACCAATTCCGAAAACGGGTGTCGGGGTGCATAAAAGAACGAGTTTTCGCCACCGAACCATTTCTTCGTTTTTCGCAACGAACAATCCCAATCCACTACTTTAGGTCCAAAACTCTTGTTTGGGGTGGTTTCACGCAATTTTGTTGTCGTACGTCACCCAATCCCAAAACGGTGGTCGGGGTGCATACAAAGCACGAGTTTTCGCCACAGGAACCATTTCTTCGTTTTGCGCAACGAACATGCCCAATCCACTACTTTAGGTCCAAAACTCATGTTTGGGGTGGTTTTGCGCAATTTCGTTGCCGCACGTCACCCATTCCGAAAACGGGTGTCAGGGTGCATACAAAGCACGAGTTTTCGCCACCGGAACCAATTCTTCGTTTTGCGCAACGAACATGCCCATTCCACTACTTTAGGTCCAAAGCTCATGTTTGGGGTGGTTTCGCGCAATTTCGTTGCCGCACGTCACCAATTCCGAAAACGGGTGTCGGGGTGCATACAAGCACGAGTTTTTGCCACCCGAACCATATATTCGTTTTTCACAACGAATATGCCCGATCCACTACTTTAGGTCCAAAACTCATGTTTGGGGTGGTTTCGCGCAATTTCGTTGTCGTTCGTCACCCATTCCCAAAACGGGGGTCGGGGTGCATACAAAGCACGAGTTTTTGCCACCGGAACCAATTCTTCGTTTTTCGCAACGAATATGCCCAATCCACTACTTTAGGTCCAAAACTCATGTTTGGGGTTGTTTCGCGCTATATCGTTGCCGCACGTCACCCATTCCGAAAACGGGTGTCTGGGTGCATACAAAGCACGAGTTTTTGCCACCGGAACCATTTCGTCGTTTTTTGCAACGAACATGCCCAATCCACTACTTTAGGTCCAAAACTCATGTTTGGGTGGTTTCGCGCAATTTCGTTGTCGCACGTCACTCATTCCGAAAATGGGTGTCGGGGTGCATACAAGCACGAGTTTTCGCCACCAGAACCATTTCTTCGTTTTGCGCAACGAACATGCCCAATCCACTACTTTAGGTCCAAAACTCATGTTTGGGGTGGTTTTGCGCAATTTCGTTGCCGCACGTCACCCATTCCGAAAACGGGTGTCGAGGTGCATACAAAGCACGAGTTTTCGCCACCGGAACCATTTCTTCGTTTTGCATAACGAACATGCCCAATCCACTACTTTAGATCCAAAGCTCATGTTTGGGGTGGTTTCGCGCAATTTCGTTGCCGCACGTCACCAATTCCGAAAACGGGTGTCGGGGTGCATACAAGCACGAGTTTTTGCCACCCGAACCATTTATTCGTTTTTCGCAACGAACATGCCCAATCCACTACTTTAGGTCCAAAACTCATGTTTGCGGTGGTTTCGCGCAATTTCGTTGACGCACGTCACCAATTCCGAAAACGGGTGTCGGGGTGCATACAAGCACGAGTTTTCGCCACCGAACCATTTCTTCGTTTTTCGCAACGAACAATCCCAATCCACTACTTTAGGTCCAAAACTCATGTTTGGGGTGGTTTCGCGAAATTTCGTTGTCGTACGTCACCCATTCCCAAAACGGTGGTCGGGGGTGCATACAAAGCACGTGTTTTTGCCACCGGAACCAATTCTTCGTTTTTCGCAACGAACAAGCCCAATCCACTACTTTAGGTCCAAAACTCATGTTTGGGGGTGGTTTCGCGCTATATCGTTGCCGCACGTCACCTATTCCGAAAACGGGTGTCGGGGTGCAAAAAAGCACGTGTTTTTGCCACCAGAACCATTTCGTCGTTTTTTGCAACAAACATGCCCAATCCACTACTTTAGGTCCAAAACTCATGTTTGGGTGGTTTCGCGCAATTTCGTTGCCGCACGTCACCCATTCCGAAAATGGGTGTCGGGGTGCATACAAGCACGAGTTTTCGACAACGGAACCTGATGAGGACATCACTATGAGTACGACTACACCAGCAGCACCTCCACATCAAGTGCCACTTCCTTCATTAGCTGGGCCAATCACTCGGGCCCGTGCCAGAGATCTTAACTTTGTCATGCTACTGAAGAATGAGGGCCCAGAAGAATAGACGACCAGCCCAACTGCGGCCCATAGTGGACGACCTAGGGTTGGCCGCCCCTAGGGGCTGCGCCCCCTCTCTATTTATCCAGGAGCTGCGCCTCCTTTGTTTTCTCGAGTTTTGTTTTACGTTAGCCTTAGCTACTCTCGAACACGCGCAAATCTGCGCTGTCTTCGTGTATTCAGAACTCCACTCTCGAGTAATAGATTAGATTGCTCGCATTTTTTTCTTGTTCGTTCTTCGATTGCGTACAGGAAACGATCTTCGTGATCAGGCCGATCTCGCATCAGCAAGGTCGGTAACCACAGGGAGTTGGTTCAGCGATTACATTGGCGCCTCGGGCTTGCTCGTCGTAGTCGGATCGCAAGGGTCATCTTCCGCCAAATCAGAATTATCTCTACTCGCCGAAAGATCGGGCACCTCAGCTACATCAATTGGTATCAGATTTCCAGGTTGATCGGTGAGTTTATCGAGCGTTTTTTTCCTACAGTCCACAAAACCACATAAAAATTCAGGTTAGATCTTATCCCAGCACCCTTTTGAGCCTCGCACTTTCTTTCAATAATCTGCATTGTTGAATTTGTGTGCTTTCGCGTCATTTGTTGCTGGTTGCATTGTGTTCTTCCACCATTCAAACCCTAGCGCCGCCACCATCTCCCGTTTGATCACGCCACAAACCGACTCAACATCGTTTCCTTGTTTTTATCCTTCGGTTACGTAAAAAAAAACAGAAAAAACAAACCTAGTCAACGGCCGTTTCCTTGTTTTTCTCCTTCGGTTACGGGGAAAAAAACAGAAAAAACAAACCGAGTCAACGACCGCTTCCTTGTTTTTCTCCTTCGGTTACTCAAAAAAAACAGAAACAAAAAAAAGAAAACGAAGGAGAAAGGATACGGTTGTTTCATCCCGGTCGTTTTTAAAACATAACTTGAGGTACCTTCCGTAAAACGGGCATAACTTTTCGCTCGGGTGTCCAAAAAATCTAAAATTTTTGCAGGAGCTTGTTGACACCATTCTGAGGCCGGCAAACTCACCTATGGTCTGTTTGGGGTTCGACAAAATTGTCAAAAAAATTCAGGAAAATAAAGAAAAAAATTCGTCAAAGTTCTCGCACGCTTTTCAGAGAACTTCCTGATTTTCTATAGACCACATCTGATTTCTGTTTTAGGTGAAACTTCGTGTAGCTCCTATTTTGTTGCTTCTTGTGCTGAGAAAAATATCAAAAAATCATACAAAAAAGAAAAACAAAATCACTTGTGATTCCTACTAGTGGCCTCGCTAGTACAATATTTACGGTACTGCCATTCTGCTAGTTCCATCCGTCCTTTGCACTTGTGGCCAGCAATATAGTTTCGTGTTTTGCACTATAATTCAACTTTGCATTATTGTTTGATCGTGCTAATCCTTGACTTGAGTGCAGCCTACCCAAAACTCCACATATTTCTACGACGAGAAGGTTTCTGTTTCTCCAGGCAATCGCTCATCCAATCTTTCACCGATTCCACCTGTTGGTTGCAGTTCACCACTGTGGCTTGGTAAGAACGGATAAGAACTTGATAACAACACTAGTGTGAGCGCCTTGTGAGCAGTACACCCCTGTTTTTGTCGTTGGTTTTTCTCCTTTTGGTGTTTTGGTGTTTGCGCTAACTATGGCAGGAGCACACGACATGGTGGATGCCCAGTTGCAGGAAGTAAGGGGACAAGTTGATGGACTTGCTGCTGACATTAGGACGATGCATGAACGACTTGATTCAACGATCACTTCGACGACCGAGCGTTTCAACCAACTTGACCTTGCTCAAACGGCGACTCGCACCACACTCGACACCATCCTGGCACGCCTTGATGCATTGACCACAAAGATGGAGCAGGAATACGGCGGTGACACTGAGCAGGACGATGGAGATCGCCGTGGTCGTGCACGTCGTGTGGTTCGTCATCCCCCTAATGACTTATTTTCTAAGATTAAATTTAAAATTCCATCTTTTAATGGTAAATATGATCCTGCTGCATATCTTGATTGAGAATTGGAGGTAGAACAGAAATTTTCATGCCATGATATTCCTGCTAATAGCCAAGTGAAGGCTGCCATTAGTGAATTTACTGATTTTGCTTTAATTTGGTGGCGTGAGTATAAACAAAAACTTCCCATTAACAGTGTCATTACTTGGACCCAATTAAAAACTGCCATGCGCCACAGATTTGTTCCTTCCTATTATGCTCGTGATTTGCTTAACAAAATGCAGCGTTTTCAACAAGGTTCACAATCTATTGAGGAATATTACCAGGAGTTACAAAAGGGTATGCTTCGTTGTAGTTTGGTTGAGTCGGATGACGCTGCTATGGCGCGTTTTCGTGGTGGTTTGAACAGGGAAATTCAGGATATACTTGATTATAAGGTTATTTTGATATAACCACATTGTTTGAATATGCTTGCAAAGATGAACGTGAAGTGCAGGGACGACGATCAAAGACATATACTAACTCTTTTGCAGGCCGGGTGATGAAGACATCCACACTACTGATGCATCTATACCAATACAAGTACCAATTTCTGGTCCCATTACTCACACTCGTGCTCGTCAACTCAACCATCAGGTGATTACACTCTTGAGTTCATGTCCATCACATTTAGACCATGGAGACCCGTGCACTCTTGTTTTGCTTAGGAATCAGGGAGAAGACCGAAAGGGAAACATGCTGGATTCGGACTGCAGAAGAACACCAACTTGTGACGGTCACCACGGTCAGATGCGGGCTCGGATTGGAATGTTCAAGCACAACATGGAAAGCTTATCAAGTCTACTTTCATATGGATCCGGAATTATAGTCATATCTGTTCTGAGGCCGCCGTAATCATTGTTTTCTTACCGAGACATTTCCTGCCTTTTCTGCCCATGGTGCTGCGTCACCCTATTTTGGCCCAATGGGTCGTATATCAAGTTAGGTCCATTAGGGACGCATCCTAGGGTTGCAGCACGACCCCAATACCCTTGTGGTCGTCCTCCCATGTTTATAAACCCCCTAGCCGCCACCAAGAACAGCGGGTTTTGTTTAGATCAAGTTTAGCTCTCGCTACTTGCTTGCAAGCGCGCGTGCTAGTTCAGCCGCCCGTCTTCTTGTCTTCGGAACCCCAACATATTGGAGTTTGATTTTTAAACCTACATTTAGATCTGGTAATTCAGTACTTGTTCTACTTGTTCTTGCTAGTTCTTCGATTGCTTGCAGGACGAGTGCCCTAGTGGCCAGGGTGTCACGCTCCACAAGATCGTGACAGCCATAGGAGGTGGTGTATCGGTTGCTAAGGCGCAGCGTCTTTGGAAGGCTGTAGTCGGGCCGTGAACGTCGTCTCCTCCCCCAATCGAGTTATTCCACACCCTCTCATCTAAAGATCGGGCAATCACCCAACGGGTGCACATCAGTTGGTAATCAGAGCAAGGTTTATCGGTGAGAGATTTACTTTTCTTCGCTGTTTTCTTATCTCCTATAGTCCAGAAAAAGCCAAAAAATAGTAGATTAGTTTTACCGCAATCCTATAAACCATTGAGCATTTACTAGTACTACTTAGTTAGGGCTTGTTGAGTTTTTGGTTGCATCGGTTGTGTCGAGTTGCTGGTCTTAGTTTATTCCTTTAGAGTTTTGAGTTCTACCACGTTTTGGTCACCACGAGATCCACCATCACCAAAAACATCTCTGGTTCGTTTTTGCCACCACGGATACATATCATATCCGATTTGGAAGTTTAAATACAATCTGGAAAGCTTATCTTATCTTCTTTCCAACGGATCTGACCTTATCTCAAAATTCGTTCTGAGCGCTCCGCAATCATCGTAGAGATTTCTGGACTTTCTATATTAACAAGATTTGTTAAATCTGATTTAAAGGGGCTGTTAGCAATATCTTTATTGTTTGGGTTGTCATAGTGAAAAAAAGGGTTTAGGCCCCTGCAAAAAAAACAGAAGAAGAAGAAAAAAAGAATAGAAAAGAAAAAAAAGGAAAAGAAGAAGAAGGGGGCTGAATCTCTAAATCTGTTGTTTCTCTTTGTGCTGTGCTAGTTGTTCTTTTTCAGTGACTACCTTTGTGCCTAGGCTCACGTCTCTAGCCTGGTTTAGCCTAGGACCAGCACAGTACCACCGTTGAACGATTATTCAGCTTGCTTTTATAACTAACGTGGTACTAGTGTATTCCTTGCTTCAGCCCACCTACAACTCTACATATTTCGACTACAGTTTGACAGGTCGTGTTGCTGCGGCACCGATACACTTATTCCACGGTTGCAGACTTGTTGGTTGCTGACCCCTCCTGTTGTGCAAGGTAAGAATTGGTAACACCTCTGGTGTTACTATAACTAAAACTTGAGCATGGCATCATGAGCATTGGCATTGCATATGTTTGACACACCTAGAGTGCATTCACTAGGCAAAAATTTCAAACAAGTTGTATTGTTTTAAGTGTTTTGCAAATAGAACCCTGGGTAATGGACTTAACCCTAAATAGTGGTTAAAGGGGTAAAACTTAACTCAAGTTAAGAAAACCTAAGTACTTTAGGGTAAAAGTCATAAAATGACCCTAAGAATAAGCTTGAATCACTTTTATACCCCTGAGATACCAGAAACCCTAATTGGAACCCTGGAAAACCCTAAAACCAAACCCTAGGGACCTAAGTGCAAAATTAGTCCACTTTTGGGCTAAAGGGCAAAAACCAAGTCAAATAGGTTTCTTAAGTCCCTTGGTTCACAAAAATGTGTATTTGAAAGCAAAACCCAAAGTTTTGGACTTAAATGCAAAATGGACCTCATTTGAGTTATACACTAAGTCTGAAAATCAGTGTTAAAGGCTCCATTTTAGGGCTTTGTAACTTACAAAGTATAGGGTTTTTACCCTAGGTCACCACATCAAAGTTGAAGACCCATTATAGGAGAACAACTTTGCTTAAGGATGTGAGCTTAGTTGTTAAGAAAAATCCAGAGAAAACCAAGCCTAAAGTTGGGTTGTCAGGCTGTTATGTCTGAATTTTCAGACTAGCAGTGAACTGACCTCGACTTCAAGCTAGGTTTTGAGCATAATCCAGTGCTCAAATATGTTTAAGTCCTATAGTCGAATTGTAGATGGTATATTGCTCTACACTATTGCTGCAGAGAGTTGGACTTGTTGCCACATGAAATTGAGAGAAATAGGCGCTCCAAAGTGCTCTGTCAGGTGTTCTGATGGAGTCTTCCCATGGTACAGTACCCCGAGCTGATAAGGTCGCCAGCAAACCGCCGCCGGTGGCTTTCCACCGTGATTCACGTCGCCGGCGTCACGATTCGCGCTCGGGTGTATGGATAACTTCGCGGCGTCAAAAGATCTTCACCGCCCATGCGCTGGACGTCACTCCGGTGACTCACCGCCGTCTTCTTCTACTGCTTTGCGGCTTGCGCGGATTACCTCGCCGGTGACCGCCGCCTCCCGGACATGTGCCGCGTGGCTTAGCCTTTCCACCGCACCACCGTGACTCCTCTAAGCTATCCCATCGTCGACGGGAAGCTCGCCACGCCATTTGCCACGAAGTCACCGCACCCAGGTTCTTCTTCACCTCCGGCCGCCAGCACTGCTCGGTCAAATTCGCCACCGCCGCTTACCCTCGCTATAAATTGAAGCCCCCGCTAGCTCCGCTACGTCATCCAGCACCCAGCCACCAAGAATCGTCCTCAGTCGATCGCCAGTGAGTCCCAATTTCCGACTTCCCCCAAATCCCTCTCCGCCACCGTAAACCACCCATCACCGCGGCCAGCCCTTTCCAGGTTAGTTCATCTCTCTCTCTCCCTTGTTTAAGCACCCTGGTTACTTTGTGATGCTCGCCGACCCACGCAATTGAACTAGAAACCCTCTGGTCGCTGGGAACTTGGGATCGACGCCGCGGTTCTCGCCGTGAGCGTGGACAGTCCGTCCGCAGGGCGCTCTTGTGAAATTAGTGCGTGTTCCGAGCTCACCTTAGGTCCGTAATGCCTCCCCGATGGTTAGTCCGGGCAGTCGTCGCCGGCCATGGCCGGTACAGACCTCGTCGGTGATGAATGGGGAGCGCGCCGTGACCAGGGGTACTCGTGGAGAAGAATTAGAAACCCAAGGGCCTTTCTGCAATCCGTCAGTGACTTGAGACAACAGTAAAAGAACCTGGTCGCAGTTAGTCTAAAGCGCAGGGACCTCTGCGCAAAACCGCCAGGGCGCGCGGGCGCGCGGGCGCTTTCCTCCCTGGACCTGGGCCGCCTGGGCTCAGAATCGGCCCAAGACTGTTACAAGTTTCTCTTTTTCTTTTTGTTCCAGAGCCAAAACAATTATAGAAAAATGTAGAAAAATGCTAAAATTGTGAAACCAATTTTCCTAGGTTTGTTATTTTCCATAGTATTTAATAAAAATAAGTTTGTGATTTTTAGTGAAAGTAAGAAATTTTAGGGTATTTAAAATGGTTAAAAGTATTGGTTATAGATTTTTAGAAAATAGTTGGTAAGTCCTAAAATGCCTAAAATTTTTATATGAGTGTTATATAATATTTAGAAGCCTTGGGTAGAGTTTGAATTGATTTGGACCTTGTTTGATCACCAAACCCCAAAACACCCCCCCTGCCCTATGAACTCCTTTACCGACTCCGGAAACCCTAAGTTCCCGGAACTCCGTGAAGGAAAGTTGTATTCAAGACATAACTAATAAGTTTATGTTGTCTTTGCATCCTCATGAGCATCCCATGGCATCCATTCTTATACATATGTATGGTTATGATTAGAACGAGAAGAAGAGGTAGAAGTAACTGAAGAGCAAGTACAACCACCTTTGGACACTCAGGCCGGGAATAGTTTCTACTTCGACATTTGTGGATCCGAGCCTGAATCACCTGTTAACGAAGGCAAGCCCCGGTGCATGCAACCCCTTTCCTTGTGTTTTTAAATACTTTTTGCACACTTAAGTCTAGTGAAATGTGCATTAGGTACATAGGAGTTACTTGAAACCCTTTGATGCATTGCTTTTCCTTGATATCCATACCTTTATAGATACTTCCGTGAAGTATCAAAATTATGATTTACAAAAATGCTTAGCCTTGCTTAGACCTTGTGGATAGAAGTTGTCCTCAATTTAACCATGGAGAGGATAGCTTCTACCTGCAAGAATATTTTCACTTGGAGCAATAGTGGGATCTTACTGCAAAGCTCCCCGTGATGCTCTTTCATCCTAAGGAACAGACACATTCCTAAGGGTGGAAATACTTAAATGGAAACTTGGGGTAGGAACAGGTGATGTTCTACCCAGGTTGGTTAAGGATTAACGCGTATGTAGGCGTGCTGACCGAGGACCCTTTAACTGGTCACATACCTCGTCATGGGTAAGCCTTGCCTCGGGCAGACTAAGGCCGGAATAAGACAACACGAGATGGGCGTGGAGCGGTGGCGAGAGTAGCGTGTACCCTCCGTGGCAAGAGGCTGGACGGTGGTGTATCTGTGCTCTCGGTCTGCGTGAACCTGATCCGGTCTTAAGAACCCCGGTGGTGGGTTGACATATGCAAGGGTTAAGTGCTACATATGTCGTGTGATTGGAGATCCTCAGCTGAGTATAATCGATTCGGATCGCCGTACCTTCGCGGTTATGAAGACTTGGTCACTTTTCTACAACCTAGAGTCAAGAGGCGAACACGATGGATAAAAATGATGTTGTGTTAATGTGATGTGAAATTAGACTAGATGCAAATGGAGTCTATTAATACTTAACATGGCGTTAAAAGATTGAAAGTAAGGACTCACCTTAGTAAGCTACTTCTGCAAACGTATGAGTTGATTTTTGCTAAAGCCTCCCCTTGACTCCTATTTATCCAGCATCCCCTTGAGAGTCTTTTCTTTAGTCGGGTAAGACTTGCTGAGTATTCCAAACTCAGGGTTTATCCCTTCGTTGTTTTTAGGTGAGGAAGTAGCAGACTTTTGCTGCTTCTGTGCTAAGGTGGTTCCCAATAAGGAAAATCAAGACTGAGGCGCGGGAGGACTCGGTCCTCCGTTTAGGATCTTTTGCTTTTAGCTTCTTGGGAGGAGTTTTTGCCTCCCTGGTTTGTGTAATATTACTCCTATGCACTCACTTTTAGGCTGGTCTGTAATAATATAACTCAAGCTTACTTATGAAATAAATGTAAGATTATGTAATTCGCTTCCGCATTTCTTCATCTCCGATGTTCTGTAATGTCTACAAGATGGGTAAAACGTTCCTGGTGAGGTAAGGAAAGATACCGAACTTGTCAAGTAGTTCAGGGGCACCTACAGGGTTGTCTGATGTCCGTTGGACAAGGACAACTGTAGGTGGGCCTAATTACTTGGGAGGTTCCGTCACAGCTGGTATCGGAGCGTAGCCCTTCTTGGCAGATATTATGAAGCATCTTCAAAAGGATTTTTAAGAGTCTTACCTAAAAATTCTTTTCTCTTCTTACCCAAGTATTCTGAAGAAGTCGATCTTAAAGACCAGATAGGAAGAGTGCAATATATAGAAGGTTGAATCGACTAAGGTTGATTCTGTAATTATACATGCATCATGCTAAGAATCTTACTAATAACATTTTCCCCCTTAGAAAAGATGCCGCCACGTACCAGGCTAACGGCACGCAAGTCCACGGGACCAATTGGGGTGCCTCGGCATCAATTGGCTCCCCGACATGAAAGTAGCAGCAGTGGAAGCAACGACCCGATCGGAGACCTTGAAGCTCGTGTAAGTCGACTTCAAGCAGCACTGCAACATAGGACTGATGCTTGGGTCGCTGATGGTGATAGAATCAACGAACTACAAAGGGACATCCGACACTTGCAGGATCAACTCGCTGATCGAGACTTAGCTCTTGACTGGGCCGTGCAGTCTCGTTTGCTGATGTGTGCTAAGGAAGCAAGGGCTCAGGCCCGAGTTAAAGAACTTAGCTCGACTGTTGATAACCTGCAGGTGTACTGCAACACGTTGCACGAGGAAGTCCATATATTATACTCACAACTACACCCAAGTGAGCCTGCACCACCTGCTGAGGCAGAAGCTGGACCATCTCACGTTGCGGGACGTGCGCTGGGTGGGGAGTTAGACCTTTTTGAGCCTCCTCCTTCCTTGAGGTTGGTAGATGTCTGGACTCCCACACCTGACGATGAAGCCGCCAAGACTGATGGCAAGCAGGAATAAGGGTGTAATAGAAGTAGAATAGTGTATTGTAGGGTGTATTGTTATATAATGGGTATTGTATCCTGTTAATAGGTTCAACTTTTGTAAAATGGGTAATGTATCCTGCTGTATAATATTGAGTCTGTATCATTACTCTTCATAGTAATGTAAAACGGAAGGTTTCCTTGGGCATATGATGTTTATTCAAATGTTTTGCCTCAGATGCCGACCAGGACTCGTGCACAGGATGCAGCTGGAACATCCGGGGGTCGGGACGTTACCCCGAATCCGCCTCCCGTTCCACCCACGCTTGCCGAGGCAATTGCTGCCTTGGTGAACGCCACAGCCGACAACACCCGCTTCCTGAGGGAGATGGCGGGTCAGCAACAGCTTCAACAACAAGCAGGAAGAGGATTCCAACAAGGTCCCCGTGAGACCACTTAT
Organism: Zea mays; assembly: GCF_902167145.1. Taxonomy (NCBI): domain Eukaryota; kingdom Viridiplantae; phylum Streptophyta; class Magnoliopsida; order Poales; family Poaceae; genus Zea; species Zea mays. The sequence continues at coordinate 138,377,931 of NC_050096.1, forward strand.
TTGGATTTCTCTGAGACTCGTCCGCCTCTCTTCGTCAAAGCAGAAGATCCGCTCGAGGCCGACGAATGGATACGGGTCATAGAACAGAAGTTTGGCCTTCTACGCTGTTCGGAAGTACAGAAGCCACTATTTGCAGCACAGCAACTCCGAGGACCCGCCAGTACTTGGTGGGGAAACTTTGTGGCCATCCAGCCGGACAACCATCAAGTTACATGGAACGAGTTCAAAGTAGCATTCCGCGAGCATTACATTCCTGAGGGAGTGCTACACATGAAACAAGAAGAGTTTATGAAATTGAAGCAAGGGGGAGATACTGTTAATCAGTATCTCAACAAGTTCAATCACCTGTCACAGTACGCAATTGATCAGGTGAATACGGATTTGAAAAAGAAGAATTGTTTTATGAGAGGACTGAACGACCGGATGCAGCGAAAAATGGCTGCATGTATTGATCTTACTTATGGAAAGGCTGTCAGCACAGCCTTATCTGTGGAGGCCAAATATGCAAATTCTGGAAAGACTAAGGGATTCGGTGGTGAGCGGCCAAATCAGGGCCAGGCGAAGAAACCACGGTTTGTGATTCGACCCTCAAACCAAAATCGCCCTTTTTCTCGTCCACCTTCATTTCCCTTCAAGCAGCCTATTATTATCCGCCCCAACAATGCCCCCACTACCCCAAAACAGCCGGGTGCCCCAGGCACTCGATTCCCTGCGCTGCCAAGTTCTTCAACTGGATGTTTTAACTGTGGCAAATCTGGGCATTTTATTAAAGATTCTCCCTATCCAAGGCAAAATCAATCTAATGCTTCGCAAGGATCGGGAAATTCAGCTCCAGGCAAGGGAAGTACTTCGGGCAAGAATACCAAGAAAACGGGGCGAGTATATTATACGCAAGTGGCTACCACACCGGAGGGAGAGCCGGTGATGATGGGTACGTTTCCCGTGGCCAGTCACCCAGCAATTATTCTTTTTGATTCTGGTGCTTCACATACATTTATTAGCAAGAAGTTTGTGGAACAACATCATATTGCATACCATGAATCAAAGGAGGGATTTAAAATTCATTCACCTGGGGGACACATTTATACTAAAGAAGTGGCCTATGGAGTGCCAGTAACAATGGCCGGACGGAACTTTCCTGCTAACATGATTGTTCTGAAGGGCCAGGATATAGATGTAATTTTGGGAATGAATTGGTTAACCCAATATAAGGCAATCCTCAACACTGAACTCAGAACCGTCAGGTTGAGCTATAATCAAGAAGAAATTCTCTTGACTCTCCCCGCAACCAATCCAGCCAAAGCTTCTGGTAGAGTCTATGAAGCCATTGTACCGGAGATCAAGAATATTCCGGTAGTATGTGAGTTTCCAGATGTATTTCCGGAAGATTTGCCTGGACTACCCCCTGAAAGAGATGTAGAATTTGTGATTGAGCTAAAGCCCGGTACGGCTCCGATTTCCCGAAGATCGTACCGTATGCCCCCAAATGAATTGGCAGAATTGAAGATTCAATTACAAGACCTGCTGAATAAAGGATTCATCCGGCCAAGCTCGTCCCCGTGGGGTTGTCCCGCCATCTTTGTGAAGAAGAAGGATCAAACCTTGCGCATGTGCGTGGACTATCGGCCCCTGAATGAGGTCACCATCAAGAATAAGTACCCTCTTCCAGGAATCGACATCTTATTTGATCAACTAACTGGGGCGAGGGTATTTTCTAAAATTGATCTCAGGTCGGGCTATCATCAGATCCGTATTCGGCCCGAGGATATACCGAAGACCGCGTTTACTACGCGGTATGGATTATTTGAATACTTGGTAATGTCTTTTGGGCTCACAAATGCTCCTGCCCATTTCACCTATTTGATGAACTCGGTGTTCATGCCTGAATTGGACAAGTTCGTGGTAGTCTTCATTGATGATATCTTGATATATTCCAAGAATGAAGAAGACCATGCTCAGCATTTACGGATTGTATTGACGCGTCTAAGGGAACATCAGCTATATGCCAAGTTCAGCAAGTGTGCGTTCTGGCTGGAAGAAATTCAATTTTTGGGGCACGTATTATCAGCTAAAGGAATTGCGGTAGATCCTAGCAAGGTCAAAGATATTCTGGAATGGAAACCCCCAACGACTGTTCACCAAGTCCGAAGTTTTCTTGGACTAGCTGGGTATTATCGCAGATTCATACCTGATTTTTCTAAGCTTGTGAAGCCCATCACAAGTTTATTGAAGAATGACACTAAGTTCAATTGGTCTTCTCAGTGCAATGAAGCCTTTGAGCAATTGAAGACACTATTGACCACTGCTCCGGTATTAGCTCAACCAGACATCACTAAACCTTTTGATGTATATTGTGATGCATCTGGCAGTGGGCTCGGCTGTGTACTGATGCAAGAGGGCCGAGTGATTGCGTATGCTTCAAGGCAGTTGCGCCGGCATGAGGAGCACTATCCAACTCATGATCTGGAGCTAGCTGCTGTGGTTCATGCCCTAAAGATTTGGCGTCACTATCTGCTGGGAAATATCTGTCATATATATACAGATCATAAAAGTTTGAAGTACATCTTCACCCAGTCAGAGTTGAATATGAGACAAAGACGATGGCTTGAGCTCATTAAAGACTACGAATTAGAGATCCATTATCACCCAGGCAAGGCCAATGTGGTGGCAGATGCGTTGAGCCGTAAGGTTGCCTGCCACTGTCTTATGGCGAAGACTTCCGAAAACACTTTGTGTCAAGAAATGGAAAAGCTAAACCTGGGGATCATTCAACAAGGAACTCTAAATCAGTTAAGGCTTGAGTCAATCATTTTGCAAAGAATAATTGATGCTCAAAAGGATAATCTGGGTATGAAGCACATACGGGAAAAGATAAGGGCTGGAACAGCCAAGTGTTTCAAAGAAGACGATCAAGGTGTGCTATGGTTTAAAAACCGCATAGTTGTGCCAAAGAACGAAGAGCTCCGCCAGCAAATTCTGGATGAAGCACATCTTAGTCGCTATTCTATTCATCCCGGAAGCACTAAGATGTACCAAGATTTAAAGCAACATTACTGGTGGACAAAAATGAAGATTGAAATTGCACGCTATGTGGCTAAATGCGACACCTGCAGACGTGTCAAGGCCATACACATGAAAACTGCCGGTCCATTACAATCTTTGCCAATCCCAACATGGAAATGGGAAGACATCAGTATGGACTTTATTGTGGGATTACCCAGGACGGCTAAAGGGTATGATTCTATTTGGGTTATAGTTGATCGACTCACGAAGATCGCCCACTTCTTACCTGTTAAAGTCACATATACAATAGCCACTTATGCAGCATTATACATTGCCCGTATTCTCAGTTTGCATGGGGTTCCAAAGACCATTGTGTCGGATCGTGGACCTCAATTTGTAGCCAAGTTTTGGGAAGCACTTCACAACTCCTTGGGTACTAAATTACTCCACAGTTCGTCTTATCATCCTCAAACCAGTGGGCAGACTGAGAGGGTGAACCAAATACTTGAAGATATGCTGCGGGCATGTGTCCTGGATTTCTCACCAAAATGGGATGAATGTTTGCCCTTAGCGGAATTTTCATACAATAATAGTTATCAAGAAAGTATCAAGATGGCACCTTTTGAAGCTTTATATGGACGACGGTGTCGAACTCCGCTAAATTGGTCTGAACCTGGAGAAAGATACTTCTTTAGACCTGATCTGGTGAAAGAGGTGGAAGAAAAGGTTCAGAGAATTATCCATAATATGAAGAAAGCTCAAGCACGACAAAAGAGTTATGCAGACCGACGACGACAACCCTTATGCTTTCTGGTAGACGATTATGTCTACTTAAAGGTTTCACCAATGAAGGGTGTATCGCGTTTCGGGGTAAAAGGGAAACTTGCACCCAGGTACATTGGTCCATTCCTGGTACTTGAGCAATGTGGACCAGTGGCGTACCGACTTCAGCTCCCCGAAACATTGTCTGCTGTGCATAATGTGTTCCACGTGTCACAACTGAAGAAGTGTCTTCGGGTTCCTGATCGAACCATTGAAGTGACTGATGTTGTCCTGGAACCAGATTTAACGTACTCGGAACATCCTCTTCGAGTTCTAGATCAAAAGGACAGGGTCACCCGAAGAAAGACTCTCAAGTTCTACAAGATACAGTGGAACCAACATTCGGAAGATGAGGCTACATGGGAAACCCAAGACTTCTTAGATAAGAATTTTCCTGGCTTCCTAGCCTCATGTAAATTGTAAAGTCTGTATAGTTGTGTGATAAAGAAGTAACCCCCACACCACCCCTGCCTTGTACCAGAAATAAGGAAATAAAAATGTGACACATTTCCTTTTCCATTACTCACCCTAGGATTTTTAATCTCGGGACGAGATTCTTTTATGGGGGGAAGGATGTAACACCTCTGGTGTTACTATAACTAAAACTTGAGCATGGCATCATGAGCATTGGCATTGCATATGTTTGACACACCTAGAGTGCATTCACTAGGCAAAAATTTCAAACAAGTTGTATTGTTTTAAGTGTTTTGCAAATAGAACCCTGGGTAATGGACTTAACCCTAAATAGTGGTTAAAGGGGTAAAACTTAACTCAAGTTAAGAAAACCTAAGTACTTTAGGGTAAAAGTCATAAAATGACCCTAAGAATAAGCTTGAATCACTTTTATACCCCTGAGATACCAGAAACCCTAATTGGAACCCTGGAAAACCCTAAAACCAAACCCTAGGGACCTAAGTGCAAAATTAGTCCACTTTTGGGCTAAAGGGCAAAAACCAAGTCAAATAGGTTTCTTAAGTCCCTTGGTTCACAAAAATGTGTATTTGAAAGCAAAACCCAAAGTTTTGGACTTAAATGCAAAATGGACCTCATTTGAGTTATACACTAAGTCTGAAAATCAGTGTTAAAGGCTCCATTTTAGGGCTTTGTAACTTACAAAGTATAGGGTTTTTACCCTAGGTCACCACATCAAAGTTGAAGACCCATTATAGGAGAACAACTTTGCTTAAGGATGTGAGCTTAGTTGTTAAGAAAAATCCAGAGAAAACCAAGCCTAAAGTTGGGTTGTCAGGCTGTTATGTCTGAATTTTCAGACTAGCAGTGAACTGACCTCGACTTCAAGCTAGGTTTTGAGCATAATCCAGTGCTCAAATATGTTTAAGTCCTATAGTCGAATTGTAGATGGTATATTGCTCTACACTATTGCTGCAGAGAGTTGGACTTGTTGCCACATGAAATTGAGAGAAATAGGCGCTCCAAAGTGCTCTGTCAGGTGTTCTGATGGAGTCTTCCCATGGTACAGTACCCCGAGCTGATAAGGTCGCCAGCAAACCGCCGCCGGTGGCTTTCCACCGTGATTCACGTCGCCGGCGTCACGATTCGCGCTCGGGTGTATGGATAACTTCGCGACGTCAAAAGATCTTCACCGCCCATGCGCTGGACGTCACTCCGGTGACTCACCGCCGTCTTCTTCTACTGCTTTGCGGCTTGCGCGGATTACCTCGCCGGTGACCGCCGCCTCCCGGACATGTGCCACGTGGCTTAGCCTTTCCACCGCACCACCGTGACTCCTCTAAGCTATCCCATCATCGACGGGAAGCTCGCCACGCCATTTGCCACGAAGTCACCGCACCCAGGTTCTTCTTCACCTCCGGCCGCCAGCACTGCTCGGTCAAATTCGCCACCGCCGCTTACCCTCGCTATAAATTGAAGCCCCCGCTAGCTCCGCTACATCATCCAGCACCCAGCCACCAAGAATCGTCCTCAGTCGATCGCCAGTGAGTCCCAATTTCCGACTTCCCCCAAATCCCTCTCCGCCACCGTAAACCACCCATCACCGCGGCCAGCCCTTTCCAGGTTAGTTCATCTCTCTCTCTCCCTTGTTTAAGCACCCTGGTTACTTTGTGATGCTCGCCGACCCACGCAATTGAACTAGAAACCCTCTGGTCGCTGGGAACTTGGGATCGACGCCGCGGTTCTCGCCGTGAGCGTGGACAGTCCGTCCGCAGGGCGCTCTTGTGAAATTAGTGCGTGTTCCGAGCTCACCTTAGGTCCGTAATGCCTCCCCGATGGTTAGTCCGGGCAGTCGTCGCCGGCCATGGCCGGTACAGACCTCGTCGGTGATGAATGGGGAGCGCGCCGTGACCAGGGGTACTCGTGGAGAAGAATTAGAAACCCAAGGGCCTTTCTGCAATCCGTCAGTGACTTGAGACAACAGTAAAAGAACCTGGTCGCAGTTAGTCTAAAGCGCAGGGACCTCTGCGCAAAACCGCCAGGGCGCGCGGGCGCGCGGGCGCTTTCCTCCCTGGACCTGGGCCGCCTGGGCTCAGAATCGGCCCAAGACTGTTACAAGTTTCTCTTTTTCTTTTTGTTCCAGAGCCAAAACAATTATAGAAAAATGTAGAAAAATGCTAAAATTGTGAAACCAATTTTCCTAGGTTTGTTATTTTCCATAGTATTTAATAAAAATAAGTTTGTGATTTTTAGTGAAAGTAAGAAATTTTAGGGTATTTAAAATGGTTAAAAGTATTGGTTATAGATTTTTAGAAAATAGTTGGTAAGTCCTAAAATGCCTAAAATTTTTATATGAGTGTTATATAATATTTAGAAGCCTTGGGTAGAGTTTGAATTGATTTGGACCTTGTTTGATCACCAAACCCCAAAACACCCCCCCTGCCCTATGAACTCCTTTACCGACTCCGGAAACCCTAAGTTCCCGGAACTCCGTGAAGGAAAGTTGTATTCAAGACATAACTAATAAGTTTATGTTGTCTTTGCATCCTCATGAGCATCCCATGGCATCCATTCTTATACATATGTATGGTTATGATTAGAACGAGAAGAAGAGGTAGAAGTAACTGAAGAGCAAGTACAACCACCTTTGGACACTCAGGCCGGGAATAGTTTCTACTTCGACATTTGTGGATCCGAGCCTGAATCACCTGTTAACGAAGGCAAGCCCCGGTGCATGCAACCCCTTTCCTTGTGTTTTTAAATACTTTTTGCACACTTAAGTCTAGTGAAATGTGCATTAGGTACATAGGAGTTACTTGAAACCCTTTGATGCATTGCTTTTCCTTGATATCCATACCTTTATAGATACTTCCGTGAAGTATCAAAATTATGATTTACAAAAATGCTTAGCCTTGCTTAGACCTTGTGGATAGAAGTTGTCCTCAATTTAACCATGGAGAGGATAGCTTCTACCTGCAAGAATATTTTCACTTGGAGCAATAGTGGGATCTTACTGCAAAGCTCCCCGTGATGCTCTTTCATCCTAAGGAACAGACACATTCCTAAGGGTGGAAATACTTAAATGGAAACTTGGGGTAGGAACAGGTGATGTTCTACCCAGGTTGGTTAAGGATTAACGCGTATGTAGGCGTGCTGACCGAGGACCCTTTAACTGGTCACATACCTCGTCATGGGTAAGCCTTGCCTCGGGCAGACTAAGGCCGGAATAAGACAACACGAGATGGGCGTGGAGCGGTGGCGAGAGTAGCGTGTACCCTCCGTGGCAAGAGGCTGGACGGTGGTGTATCTGTGCTCTCGGTCTGCGTGAACCTGATCCGGTCTTAAGAACCCCGGTGGCGGGTTGACATATGCAAGGGTTAAGTGCTACATATGTCGTGTGATTGGAGATCCTCAGCTGAGTATAATCGATTCGGATCGCCGTACCTTCGCGGTTATGAAGACTTGGTCACTTTTCTACAACCTAGAGTCAAGAGGCGAACACGATGGATAAAAATGATGTTGTGTTAATGTGATGTGAAATTAGACTAGATGCAAATGGAGTCTATTAATACTTAACATGGCGTTAAAAGATTGAAAGTAAGGACTCACCTTAGTAAGCTACTTCTGCAAACGTATGAGTTGATTTTTGCTAAAGCCTCCCCTTGACTCCTATTTATCCAGCATCCCCTTGAGAGTCTTTTCTTTAGTCGGGTAAGACTTGCTGAGTATTCCAAACTCAGGGTTTATCCCTTCGTTGTTTTTAGGTGAGGAAGTAGCAGACTTTTGCTGCTTCTGTGCTAAGGTGGTTCCTAATAAGGAAAATCAAGACTGAGGCGCGGGAGGACTCGGTCCTCCGTTTAGGATCTTTTGCTTTTAGCTTCTTGGGAGGAGTTTTTGCCTCCCTGGTTTGTGTAATATTACTCCTATGCACTCACTTTTAGGCTGGTCTGTAATAATATAACTCAAGCTTACTTATGAAATAAATGTAAGATTATGTAATTCGCTTCCGCATTTCTTCATCTCCGATGTTCTGTAATGTCTACAAGATGGGTAAAACGTTCCTGGTGAGGTAAGGAAAGATACCGAACTTGTCAAGTAGTTCAGGGGCACCTACAGGGTTGTCTGATGTCCGTTGGACAAGGACAACTGTAGGTGGGCCTAATTACTTGGGAGGTTCCGTCACAGAGCTTGTGTGGCAGGTTGAGAGTGAGCGCCTTGCAGTAGCTACATCCTAATAGTTTTAGAGTTTTCATTCCTTCACGTTTTTTTTCTTATTGCCTCTGTTCGTCTAACCATGGCAGGATTGGAGGTTGATGATGCTTCTCGTAATATGCCACACTCTCCTCGCACCAAGGGTATCATACAACACTTTGTAAGGCTGGTGAAGACGCACACGGAAGGTCTTGATAATGACATGCAGGTGACGAATGAAAAGATGGGGCAATTGGAGGCCACACAGATCGACACAAACACCAAACTTGCAAATGTGGAAATGACAGTTGCTCATATTGACAAGAGCCTTGTCGCACTCTTGAGGCGGTTTGATGAGATGCATGCTAATATCAATGGTGGGCGTGATGAGGGCGCCGAAGGTAACTGGGATGACTATGTTGCTGATACTGAACAAGATGACCAAGAAGCACCTAATCGCCGTCGACTACGTACTAACCGTAGAGGTATGGGTGGTTTTCGCCGACGTGAGGTACATGGTAATGATGATGCTTTTAATAAGGTTAAATTTAAAATACCTCCTTTTGATGGTAAATATGACCCTGATGCTTACATTACTTGGGAGATTGCGGTTGATCAAAAGTTTGCATGCCATGAATTTCCTGAGAATGCGCGGGTTAGAGCTGCTACTAGTGAGTTTACTGAATTTGCTTCTGTTTGGTGGATAGAACATGGTAAGAAGAATCCTAATAACATGCCACAAACTTGGGATGCGTTGAAACGGGTCATGCGGGCTAGATTTGTTCCTTCTTATTATGCACGTGATATGTTAAACAAGTTGCAACAATTGAGACAGGGTACTAAAAGTGTAGAAGAATATTATCAGGAATTACAAATGGGTATGCTGCGTTGTAACATAGAGGAGGGTGAGGAATCTGCTATGGCTAGATTTTTGGGCGGGTTAAATAAGGAATTTCAGGACATCCTTGCTTATAAAGATTATGCTAATGTAACCCGATTGTTTCATCTTGCTTGCAAAGCTGAAAGGGAAGTGCAGGGACGACGTGCTAGTGCAAGGTCTAATGTTTCTGCAGGAAAATCTACACCATGGCAACAGCGCACGACTACGTCCATGACCGGCCGTACACCAGCACCAACTCCCTCGCCAAGTCGACCAGCACCCCCGCCTTCCTCCGGCGACAAACCACGTGCATCTTCCACAAATTCAGCAACCAAATCTGCCCAGAAACCAGCAGGTAGTGCCTCCTCAGTAGCCTCCACGGGTAGAACAAGAGATGTTCTGTGTTATCGATGCAAGGGCTATGGACACGTGCAGCGTGATTGTCCTAATCAGCGTGTTTTGGTGGTAAAAGACGATGGTGGGTATTCCTCTGCTAGTGATTTGGATGAAGCTACACTTGCTTTGCTTGCGGCTGATGATGCAGGCACTAAGGAACCACCCGAAGAACAGATTGGTGCAGATGATGCAGAGCATTATGAGAGCCTCATTGTACAGCGTGTGCTTAGTGCACAAATGGAGAAGGCAGAGCAGAATCAGCGACATACATTGTTTCAAACAAAGTGTGTCATTAAGGAGCGTTCATGTCGTTTGATCATTGATGGAGGTAGCTGCAACAACTTGGCTAGCAGCGACATGGTGGAGAAGCTTGCACTTACGACCAAACCGCACCCGCATCCATATCACATTCAATGGCTTAACAATAGTGGTAAGGTCAAGGTAACCAAGCTGGTACGAATTAATTTTGCTATTGGTTCATATCGTGATGTTGTTGACTGTGATGTTGTGCCTATGGATGCTTGTAATATTCTGCTAGGTAGACCATGGCAATTTGATTCAGATTGTATGCATCATGGTAGATCAAATCAATATTCTCTCATACACCATGATAAGAAAATGATGTGCACCCGTTGGGTGATTGCCCGATCTTTCGATGAGAGGGTGTGGAATAACTCGATTGGGGGAGGAGACGACGTTCACGGCCCGACTACAGCCTTCCAAAGACGCTGCGCCTTAGCAACCGATACACCACCTCCTATGGCTGTCACGATCTTGTGGAGCGTGACACCCTGGCCACTAGGGCACTCGTCCTGCAAGCAATCGAAGAACTAGCAAGAACAAGTAGAACAAGTACTGAATTACCAGATCTAAATGTAGGTTTAAAGATCAAACTACAATATGGTGGGGTTCCGAAGACAAGAAGACGGGCGGCTGAACTAGCACGCGCGCTTGCAAGCAAGTAGCGAGAGCTAAACTTGATCTAAACAAAAACCCGCTGTTCTTGGTGGCGGCTAGGGGGTTTATAAACATGGGAGGACGACCACAAGGGTATTGGGGTCGTGCTGCAACCCTAGGATGCGTCCCTAATGGACCTAACTTGATACACGACCCATTGGGCCAAAATAGGGTGACGCAGCACCATGGGCAGAAAAGGCAGGAAATGTCTCGGTAAGAAAACAATGATTACGGCGGCCTCAGAACAGATATGACTATAATTCCGGATCCATATGAAAGTAGACTTGATAAGCTTTCCATGTTGTGCTTGAACATTCCAATCCGAGCCCGCATCTGACCGTGGTGACCGTCACAAGTTGGTGTTCTTCTGCAGTCCGAATCCAGCATGTTCAAATCCTTTTCCCTTTCGGTCTTCTCCCTGATTCCTAAGCAAAACAAGAGTGCACGGGTCTCCATGGTCTAAATATGATGGACATGAACTCAAGAGTGTAATCACCTGATGGTTGAGTTGACGAGCACGAGCGCGAGTAATGGGACCAGAAATTGGTACTTGTATTGGTATAGATGCATCAGTAGTGTGGATGTCTTCATCATTCTCCCCTTCTTGCATTTGAGTCGTCCTCGACTCAAGCTCAACTTCCTCTCCCAAGTAGGGCTTTAAATCTGCAATGTTAAATGTGGGGCTAACCCCAAAGTCTGCAGGCAGATCTAGCCTATATGCATTGTCGTTAATTTTCTCTAGCACTTTAAACGGTCCATCGGCTCGAGGCAACAATTTAGATTTTCGTAATTCAGGAAACCTTTCCTTTCTCAAATGCAACCAAACTAAATCTCCAGGTTCAAAATTTATTTCCTTTCTACCTTTATCACTAGCAAACTTATATCTAGCATTCATACGCTCTATGTTTTCTTTAGTAGTTTCGTGCAGTTTTAACATCAATTCAGCACGCCTAGTAGCATCAAAATTTAGTTTTTCAGAAGATGGCAAAGGCATTAAATCAATAGGAGCACGAGGTAACAAACCATATACAATCTGAAATGGGCACATCTTTGTAGTAGAATGCAATGATCGATTATAAGCAAATTCAATATGAGGCAAACAGTCCTCCCACATCTTAATATTCTTCTTTAGAACTGCCCTTAACATAGTAGACAAAGTTCTATTCACAACTTCAGTTTGACCATCAGTTTGAGGATGACATGTAGTAGAAAATAAAAGCTTAGTCCCCAATTTTGCCCACAAAGTCCTCCAAAAATGACTAAGAAATTTAGCATCACGATCAGAAACGATTGTGTTGGGCACACCATGCAAGCGAACAATTTCACGAAAGAACAAATCAGCAATATGAGTAGCATCGTCAGTTTTATGACATGGTATGAAATGTGCCATCTTAGAAAATCTATCAACAACCACAAACACACTATCACGTCCCTTCCTAGTCCTAGGCAATCCCAGCACAAAATCCATAGAAATATCTTCCCAAGGAGCACTAGGAACGGGTAGAGGCAAATACAAACCGTGTGGATTTAACCGTGACTTCGCCTTTTGGCATGTCGTGCAACGAGCAACCAATCTCACCACATCTCTTCTCATCTTAGGCCAAAAGAAATGACCAGCAAGTATGTCCTCCGTTTTCTTTGCTCCAAAATGTCCCATTAAGCCACCTCCATGTGCTTCCTGTAACAACAACAAACGAACGGAGCTAGCTGGAATGCATAGCTTGTTAGCTCTAAACACAAACCCATCACTAACGATATATTTGTTCCATCCTTTCCCATCTTTACAATGCAGCAACACATCTTTAAAATCAGCATCATGAACATATTGGTCTTTAATCGTCTCTAATCCAAAGATTTTGTAGTCAAGTTGATTCAGCAAAGTATATCTCCTAGACAAAGCGTCAGCAATGATATTCTCTTTTCCTTTCTTGTGCTTAATAACATAAGGAAACGATTCGATAAATTCAACCCACTTAGCATGTCTACGGTTCAGTTTTCCTTGACTACGAATATGTTTCAAAGATTCATGATCAGAATGAATAACAAACTCTTTGGGCCACAAATAATGCTGCCATGTTTCTAATGTTCGCACAAGAGCATATAATTCCTTATCATAAGTAGAATAATTTAGAACAGACCCACTCAATTTTTCACTAAAATATGCAACAGGTTTGCCTTCTTGTAACAAAACACCACCCAATCCAATTCCACTAGCATCACATTCAAGCTCAAAAGTCTTATTAAAATCAGGAAGTTGGAGGAGAGGTGCATGTGTCAACTTATCTTTCAGCACGTTGAAAGCGTGCTCTTGTACTTTGCCCCAACTAAAATGCACTCCCTTCTTCGTAAGCTCATTCAAAGGTGCAGCAATGGTGCTAAAGTCCTTCACAAAACGGCGATAGAAGCCAGCAAGTCCTAGGAAACTCCGCACCTGTGTGATAGTCTTTGGCATAGGCCATCCATGTATCGCTTCTACCTTGGCTTGATCAACCTCAATTCCCTGTGGAGTCACAACATAACCAAGAAACGAAACTCGATCGGTGCAAAATGTGCACTTCTCAAGGTTACCAAATAAACGTGCATCTCGTAAAGCATTAAAAACAGCACGCATGTGATCAACATGTTCATCCATAGATTTGCTGTAGATCAATATGTCATCAAAGTATACTACCACAAATTTTCCAATGAAGGCACGCAAAACCTCGTTCATTAATCTCATGAAAGTGCTAGGTGCATTAGTTAACCCAAAAGGCATGACTAACCACTCATACAATCCGAACTTAGTTTTGAAAGCAGTTTTCCATTCATCTCCCAATTTCATACGAATCTGGTGGTACCCACTACGCAAATCAACTTTAGAAAAGACAATGGCACCACTCAATTCATCAAGCATATCATCTAAACGTGGAATAGGGTGTCGATAACGTATCGTGATATTATTAATAGCCCTACAATCAACACACATACGCCATGTTCCATCTTTTTTAGGCACTAAAATAACCGGAACAGCACACGGACTAAGAGACTCACGCACGTAACCTTTGTCGAGTAGTTCTTGCACTTGTCGCTGAATTTCTTTTGTTTCCTCTGGATTTGTCCTATATGGCGCACGATTCGGCAAAGATGCACCAGGAATAAGATCAATTTGGTGCTCAATCCCTCGTATAGGTGGCAGCCCCTCTGGTATCTCACTTGGAAATACATCAGAATACTCCTGCAAAATGTTAGTAATAACAGGAGGCAAAGAATGCTGCATATCTTGAATTGAAATCAAAGCATCCTTGCATACCAAGGCGTAGGCAACAGTAGTGGAAGCAAATAATTCATTAACATCAGTTTTTGTTGCAAGCAAGCAATGTCCTTTCAATTTTATCCCATCTTTGTTATTACCAACAGCTTTAATATTCTTGTTGTTCTCAGTTTTAGCTTTGGTAGCTTTAGCAACATCATCACGCACAATAGCCTCAGGGGACATGGGAAGCAAAATAATTTTCTTATCATGGTGTATGAGAGAATATTGATTTGATCTACCATGATGCATACAATCTGAATCAAATTGCCATGGTCTACCTAGCAGAATATTACAAGCATCCATAGGCACAACATCACAGTCAACAACATCACGATATGAACCAATAGCAAAATTAATTCGTACCAACTTGGTTACCTTGACCTTACCACTATTGTTGAGCCATTGAATGTGATATGGATGTGGGTGCGGTTTGGTCGTAAGTGCAAGCTTCTCCACCATGTCGCTGCTAGCCAAGTTGTTGCAGCTACCTCCATCAATGATCAAACGACATGAACGCTCCTTAATGACACACTTTGTTTGAAACAATGTATGTCGCTGATTCTGCTCTGCCTTCTCCATTTGTGCACTAAGCACACGCTGTACAATGAGGCTCTCATAATGCTCTGCATCATCTGCACCAATCTGTTCTTCGGGTGGTTCCTTAGTGCCTACATCATCAGCCGCAAGCAAAGCAAGTGTAGCTTCATCCAAATCACTAGCAGAGGAATACCCACCATCGTCTTTTACCACCAAAACACGCTGATTAGGACAATAACGCTGCACGTGTCCATAGCCCTTGCATCGATAACACAGAACATCTCTTGTTCTACCTGTGGAAGCTACTGAAGAGGCACTACCTGCGGGTTTCTGGGCAGATTTGGTTGCTGAATTTGTGGAAGATGCACGTGGTTTGTCGCTGGAGGAAGGCGGGGGTGCTGGTCGACTTGGCGAGGGAGTTGGTGCTAGTGTACGGCCGGTCATGGATGTAGTCGTGCGCTGTTGCCATGGTGTAGATTTTCCTGCAGAAACATTAGACCTTGCACTAGCACGCCGTCCCTGCACTTCCCTTTCAGCTTTGCAAGCAAGATGAAACAATCGGGTTACATTAGCATAATCTTTATAAGCAAGGATGTCCTGAATTTCCCTATTTAACCCGCCCAAAAATCTAGCCATAGCAGATTCCTCACCCTCCTCTATGTTACAACGCAGCATACCCATTTGTAATTCCTGATAATATTCTTCTACACTTTTAGTACCCTGTCTCAATTGTTGCAACTTGTTTAACATATCACGTGCATAATAAGAAGGAACAAATCTAGCCCGCATGACCCGTTTCAACGCATCCCAAGTTTGTGGCATGTTATTAGGATTCTTCTTACCATGTTCTATCCACTAAACAGAAGCAAATTCAGTAAACTCACTAGTAGCAGCTCTAACCCGCGCATTCTCAGGAAATTCATGGCATGCAAACTTTTGATCAACCGCAATCTCCCAAGTAATGTAAGCATCAGGGTCATATTTACCATCAAAAGGAGGTATTTTAAATTTAACCTTACTAAAAGCATCATCATTACCATGTACCTCACGTCGGTGAAAACCACCCATACCTCTACGGTTAGTACGTAGTCGCCGGCGATTAGGTGCTTCTTGGTCATCTTGTTCAGTATCAGCAACATAGTCATCCCAGTTACCTTTGGCGCCCTCATCACGCCCACCATTGATATTAGTATGCATCTCATCAAACCGCCTCAAGAGTGCGACAAGGCTCTTGTCAATATGAGCAACTGTCATTTCCACATTTGCAAGTTTGGTGTTCGTGTCGATCTGTGTGGCCTCCAATTGCCCCATCTTTTCATTCGTCACCTGCATGTCATTATCAAGACCTTCCGTGTGCGTCTTCACTAGCCTTACAAAGTGTTGTATGATACCCTTGGTGCGAGGAGAGTGTGGCATATTACGAGAAGCATCATCAACCTCCAATCCTGCCATGGTTAGACGAACAGAGGCAACAAGAAAAAAAAACGTGAAGGAATAAAAACTCTACAACTATTAGGATGTAGCTACTGCAAGGCGCTCACTCTCAACCTGCCACACAAGCTCTTACCAATTCTTACCTTGCACAACAGGAGGGGTCAGCAACCAACAAGTCTGCAACCGTGGAATAAGTGTATCGGTGCCGCAGCAACACGACCTGTCAAACTGTAGTCGAAATATGTAGAGTTGTAGGTGGGCTGAAGCAAGGAATACACTAGTACCACGTTAGTTACAAAAGCAAGCTGAATAATCGTTCAACGGTGGTACTGTGCTGGTCCTAGGCTAAACCAGGCTAGAGACGTGAGCCTAGGCACAAAGGTAGTCACTGAAAAAGAACAACTAGCACAGCACAAAGAGAAACAACAGATTTAGAGATTCAGCCCCCTTCTTCTTCTTTTCCTTTTTTTTTCTATTCTTTTTTTTTCTTCTTCTTCTGTTTTTTTTTTTGCAGGGGCCTAAACCCTTTTTTTTCACTATGACAACCCAAACAATAAAGATATTGCTAACAACCCCTTTAAATCAGATTTAACAAATCTTGTTAATATAGGAAGTCCAGAAATCTCTACGATGATTGCGGAGCGCTCAGAACGAATTTTGAGATAAGGTCAGATCCGTTGGAAAGAAGATAAGATAAGCTTTCCAGATTGTATTTAAACTTCCAAATCGGATATGATATGTATCCGTGGTGGCAAAAACGAACCAGAGATGTTTTTGGTGATGGTGGATCTCGTGGTGACCAAAACGTGGTAGAACTCAAAACTCTAAAGGAATAAACTAAGACCAGCAACTCGACACAACCGATGCAACCAAAAACTCAACAAGCCCTAACTAAGTAGTACTAGTAAATGCTCAATGGTTTATAGGATTGTGGTAAAACTAATCTACTATTTTTTGGCTTTTTCTGGACTATAGGAGATAAGAAAACAGCGAAGAAAAGTAAATCTCTCACCGATAAACCTTGCTCCGATACCAACTGATGTGCACCCGTTGGGTGATTGCCCGATCTTTCGATGAGAGGGTGTGGAATAACTCGATTGGGGGAGGAGACGACGTTCACGGCCCGACTACAGCCTTCCAAAGACGCTGCGCCTTAGCAACCGATACACCACCTCCTATGGCTGTCACGATCTTGTGGAGCGTGACACCCTGGCCACTAGGGCACTCGTCCTGCAAGCAATCGAAGAACTAGCAAGAACAAGTAGAACAAGTACTGAATTACCAGATCTAAATGTAGGTTTAAAGATCAAACTACAATATGGTGGGGTTCCGAAGACAAGAAGACGGGCGGCTGAACTAGCACGCGCGCTTGCAAGCAAGTAGCGAGAGCTAAACTTGATCTAAACAAAAACCCGCTGTTCTTGGTGGCGGCTAGGGGGTTTATAAACATGGGAGGACGACCACAAGGGTATTGGGGTCGTGCTGCAACCCTAGGATGCGTCCCTAATGGACCTAACTTGATACACGACCCATTGGGCCAAAATAGGGTGACGCAGCACCATGGGCAGAAAAGGCAGGAAATGTCTCGGTAAGAAAACAATGATTACGGCGGCCTCAGAACAGATATGACTATAATTCCGGATCCATATGAAAGTAGACTTGATAAGCTTTCCATGTTGTGCTTGAACATTCCAATCCGAGCCCGCATCTGACCGTGGTGACCGTCACAAGTTGGTGTTCTTCTGCAGTCCGAATCCAGCATGTTCAAATCCTTTTCCCTTTCGGTCTTCTCCCTGATTCCTAAGCAAAACAAGAGTGCACGGGTCTCCATGGTCTAAATATGATGGACATGAACTCAAGAGTGTAATCACCTGATGGTTGAGTTGACGAGCACGAGCGCGAGTAATGGGACCAGAAATTGGTACTTGTATTGGTATAGATGCATCAGTAGTGTGGATGTCTTCATCAGAAAATTATTTTGCTTCCCATGTCCCCTGAGGCTATTGTGCGTGATGATGTTGCTAAAGCTACCAAAGCTAAAACTGAGAACAACAAGAATATTAAAGCTATTGGTAATAACAAAGATGGGATAAAATTGAAAGGACATTGCTTGCTTGCAACAAAAACTGATGTTAATGAATTATTTGCTTCCACTACTATTGCCTACGCCTTGGTATGCAAGGATGCTTTGATTTCAATTCAAGATATGCAGCATTCTTTGCCTCCTGTTATTACTAACATTTTGCAGGAGTATTCTGATGTATTTCCAAGTGAGATACCAGAGGGGCTGCCACATATACGAGGGATTGAGCACCAAATTGATCTTATTCCTGGTGCATCTTTGCCGAATCGTGCGCCATATAGGACAAATCCAGAGGAAACAAAAGAAATTCAGCGACAAGTGCAAGAACTACTCGACAAAGGTTACGTGCGTGAGTCTCTTAGTCCGTGTGTTGTTCCGGTTATTTTAGTGCCTAAAAAAGATGGAACATGGCGTATGTGTGTTGATTGTAGGGCTATTAATAATATCACGATACGTTATCGACACCCTATTCCACGTTTAGATGATATGCTTGATGAATTGAGTGGTGCCATTGTCTTTTCTAAAGTTGATTTGCGTAGTGGGTACCACCAGATTCGTATGAAATTGGGAGATGAATGGAAAACTGCTTTCAAAACTAAGTTCGGATTGTATGAGTGGTTAGTCATGCCTTTTGGGTTAACTAATGCACCTAGCACTTTCATGAGATTAATGAACGAGGTTTTGCGTGCCTTCATTGGAAAATTTGTGGTAGTATACTTTGATGACATATTGATCTATAGCAAATCTATGGATGAACATGTTGATCACATGTGTGCTGTTTTTAATGCTTTACGAGATGCACGTTTATTTGGTAACCTTGAGAAGTGCACATTTTGCACCGATCGAGTTTCGTTTCTTGGTTATGTTGTGACTCCACAGGGAATTGAGGTTGATCAAGCCAAGGTAGAAGCGATACATGGATGGCCTATGCCAAAGACTATCACACAGGTGCGGAGTTTCCTAGGACTTGCTGGCTTCTATCGCCGTTTTGTGAAGGACTTTAGCACCATTGCTGCACCTTTGAATGAGCTTACGAAGAAGGGAGTGCATTTTAGTTGGGGCAAAGTACAAGAGCACGCTTTCAACGTGCTGAAAGATAAGTTGACACATGCACCTCTCCTCCAACTTCCTGATTTTAATAAGACTTTTGAGCTTGAATGTGATGCTAGTGGAATTGGATTGGGTGGTGTTTTGTTACAAGAAGGCAAACCTGTTGCATATTTTAGTGAAAAATTGAGTGGGTCTGTTCTAAATTATTCTACTGATGATAAGGAATTATATGCTCTTGTGCGAACATTAGAAACATGGCAGCATTATTTGTGGCCCAAAGAGTTTGTTATTCATTCTGATCATGAATCTTTGAAACATATTCGTAGTCAAGGAAAACTGAACCGTAGACATGCTAAGTGGGTTGAATTTATCGAATCGTTTCCTTATGTTATTAAGCACAAGAAAGGAAAAGAGAATATCATTGCTGACGCTTTGTCTAGGAGATATACTTTGCTGAATCAACTTGACTACAAAATCTTTGGATTAGAGACGATTAAAGACCAATATGTTCATGATGCTGATTTTAAAGATGTGTTGCTGCATTGTAAAGATGGGAAAGGATGGAACAAATATATCGTTAGTGATGGGTTTGTGTTTAGAGCTAACAAGCTATGCATTCCAGCTAGCTCTGTTCGTTTGTTGTTGTTACAGGAAGCACATGGAGGTGGCTTAATGGGACATTTTGGAGCAAAGAAAACGGAGGACATACTTGCTGGTCATTTCTTTTGGCCCAAGATGAGAAGAGATGTGGTGAGATTGGTTGCTCGTTGCACGACATGCCAAAAGGCGAAGTCACGGTTAAATCCACACGGTTTGTATTTGCCTCTACCCGTTCCTAGTGCTCCTTGGGAAGATATTTCTATGGATTTTGTGCTGGGATTGCCTAAGACTAGGAAGGGACGTGATAGTGTGTTTGTGGTTGTTGATAGATTTTCTAAGATGGCACATTTCATACCATGTCATAAAACTGACGATGCTACTCATATTGCTGATTTGTTCTTTCGTGAAATTGTTCGCTTGCATGGTGTGCCCAACACAATCGTTTCTGATCGTGATGCTAAATTTCTTAGTCATTTTTGGAGGACTTTGTGGGCAAAATTGGGGACTAAGCTTTTATTTTCTACTACATGTCATCCTCAAACTGATGGTCAAACTGAAGTTGTGAATAGAACTTTGTCTACTATGTTAAGGGCAGTTCTAAAGAAGAATATTAAGATGTGGGAGGACTGTTTGCCTCATGTTGAATTTGCTTATAACCGATCATTGCATTCTACTACAAAGATGTGCCCATTTCAGATTGTATATGGTTTGTTGCCTCGTGCTCCTATTGATTTAATGCCTTTGCCATCTTCTGAAAAACTAAATTTTGATGCTACTAGGCGTGCTGAATTGATGTTAAAACTGCATGAAACTACTAAAGAAAACATAGAGCGTATGAATGCTAGATATAAGTTTGCTAGTGATAAAGGTAGAAGGAAATAAATTTTGAACCTGGAGATTTAGTTTGGTTGCATTTGAGAAAGGAAAGGTTTCCTGAATTACGAAAATCTAAATTGTTGCCTCGAGCCAATGGACCGTTTAAAGTGCTAGAGAAAATTAACGATAATGCATATAGGCTAGATCTGCCTGCAGACTTTGGGGTTAGCCCCACATTTAACATTGCAGATTTAAAGCCCTACTTGGGAGAGGAAGTTGAGCTTGAGTCGAGGACGACTCAAATGCAAGAAGGGGAGAATGATGAAGACATCCACACTACTGATGCATCTATACCAATACAAGTACCAATTTCTGGTCCCATTACTCGCACTCGTGCTCGTCAACTCAACCATCAGGTGATTACACTCTTGAGTTCATGTCCATCATATTTAGACCATGGAGACCCGTGCACTCTTGTTTTGCTTAGGAATCAGGGAGAAGACCGAAAGGGAAAAGGATTTGAACATGCTGGATTCGGACTGCAGAAGAACACCAACTTGTGACGGTCACCACGGTCAGATGCGAGCTCGGATTGGAATGTTCAAGCACAACATGGAAAGCTTATCAAGTCTACTTTCATATGGATCCGGAATTATAGTCATATCTATTCTGAGGCCGCCGTAATCATTGTTTTCTTACCGAGACATTTCCTGCCTTTTCTGCCCATGGTGCTGCGTCACCCTATTTTGGCCCAATGGGTCGTATATCAAGTTAGGTCCATTAGGGACGCATCCTAGGGTTGCAGCACGACCCCAATACCCATGTGGTCGTCCTCCCATGTTTATAAACCCCTAGCCGCCACCAAGAACATCGGGTTTTGTTTAGATCAAGTTTAGCTCTCGCTACTTGCTTGCAAGCGCGCGTGCTAGTTCAGCCGCCCGTCTTCTTGTCTTCGGAACCCCACCATATTGGAGTTTGATTTTTAAACCTACATTTAGATCTGGTAATTCAGTACTTGTTCTACTTGTTCTTGCTAGTTCTTCGATTGCTTGTAGGACGAGTGCCCTAGTGGCCAGGGTGTCACGCTCCACAAGATCGTGACAGCCATAGGAGGTGGTGTATCGGTTGCTAAGGCGCAGCGTCTTTGGAAGGCTGTAGTCGGGCCGTGAACGTCGTCTCCTCCCCCAATCGAGTTATTCCACACCCTCTCATCGAAAGATCGGGCAATCACCCAACGGGTGCACATCACCGGGGTCCAACACACAGCTCAACTCCTTCCAGCCCTGCACCTTCTACGCCTAGCACTACATCGCGCACAGGGACGACCAAGCCAGTGGCGCCCCCTGCCAAAGGCGCCGCTTCTTCCACAGGACGTACACGGGATATTCAGTGCCATCGTTGCAGAGAGTTTGGGCACATGATTCGGGACTGCCCAAACAAGCGTACCTTGCTTATACGTGACAATGGTGAGTACTCTTCAGCCAGTGATTCTGAGGAAACTAGTCATGCTATGATTGCCACTAACCATGCAGAAAATGAGGAAGTCCACGTTGATCCCATCGACGCCGATAGGTATGAGAGTCTTGTTGTGCAGCGTGTTTTCAGCACACAGGTTGCCCAGGCCGAAAAAAATCAGCGACACACTCTATTCTCCATACCAAGGGCGTCGTGCACGAACGGTCGATTCACATCATCATCGATAGTGACAGCAGCAACAATTTGGCAAGTACAACGTTGGTAGAGAAATTATCCTTGCCCACTCGCACACATCCACATCCGTATCACATTCAATGGCTTAATGATGGTGGTAAAATAAAGGTAACACGTTCGGTACGTGTCCCCTTTTCGCTGGGTTCTTATTCTGATTATGCTGATTGCGATGTTATTCCTATGGAAGCATGCTCTTTGTTATTGGGTCGACCTTGGCAATATGATACTGATAGTTTACATCATGGTCATTCAAATCATTATTCTTTCATGTTTAAAGGCCAGAAAATAATTATACATCCAATGACCCCTGACCAAATTTTGAAAGATGATCTTACTAGGGCTGCTAAAACTGCACAACAAGTCAAATCGACATCAGCCGCACCTATTAAATCTGAAATCAAGTTGCACTCTCCTGTTTTACTTGCTACACGTGCTGATTTTGATGATCTCCATGAAGCTCATATGCCCTGTTATGCACTTGTATGCTCGCGCATGCTTGTTCCGCTTGATGATGCACCGTCTTTGGATATACCCCCTGCTGTTGTTAACCTTTTGCAGGAGTATGCTGATGTTTATCCTACGGACTTACCACCGGGTCTTCCTCCCCTCCATGGCATTGAGCATCAGATCGATCTCATCCCCGGCGCTTCTCTTCTGAACCGCGCCCCGTACCGTACAAATCCAGAGGAGACGAAGGAGATCCAGCGCCAGGTGCAGACGCTGCTTGATAAGGGTTACATTCGTGAGTCTCTTAGCCCTTGCTCGGTTCCTGTTTTACTTGTTCCAAAGAAAGATGGGTCATGGCGTATGTGCGTAGATTGTCGTGCTATTAATAACATCACAGTTCGTTATCGATATCCTATTCCATGCCTTGATGATATGTTAGATGAGCTTAGTGGTGCCGTTATTTTCTCTAAGGTTGATTTGCGTAGCGGTTACCATCAGATTAGAATGAAACTCGGTGATGAATGGAAAACGGCTTTTAAAACGAAATTTGGTTTATATGAATGGTTGGTTATGCCATTTGGATTGACTAATGCTCCCAGCACCTTTATGCGTTTAATGAACGAAGTTCTACGGGCCTTCATAGGTTTGTTTGTTGTTGTTTATTTCGATGATATCCTTATTTACAGCAAGTCTATAGAGGAGCATTTAGAACATTTGCGTGCTGTTTTTGATGCTTTGCGTGCTGCTCGCTTGTTTGGTAACATGGAAAAGTGCACATTTTGCACGCAACGTGTCTCGTTTCTTGGTTATGTGGTTACTCCGCAGGGCATTGAGGTGGATAGCAGCAAGATTGCTGCCATTCGGGAGTGGCCTACACCAACGACGGTCACACAAATTCGGAGCTTTCTTGGACTTGCCGGTTTCTACCGCAGATTTGTTCGTGATTTTAGCTCCATTGCAGCGCCTCTACATGAGCTTACAAAGAAAGATGTGCCGTTTGCTTGGAGTGATTCGCAGGAGGTAGCGTTCAACACTTTGAAAGATAAGTTAACCCAAGCTCCCCTATTGCAATTGCCTGATTTTAATAAAGTTTTTGAGCTTGAATGCGATGCTAGCGGTATTGGGCTAGGTGCTGTTTTGTTACAAGAAGGAAAACCAGTTGCTTATTTCAGTGAAAAATTAAGCGGTGCTAGTCTGAAATATTCTACTTATGATAAGAAGCTTTACGCTTTAGTGCGCACTTTGCATACATGGCAGCACTATCTTTGGCATCGTGAGTTCATAATTCTTTCTGATCATGAGGCTTTAAAACATATTCGTACCCAAACAAATCTGAACCGTCGTCATGCTAAATGGGTCGAATTCATTGAGTCCTTTCCTTACATTATTAAACACAAGAACGGGAAGGACAATGTTATTGCTGATGCTTTGTCTCGTCGCTATACCATGCTGTCACAATTAGATTTTAAAATCTTTGGTTTGGACACTGTGAAGGATCAATATGTTGACGATGCTGATTTTAAAGATGCTTTCGGCCATTGTATTAATGGGATACCATGGGGCAAATTTCACATACAGGATGAGTTCCTGTTTCGCGCTAACAAGCTGTGTGTTCCAGCTAGTTCGGTTCGTCTTTTGTTGTTACAGGAGGCGCATGGAGGCGGTCTCATGGGGCATTTTGGCGTCTACAAAACGCATGAGGTGTTGGCTGCCCACTTCTTTTGGCCTCGGATGCGCGCTGATGTTGAGCGCCTTGTTGCACGCTGCACTACTTGTCAGAAAGCTAAGTCACGGTTGAACAACCATGGTTTGTATATGCCTTTGCCTGTCCCTTCTTCTCCTTGGCTTGATATCTCTATGGACTTTGTTTTGGGCTTGCCTAGAACTAAGAAGGGGAGGGATAGTATTTTTGTGTTTGTTGATAGATTCTCTAAAATGGCTCACTTTATACCTTGTCATAAAACTGATGATGCTAGCATTGTTGCTGAATTGTTCTTTAGAGAAATTATTCGTTTACATGGTATTCCAAAAACAATAGTCTCTGATCGCGATGCTAAGTTTCTAAGCCAGTTTTGGAGATCTCTTTGGAATAAATTGGGAACTAAATTGTTGTTTAGCACTACTTGTCGCCCTCAGACTGATGGACAAACTGAGGTAGTAAATAGAACTTTATCTACCATGCTTAGGGCTGTTTTAGACAAGAATTTGAGACGTTGGGAGGATTGCTTGCCTCATGTTGAATTTGCTTACAATCATGCCACACATTCTTCTACAAAGATGTGCCCTTTCCAGATTGTTTATGGTTACATCCCTAGGGCACCTATTGATTTGATTTCACTTAATGCTGCGAACGCCCCACATGTAGATGCTGCTGCACATGTTGAACAAATGATTACCATACATGAAAAAACGAAACAGAACATTGCTGCTACTAATGCAAAAAATCAGGTTGCTGGTACTAAAGGAAGAAAACATGTTACTTTTGAGCCGGGTGATATGGTTTGGTTGCACTTGAGAAAGGATCGGTTTCCTACTTTGCGTCGTTCTAAATTAATGCCTCGTGCTGCTGGTCCTTTTAAGGTGCTAACAAAGATTAATGATAATGCTTATATCCTTGACCTGCCTGCGGAATTTGGTGTTTCCACTAGTTTTAATGTTGAAGATTTGAAACCATATATGCCGAGGATGAGGAGTTGTCGTCGAGGACGACTTCACTTCAAGAAGGGGAGGATGATGAGGACATCGCTATGAGTACAACTACACCAGCAGCACCTCCACATCAAGCGCCACTTCCTTCGTTAGCTGGGCCAATCACTCGGGCCCGTGCCAGAGATCTTAACTTCGTCATGCTACTGAAGAATGAGGGCCCAGAAGAATAGACGACCAGCCCAACTGCGGCCCATAGTGGACGACCTAGGGTTGGCCGCCCCTAGGGGCTGCGCCCCCTCTCTATTTATCCAGGAGCTGCGCCTCCTTTGTTTTCTCGAGTTTTGTTTTACGTTAGCCTTAGCTACTCTCGAACACACGCAAATCTGCGCTGTCTTCGTGTATTCAGAACTCCACCCTCGAGTAATAGATTAGATTGCTCGCATTTTTTTCTTGTTCGTTCTTCGATTGCGTACAGGAAACGATCTTCGTGATCAGGCCGATCTCGCATCAGCAAGGTCGGTAACCACAGGGAGTTGGTTCAGCGATTGCATTGGCGCCTCGGGCTTGCTCGTCGTAGTCAGATCGCAAGGGTCATCTTCCGCCAAATCGGAATTATCTCTACTCGCCGAAAGATCGGGCACCTCAGCTACATCAGAACCATTTCTTCGTTTTGCGCAATGAACATGCCCAATCCACTACTTTAGGTCCAAAACTCATGTTTGGGGTGGTTTCCCCAATTTCGTTGCCACACGTCACCCATTCCGAAAACGGGTGTCGGGGTGCATACAAAGCACGAGTTTTTGCCACCGGAACCATTTATTCGTTTTTCGCAACGAACATGCCCAATCCACTACTTTATGATGAGGACATCACTATGAGTACGACTACACCAGCAGCACCTCCACATCAAGCGCCACTTCCTTCATTAGCTGGGCCAATCACTCGGGCCCGTGCCAGAGATCTTAACTTCGTCATGCTACTGAAGAATGAGGGCCCAGAAGAATAGACGACCAGCCCAACTGCGGCCCATAGTGGACGACCTAGGGTTGGCCGCCCCTAGGGGCTGCGCCCCCTCTATTTATCCAGGAGCTGCGCCTCCTTTATTTTCGAGTTTTATTTTACGTTAGCCTTAGCTACTCTCGAACACGCGCAAATCTGCGCTGTCTTCGTGTATTCAGAACTCCACCCTCGAGTAATAGATTAGATTGCTCGCATCTTTTTCTTGTTCGTTCTTCGATTGCGCACA
Organism: Zea mays; assembly: GCF_902167145.1. NCBI lineage: Eukaryota > Viridiplantae > Streptophyta > Magnoliopsida > Poales > Poaceae > Zea > Zea mays. The sequence continues at coordinate 138,404,455 of NC_050096.1, forward strand.
GGAAACGATCTTCGTGATCAGGCCGATCTCGCATTAGCAAGGTCGGTAACCACAGGGAGTTGGTTCAGCGATTGCATTGGCGCCTCGGGCTTGCTCGTCGTAGTCGGATCGCAAGGGTCATCTTCCGCCAAATCGGAATTATCTCTACTCGCCGAAAGATCGGGCACCTCAGCTACATCAATTGGTATCAGATTTCCAGGTTGATCGGTGAGTTTATCGAGCGTTTTTTTTCCTACAGTCCACAAAACCGCATAAAAATTCAGGTTAGATCTTATCCCAGCACCCTTTTGAGCCTCGCACTTTCTTTCAATAATATGCATTGTTGAATTTGTGTGCTTTCGCGTTATTTGTTGCTGGTTGCATTGTGTTCTTCCACCATTCAAACCATAGCGCCGCCACCATCTCCCGTTTGATCACGCCACAAACCGAGTCAACATTGTTTCCTTGTTTTTCTCCTTCGGTTACATAAAAAAAACAGAAAAAACAAACCGAGTCAACGACCGTTTCCTTGATTTTCTCCTTCGGTTACGAAAAAAAACAGAAAAAAAACAAACCGAGTCAACGACCGCCTCCTTGTTTTTCTCCTTCAGTTACATAAAAAAAACAGATACAAAAAAAAAGAAAACGAAGGAGAAAGGATACGTTTGTTTCATCCCGGTCGTTTTTAAAACATAACTTGAGGAACCTTCCGTAAACCGGGCATAACTTTTCGCTCGGGTGTCCAAAAAATCTGAAATTTTTACAGGAGCTAGTTGACACCATTCTGAGGCCGGCCAAAAGGATTCGACAAAATTGTCAAAAAAATTCAGGAAAATAAAGAAAAAAATTCGTCAAAGTTCTCGCACGCTTTTCAGAGAACTTCCTGACTTTCTATAGACCACATCTGATATCTGTTTTAGGTGAAACTTCGTGTAGCTCCTATCTTGTTGCTTCTTGTGCTAAGAAAAATATCAAAAAATCATACAAAAAAAGAAAAACAAAATCACCTGTGATTTCTACTAGTGCCTTTTTGGCATCACTAGTACAATCTTTACGGTACTGCCATTCTGCTAGTTCCATCCATCCTTTGCACCTGTGGCCAGCAATATAGTTTCGTGTTTTGCACTATAATTCAACTTTGCATTATTGTTTGATCGTGCTAATCCTTGACTTGAGTGCCGCCTACCCACAACTCCACATATTTCTACGACGAGCAGGTTTCTGTTTCTCCACGCAATCGCTCATCCAATCTTTCACCGGTTCCACCTGTTGATTGCAGTTCACCACTGTGGCTTGGTAAGAACGGATAAGAACTTGATAACAGCACTAGTGTGAGCGCCTTGTGAGCAGTACACCCCTGTTTTTGTCGTTGGGTTTTCTCCTTTTGGTGTTTGCGCTAACTATGGCAGGAGCACACGACATGGTGGATGCCCAGTTGCAGGAAGTAAGGGGACAAGTTGATGGACTTGCTGCTGACATTAGGACGATGCATGAACGGCTTGATTCAACGATCACTTCGACGACCGAGCGTTTCAACCAACTTGACCTTGCTCAAACGGCGACACGCACCACACTCGACACCATCCTGGCACGCCTTGATGCATTGACCACAAAGATGGAGCAGGAATACGGCGGTGACACTGAGCAGGACGATGGAGATCGCCGTGGTCGTGCACGTCGTGTGGTTCGTCATCCCCCTAATGACTTATTTTCTAAGATTAAATTTAAAATTCCATCTTTTAATGGTAAATATGATCCTGCTGCATATCTTGATTGGGAATTAGAGGTAGAACAGAAATTTTCATGCCATGATATTGCTGCTAACAGCCAAGTGAAGGCTGCCATTAGTGAATTTACTGATTTTGCTTTAATTTGGTGGCGTGAGTATAAACAAAAACTTCCCATTAACAGTGTCATTACTTGGACCCAATTAAAAGCTGCCATGCGCCACAGATTTGTTCCTTCCTATTATGCTCGTGATTTGCTTAACAAAATGCAGCGTTTTCAACAAGGTTCACAGTCTGTTGAGGAATATTACCAGGAGTTACAAAAGGGTATGCTTCGTTGTGGTTTGGTTGAGTCGGATGACGCTGCTATGGCGCGTTTTCGTGGTGGTTTGAACAGGGAAATTCAGGATATACTTGATTATAAGGAATATTTTGATATAACCACATTGTTTGAATATGCTTGCAAAGCTGAACGTGAAGTGCAGGGACGACGATCAAAGACATATACTAACTCTTTTGCAGGCCGGGGTCCAACACACAGCTCAACTCCTTCCAGCCCTGCACCTTCTACGCCTAGCACTACTTCGCGCACAGGGACGACCAAGCCAGTGGCGCCCCCTGCCAAAGGCGCCGCTTCTTCCACAGGACGTACACGGGATATTCAGTGCCATCGTTGCAGAGGGTTTGGGCACATGATTCGGGACTGCCCAAACAAGAGTACCTTGCTTATATGTGACAATGGTGAGTACTCTTCAGCCAGTGATTCTGAGGAAACTAGTCATGCTATGATTGCCACTAACCATGCAGAAAATGAGGAAGTCCACGTTGATCCCATCGACGCCGATAGGTATGATAGTCTTGTTGTGCAGCGCGTTCTCAGCACACAGGTTGCCCAGGCCGAAAAAAATCAGCGACACACTCTATTCCATACCAAGGGCGTCGTGCACGAACGGTCGATTCGCATCATCATCGATAGTGGCAGCTGCAACAATTTGGCAAGTACAGCGTTGGTAGAGAAATTATCCTTGCCCACTCGCACACATCCACATCCGTATCACATTCAATGGCTTAATGATGGTGGTAAAATAAAGGTAACACGTTCGGTACGTGTCCCCTTTTCGCTGGGTTCTTATTCTGATTATGCTGATTGCGATGTTATTCCTATGGAAGCATGCTCTTTGTTATTAGGTCGACCTTGGCAATATGATACTGATAGTTTACATCATGGTCGTTCAAATCATTATTCTTTCATGTTTAAAGGCCAGAAAATAATTATACATCCAATGACCCCTGACCAAATTTTGAAAGATGATCTTACTAGGGCTGCTAAAACTGCACAACAAGTCAAATCGACATCAGCCGCACCTATTAAATCTGAAATCAAGTTGCACTCTCCTATTTTACTTGCTACACGTGCTGATTTTGATGATCTCCATGAAACTCATATGCCCTGTTATGCACTTGTATGCTCGCGAATGCTTGTTCCGCTTGATGATGCACCGTCTTTGGATATACCCCCTGCTGTTGTTAACCTTTTGCAGGAGTATGCTGATGTTTATCCTACGGACTTACCACCGGGTCTTCCTCCCCTCCGTGGCATTGAGCATCAGATCGATCTCATCCCCGGCGCTTCTCTTCCGAACCGCGCCCCGTACCGTACAAATCCAGATGAGACGAAGGAGATCCAGCGCCAGGTGCAGACGCTGCTTGATAAGGGTTACATTCGTGAGTCTCTTAGCCCTTGCTCGGTTCCTGTTTTACTCGTTCCAAAGAAAGATGGGTCATGGCGTATGTGCGTAGATTGTCGTGCTATTAATAACATCACAGTTCGTTATCGATATCCTATTCCACGCCTTGATGATATGCTAGATGAGCTTAGTGGTGCCGTTATTTTCTCTAAGGTTGATTTGCGTAGCGGTTACCATCAGATTAGAATGAAACTCGGTGATGAATGGAAAACGGCTTTTAAAACGAAATTTGGTTTATATGAATGGTTGGTTATGCCATTTGGATTGACTAATGCTCCCAGCACCTTTATGCGTTTAATGAACGAAGTTCTACGGGCCTTCATAGGTTTGTTTGTTGTTGTTTATTTCGATGATATCCTTATTTACAGCAAGTCTATAGAGGAGCATTTAGAACATTTGCGTGCTGTTTTTGACGCTTTGCGTGCTGCTCGCTTGTTTGGTAACATGGAAAAGTGCACATTTTGCACGCAACGTGTCTCGTTTCTTGGTTATGTGGTTACTCCGCAGGGCATTGAGGTGGATAGCAGCAAGATTGCTGCCATTCGGGAGTGGCCTACACCGACGACGGTCACACAAATTCGGAGCTTTCTTGGACTTGCCGGTTTCTACCGCAGATTTGTTCGTGATTTTAGCTCCATTGCAGCGCCTCTACATGAGCTTACAAAGAAAGATGTGCCGTTTGCTTGGAGTGATTCGCAGGAGGTAGCGTTCAGCACTTTGAAAGATAAGTTAACCCAAGCTCCCCTCTTGCAATTGCCTGATTTTAATAAAGTTTTTGAGCTTGAATGCGATGCTAGCGGTATTGGGCTAGGTGCTGTTTTGTTACAAGAAGGAAAACCAGTTGCTTATTTTAGTGAAAAATTAAGCGGTGCTAGTCTGAAATATTCTACTTATGATAAGGAGCTTTACGCTTTAGTGCGCACTTTGCATACTTGGCAGCACTATCTTTGGCATCGTGAGTTCATAATTCATTCTGATCATGAGGCTTTAAAACATATTCGTACCCAAACAAATCTGAACCGTCGTCATGCTAAATGGGTCGAATTCATTGAGTCCTTTCCTTACATTATTAAACACAAGAACGGGAAGGACAATGTTATTGCTGATGCTTTGTCTCGTCGCTATACCATGCTGTCACAATTAGATTTTAAAATCTTTGGTTTGGACACTGTGAAGGATCAATATGTTGACGATGCTGATTTTAAAGATGCTTTCGGCCATTGTATTAATGGGATACCATGGGGCAAATTTCACATACAGGATGGGTTCCTGTTTCGCGCTAACAAGCTGTGTGTTCCAGCTAGCTCGGTTCGTCTTTTGTTGTTACAGGAAGCGCATGGAGGCGGTCTCATGGGGCATTTTGGCGTCTACAAAACGCATGAGGTGTTGGCTGCCCATTTCTTTTGGCCTCGGATGCGCGCTGATGTGGAGCGCCTTGTTGCACGCTGCACTACTTGTCAGAAAGCTAAGTCACGGTTGAACAACCATGGTTTGTATATGCCTTTGCCTGTCCCTTCTTCTCCTTGGCTTGATATCTCTATGGACTTTGTTTTGGGCTTGCCTAGAACTAAGAAGGGGAGGGATAGTATTTTTGTGGTTGTTGATAGATTCTCTAAAATGGCTCACTTTATACCTTGTCATAAAACTGATGATGCTAGCATTGTTGCTGAATTGTTCTTTAGAGAAATTATTCGTTTACATGGTATTCCAAAAACAATAGTCTCTGATCGCGATGCTAAGTTTCTAAGCCATTTTTGGAGATCTCTTTGGAATAAATTGGGAACTAAATTGTTGTTTAGCACTACTTGTCACCCTCAGACTGATGGACAAACTGAGGTAGTAAATAGAACTTTATCTACCATGCTTAGGCTGTTTTAGACAAGAATTTGAGACGTTGGGAGGATTGCTTGCCTCATGTTGAATTTGCTTACAATCATGCCACGCATTCTTCTACAAAGATGTGCCCTTTCCAGATTGTTTATGGTTACATCCCTAGGGCACCTATTGATTTGATTTCACTTAATGCTGCGAACGCCCCACATGTAGATGCTGCTGCACATGTTGAACAAATGATTACCATACATGAACAAACAAAACAGAACATTGCTGCTACTAATGCAAAAAATCAGGTTGCTGGTAGTAAAGGAAGAAAACATGTTACTTTTGAGCTAGGTGATATGGTTTGGTTGCACTTGAGAAAGGATCGGTTTCCTACTTTGCGCCGTTCTAAATTAATGCCTCGTGCTGCTGGTCCTTTTAAGGTGCTAACAAAGATTAATGATAATGCTTATATCCTTGACCTGCCTGCGGAATTTGGTGTTTCCACTAGTTTTAATGTTGCAGATTTGAAACCATATATGGCCGAGGATGAGGAGTTGTCGTCGAGGACGACTTCACTTCAAGAAGGGGAGGATGATGAGGACATCACTATGAGTACGACTACACCAGCAGCACCTCCACATCAAGCGCCACTTCCTTCATTAGCTGGGCCAATCACTCGGGCCCGTGCCAGAGATCTTAACTTCGTCATGCTACTGAAGAATGAGGGCCCAGAAGAATAGACGACCAGCCCAACTGCGGCCCATAGTGGACGACCTAGGGTTGGCCGCCCCTAGGGGCTGCGCCCCCTCTATTTATCCAGGAGCTGCGCCTCCTTTATTTTCGAGTTTTGTTTTACGTTAGCCTTAGCTACTCTCGAACACGTGCAAATCTGCGCTGTCTTCGTGTATTCAGAACTCCACCCTCGAGTAATAGATTAGATTGCTCGCATCTTTTTCTTGTTCGTTCTTCGATTGCGCACAGGAAACGATCTTCGTGATCAGGCTGATCTCGCATTAGCAAGGTCGGTAACCACAGGGAGTTGGTTCAGCGATTGCATTGGCGCCTCGGGCTTGCTCGTCGTAGTCGGATCGCAAGGGTCATCTTCCGCCAAATCGGAATTATCTCTACTCGCCGAAAGATCGGGCACCTCAGCTACATCACTTTAGGTCCAAAACTCATGTTTGGGGTGGTTTCGTGCAATTTCGTTGCCGCACGTCACCCATTCCGAAAACGGGTGTCGGGGTGCATACAAGCACGAGTTTTCGCCACCGGAACCATTTCTTCGTTTTTCGCAACGAACATGCCCAATCCACTACTTTAGGTCCAAAACTCATGTTTGGGGTGGTTTCGTGCAATTTCGTTGCAGCACGTCACTCATTCCGAAAACGGGTGTCGGGGTGCATACAAAGCACGAGAGTTCGCCACCGGAACCATTTCTTTGTTTTTCGCAATGAACATGCCCAATCCACTACTTTAGGTCCAAAACTCATGTTTGGGGTGGTTTCGCGCAATTTCGTTACCGCACGTCACCCATTCCGAAAACGGGTGTCGGGTGCATACAAAGCATGAGTTTTCGCCACCGGAACCATTTCTTCGTTTTTCGCAACGAACATGCTCAATCCACTACTTTAGGTCCAAAACTCATGTTTGGGGTGGTTTCGCGCAATTTCGTTGTCGTTCGTCACCCATTCCCAAAACGGGGGTCGGGGTGCATACAAAGCACGAGTTTTTGCCACCGGAACCAATTCTTCGTTTTTCGCAATGAACATGCCCAATCCACTACTTTAGGTCCAAAACTCATGTTTGGGGTGGTTTCGCGCTATATCGTTGCCGCACGTCACTGATGAACCCAACGGGTAGAAGGGTGCCCGATCTTTCGATGAGAGATGATGAATGTGGAAAACTTGTTGGAGAAACGACGTTGGCTGCCCGACTACCACAACCAAGATGGTGTGGCGCCTTGAGCGACAGGTACACCGTCTCCTGATAACTACGATTTGGGGTGGAGGTCGACGTTGTGCTATCCGACTACAACAACCACAAGGGTGCCGTGCCTTAGCGATAGTTACACCGGCTGCTGTTGTTGCTGCTCTTGCCGTGCCAAGAACAGCCTTGAACCTGCAAGCAATCGAGAACAAGCAAGAACAAGATAACAAGCAAACACGCACGGATCTGATAAAGTTGGGGTCCCGTTTCAAGTATTCGGGTGGTCTAGCCGACACACGCGTTTACAAGGAAGTAGCAAAGGCTAAACTTACATCAAACAAAAACCCAAGTTCTTTGGTGGCTGCTAGTTGCTTAAATAGAGAAATACGAAGAAGGAATTCTTGTGGAGTCATGAAGTTCCCTTGGCAGTTCCTGGACGCCTCGGGTGTAGTCTCCCATTAATTCTTGATCCACCAACAAGTAGACGAAGGGAGCTTTCCAACAAGTATTTATTTGCATTAAACGGCCTTGGAAGTTGGAAGATATGCCCCATTTAAACTTGTACTTGGTGCTGTTACGAAATCCTCTCGGGTGCAGCAGCCTTTATTGCCCTGTTGCCTTCTCCAGTCCAAGATGGTTCACCTCCCAAACACCTGAGCATAATAAAGTCATCGCAAGGCTTTAGTACCTCATTTAAAGAAGAATTAGCTTCAATAGCAAGGATCGAGTTCACCTGATAATTAAGTTTACGTGCACGGGCTCGTGTCATTGGTCCTTTATTAGCTACGAATGGTGAAGTGGTCACTGGTATGGTTGTATCAATGATAGTGATGTCCTCATCATCCTCCCCTCCTTGCAACAAAGTCGTCCTCGACTCAAGTGTGTCATTCTCTCCCAAGTATGGTGTTAAATCTGCAATGTTAAAAGAGGAACTGACCCCAAAATCTGCAGGCAACTGAACTTTATATGCATTATCATTAATTTTGTGAAGCACTTTGAAGGGTCCAGCAGCTCTTGGTTGTAATTTAGATTTGCGCATATCAGGAAATCTATCTTTCCTTAAATGCACCCATACTAAATCACCAGGTTCAAAGGTAATATGCTTTCTACCCTTGCTACCTGCTTCTTCATACTTAGCATTCATGGCGTTAATATTTGCTTTAGTTTGTTCATGCAGCTTTATAATCAGTTCAGCACGACGAGAAGCATCAAAATTCATTATTTCAGAATGTGGGATGACGATAAGATCAATAGGAGCACGAGGGACAAAACCATACACAATTTTAAAAGGGCATAGTTTAGTTGTAGAATGCTGAGAACGATTATAAGCAAATTCAATGTGAGGCAAACATTCTTCCCACAATTTGATGTTATGTTTTAGAACAGCGCTAAGCATGGTAGATAAACTACGGTTTACGACTTCGGTTTGTCCATCAGTTTGAGGGTGACAAGTAGTAGAAAAGAGCAATTTAGTTCCCAACTTAGCCCATAACGTTTTCCAAAAATGACTAAGAAATTTGGTATCCCGATCGGACACAATAGTGTTTGGAACCCCATGCAAACGAACAACTTCACGAAAGAACAAATCAGCAACATGGGTAGCGTCATCAGTTTTGTGACATGGTATAAAGTGTGCCATTTTTGAAAATCTGTCCACAACAACAAAAATACTATCCCTCCCCTTCTTTGTTCTAGGTAGTCCTAAAACAAAGTCCATAGAAATATCCTCCCATGGTGCACTAGGAACTGGGAGAGGCATGTATAAACCATGTGAATTAAGGCGAGACTTAGCTTTTTGACATGTAGTGCAGCGAGCAACAAATCGCTCCACGTCTCTTCTCATCTTCGGCCAAAAGAAATGGCTGGACAGGATGTCTTCTGTCTTCTTCACACCAAAGTGTCCCATCAACCCACCACCATGTGCTTCCTGTAATAATAATATACGCACGGAACCAGCTGGAATGCATAATTTGTTAGCTCGAAACACAAAGCCATCAGTGAGAACAAATTTGTTCCATGTCCTTCCTTCTTTACAATGTAATAGCACATCTTTGAAATTGTTTCCAAGCCAAAAATCTTAAAATCAAGTTGAGACAGCATGGTATAACGACGAGACAAGGCATCTGCAATGACATTATCTTTTCCTTTCTTATGTTTGATGACATAGGGAAAAGATTCAATAAATTCGACCCACTTGGCATGCCTACGGTTCAGATTTGTTTGGCTCCTTAGATGCTTTAAAGATTCATGATCAGAATGTATAACAAATTCTTTAGGCCATAAGTAGTGTTGCCATGTTTCCAAAGTTCGAACTAAGGCATATAATTCTTTATCATAAGTGGAATAGTTCAGACTGGGTCCATTCAGTTTCTCACTAAAGTAAGCAACAGGCTTCCCTTCTTGCAACAAGACACCACCCAAACCAATACCACTAGCATCACATTCCAATTCAAAAGTCTTACTGAAATCAGGTAATTGGAGAAGGGGTGTATGAGTTAACCTATCCTTTAATGTTTCAAATGCAACCTCTTGCGCCTTGCCCCAAGAAAATGGAGCACCCTTCTTAGTAAGCTCGTGCAATGGCCCTGCGATGGTGCTGAAATCTTTCACAAATCGACGATAGAACCCCGCAAGCCCGAGAAAGCTTCGGACTTGCGTGACCGTGGTAGGGATTGGCCAGCTATGTATGGCCTCCACCTTAGCCTGATCAACTTCAATTCCCTGCGGTGTCACAACATAGCCAAGAAAAGAGACACGGTCTGTGCAAAATGTGCACTTGTCAAGGTTACCAAATAAGCGTGCTTCATGTAAAGCATTGAAAACAGCACGTAGATGATCAAGATGGTCTACTAGACATTTGCTATAGATCAAGATGTCATCGAAGTAGACGACCACAAATCTTCCAATGAAAGCACGTAAAACTTCATTCATTAATCTCATGAAAGTACTAGGTGCATTAGTGAGACCAAAAGGCATGACTAACCACTCATACAAACCAAACTTGGTTTTAAATGTCGTTTTCCATTCATCCCCTAGCTTCATGCGAATTTGGTGATATCCACTACGTAAGTCAATTTTAGAGAAAATCATCGAGCCACTAAGTTCATCTAGCATATCATCTAACCTAAGGATAGGATGACGATATCTGATGGTAGTGTTATTAATTGCTCGACAATCTACACACATGCGCCATGAGCCATCTTTCTTTGGGACTAATAAAAAAGGGACAGAGCAAGGACTAAGGGACTCACGCACATAACCTTTATCGAGTAATTCTTGTACTTGTCGCTGAATCTCCTTGGTTTCTTCCGGGTTTGTCCTGTATGGCGCTCGGTTTGGCAAGGAAGCCCCTGGGATGAGGTCAATCTGATGCTCAATTCCTCTTATCGGTGGCAGGCCAGGTGGCACTTCGTTTGGAAATACATCAGCATATTCCTGCAAAAGATTAGTGACAGTAGAAGGCAAAGTAGATGGTATGTTGTGAAGTGAGAACAAAGCATCCTTGCAAATAAATACATAGCAGATTGAAGCAACATCATTTAACTCAAGCAAATCAGATTTGGAAGCAAGAAAACAAGCACTTTTCAGTTGTATTTCTGTCTTCCTCACTTGAGTAGATTTAGAATTGTCACTCTTATGTTATACCAACTCCTTTGCAGCACCTAGATTTTTATTATGAACAGATTTATTTTTCTCTTTGCAAGCTCTAGCAACTTCATCCTTCAAAATAGCATCGGGGGACATGGGGTGCAATACAAGCTTCTTCTCATTATGCATAAAAGAGTAGTGATTTGTTTTACCATGATGCACGGTGTCCTTATCAAATTGCCATGGTCTACCAAATAACATAGAGCAAGCTTGCATAGGTACCACATCACAATCAATATAATCATGGTATGAACCAATTGTAAATTCCACACGGACCATACGTGTTACCTTAAGCTTACCACTGTCGTTGAACCATTGGATGTAGTAGGGGTGTGGATGTGGAAGCGTTTTCAGCCCAAGCTTCTCTACCATGGTGGTGCTTGCTAAGTTGTTGCAGCTTCCTCCATCAATTATAATACGACAAGATCGTTCCAAAACTACACATTTAGTTTGGAACAAATTGTGTCGCTGGTTTTGTTCAGCTTTAATAATTTGGGCACTCAAGACACGTCTTACAACGAGGCTCTCGTAGTGTTCAGCATGTTCAGCCCCAATATGCTCTTCATCATCATGCTCCTTTTCAGCATCTTGGGCAGCAAGCATGGCATATGTATCATTATCTAAATCGCTGGCTGATGAGTACTCACCATTTTCTCTTATAATTAGTACACGCTTGCTTGGGCAGTCCCTTCGGATGTGCTCAAATCCTTTGCATTGGAGGCATTGGATGTCCTTTGTTCTTCCCGTGGAAGCAATAGAAGAAGATTTGGCTACAGCTTGGGAGGATCCTTTCCCTGTCTCAATAGCACGAGAAGGTGCTGATTTCGATGGTGTTGTGGATGATCTATTGGAAGCATCTCCCTGAAACACATGGTTAGAGCTAGCAGCACTAGTGCGGGGCTGCCAAGATGTATTGCGACCTGCATAAGTGTTAGTTCTCAAGCATCGTCCCTGGACTTCTCTTTCAGCCTTACAAGCAAGATGAAATAAGCGAGTAACATTAGTGTATTCCTTGTAAGCTAATATATCCTGAATTTCTCTTGTCAAACCACCCATGAACCTATTGCAGCTTCTTCATTTTCTACGAGACCACACCTCAACATGCCTATTTGTAATTGTTGATAATACTCTTCAACAAATTTGTTGCCTTGTCTAAGCTGTTGTAATTTATGTAATAAATCACGAGCATGATAGGAAGGAACAAAACGACTACGCATGATTCTTTTTAAAGCATTCCAAGTTTGTGGTATGGTAGCTGGATGTGTAGTTTGGTACTTATGCCACCAAATAGAAGCAAAATCAGTGAATTCACTCGTAGCAGCTCTAACCTTTTTATCATCAGAAAAATCATAGCATGCAAATTTTTGATCTACCGACAATTCCCATGTTAGATATGCATCAGGATCATATTTTCCATCAAACGATGGTATGGAGAATTTAATTCTTCCTAGAGAATCATCATTTTCACGTACCTCACGTCGTGGAGGTCGACCACCCAAGCCATGGCGATCACGTCGTTGGTGTCGTCGGTGCCTAATAGATCGGTCATCACGCTCGGTGTCTGCTGAATACTCCGTAGCATCATCTCTTGCGGTACCAGCAATGGAACCATAGCCATCATCATCACCTTGTTGCCTACCTTCACGCCCAACTTGGTCCATCCTATCTAAGCGCTCAATAATTGCTGCAAGAGAGGTGTTAGTAGCAGCAACTGTTCGTTCCAAAGTGGTCAATGTGTTGTTGGTAACAATTTGTGTTGTTTCTAATTGACCAATACGCTCATTGGTGACTTCAACATCTTCATTGAGGGCATCTGTGTGCAACCTTACTTGACGTTCGAAATGTTGAATGATGGCCATTGTTCGTGGAGAATGTGGAGGTCGCGCATTTGCATCCTCTGCCATGGTTAGTGCAAAAGAGATACAAAAACAAGTAATGCAGCCTAGTAGTTGCTATGATGCGGATGGATAAACACTGCCTCACTAGCAAGAAATCAAGTTCTTACAAGTTCTCACCATGCAAAGCAAGTGGCGCTGGCAAACAACAAGAACAGCAACAGTGGCTGCTAGCACAACCTGGTGGTGTTGTAGAAAAATTTGTGGATTTATAGGTGGCTGCTAAAACAATAGTTCCAAGGAATAGCTAGTACCACGTTAGCCACAACAAGTTGAATAAACGTTCCACAATGGTGTTGTGCTGGTCCTAGTCCAAACCGTAATAGAGACGCGAGCCGTTACACAAATGATATCACCAAATACTCAAAACAGCAAGCTGACTTATAAAATTGTGAAACTGTGGCACACAAACTGTCCTTTTTTTTGTTGCACATGGAATTTTATCTACCAATATTCTTACTGCGGTTTTTTTTCTCTTTTTTGTACGTGTTTTTTTTATGATCAGCGCGGCTTTTTTTGTGCACTTGCCTTTTCCTTTCCCTTGTTTTTTTTGAACTACAGCTAGGGAACAGCTAGAGAACTAAAAATGGTGATCTAAACAAGGTGGCGCGAACTCGAAACTCTAGCAGCAAGAAACTTTAGACCAGCAACTCGACACAAATGCAGCAACCGTGAATTCAACAAGTCAAAAACTAGGTAGTAAAGCAAAGGCTCAAAATGTTTTTAGGTGATTTTCTGCTCTAAATATATCTTTGGCAAAAGTGGACTGTAGGTAAATAAAATAAGGAAGATGGAGATCTCTCACCGAGCAACCTGAAATTTGATACCACTTGATGAACCCAACGGGTAGAAGGGTGCCCGATCTTTCGATGAGAGATGATGAAGGTGGAAAACTTGTTGGAGAAACGACGTTGGCTGCCCGACTACCACAACCAAGATGGTGTGGCGCCTTGAGCGACAGGTACACCGTCTCCTGATAACTACGATTTGTGGTGGAGGTCGACGTTGTGCTATCCGACTACAACAACCACAAGGGTGCTGCGCCTTAGCGATAGTTACACCGGCTCCTGTTGTTGCTGCTCTTGCCGTGCCAAGAACAGCCTTGAACCTGCAAGCAATCGAGAACAAGCAAGAACAAGATAACAAGCAAACACGCACGGATCTGATAAAGTTGGGGTCCCGTTTCAAGTATTCGGGTGGTCTAGCCGACACACGCGTTTACAAGGAAGTAGCAAAGGCTAAACTTACATCAAACAAAAACCCAAGTTCTTTGGTGGCTGCTAGTTGCTTAAATAGAGAAATAGGAAGAAGGAATTCTGGTGGAGTCATGAAGTTCCCTCGGCAGTTCCTGGACGCCTCGGGTATAGTCTCCTATTAATTCTTGATCCACCAGCAAGTAGACGAAGGGAGCTTTCCAACAAGTATTTATTTGCATTAAACGACCTTGGAAGTTGGAAGATATGCCCCATTTAAACTTGTACTTGGTGCTGTTACGAAATCCTCTCGGGTGCAGCAGCCTTTATTGCCCTGTTGCCTTCTCCAGTCCAAGATGGTTCACCTCTCAAACACCTGAGCATAATAAAGTCATCGCAAGGCTTTAGTACCTCATTTAAAAAAGAATTAGCTTCAATAGCAAGGATCGAGTTCACCTGATAATTAAGTTTACGTGCACGGACTCGTGTCATTGGTCCTTTATTAGCTACGAATGGTGGAGTGGTCACTGGTATGGTTGTATCAATGATAGTGATGTCCTCATCAGTCACTCATTCCGAAAACGGGTGTCTGGGTGCATATAAAGGACGAGTTTTTGCCACCGGAACCATTTCGTCGTTTTTTGCAATGAACATGCCCAATCCACTACTTTAGGTCCAAAACTCATGTTTGGGTGGTTTCGCGCAATTTCGTTGCCGCACGTCACTCATTCCGAAAATGGGTGTTGGGGTGCATACAAGCACGAGTTTTCGCCACCGGAACCATTTCTTCGTTTTGCGCAACGAACATGCCCAATCCACTACTTTAGGTCCAAAACTCATGTTTGGGGTGGTTTTGCGCAATTTCGTTGCCGCACGTCACCCATTCTGAAAACGGGTGTCGGGGTGCATACAAAGCACGAGTTTTTGCCACCGGAACCATTTCTTCGTTTTGCGCAACGAACATGCCCAATCCACTACTGTTGGTCCAAAACTCATGTTTGGGGTGGTTTCGTGCAATCTCGTTGCCGCACGTCACCAATTCCGAAAACGGGTGTCGGGTTGCATACAAGCACGAGTTTTTGTCACCCGAACCTGATAAACCCAACGGGTAGAAGGGTGCCCGATCTTTCGATGAGAGATGATGGAGGTGGAAAACTTGTTGGAGAACGACGTTGGCTGCCCGACTACCACAACCAAGATGGTGTGGCGCCTTGAGCGACAGGTACACCGTCTCCTAATAACTACGATTTGGGGTGGAGGTCGACGTTGTGCTATCCGACTACAACAACCACAATGGTGATGCGCCTTAGCGATAGTTACACCGGCTCCTGTTGTTGCTGCTCTTGCCATGCCAAGAACAGCCTTGAACCTGCAAGCAATCGAGAACAAGCAAGAACAAGATAAAAAGCAGACACTCACGGATCTGATAGAGTTGGGGTTCTGTTTCAAGTATCCAGGTGGTCTAGCCGACACACGCGTTTACAAGGAAGTAGCAAAGGCTAAACTTACATCTAACAAAAACCCAAGTTCTTTGGTGGCTGCTAGTTGCTTAAATAGAGGAATAGAAAGGAGTTCTAATGGAGAACGAAACTCTCTCGGCAGTTTCTGGAAGCCTCGTTTGGTTTCTGTCATTGATTCTTGATGCACATGAAAGTAGACGAAGAGAGCTTTCCAACAAGTAGTTATTTGCACTAAACAACCTTGGGAGTGGAAAGTTATGCTCCATTTAATTTGGTGCATGCTGTAGTTACGAAATTGACTTGGATAGAGCAGGAGTTCACTCGGCAGTTTCTGGACACTTAGTGTCTGATCTCTCGTTGATTCTTGATCCACTAGAAAGTAGACAAAGAGACCTTTCCAACAAGTGCTTATTTGCATTAAACAACCTTGGGAGCTGAAAGATATGCCCTCTTAAACTTGCACTTGTTGTAGTTTCGAAATCCCCTCAAGTGGAGCAGCTTTTATTGCCTTGTTGCCTTCTCATATTCTAGATGGTTCACCACCCAAACACCTTAGAATAATAATGTAATCACAAGGTATTAGTACCTCATTTAAGGAATGATTAGCTTCAACAACAAGGAACGAGTTCACCTGATAATTAAATTTACGTGCACGGACTCGTTTCACTGGTCCATTATTAAATGGTGAAGGAGGTCGCTGGTGTGGTGTATTGATGGCAGTGATGTCCTCATCATCCTCCCCTTCTTGTAATAGAGTCGTCCTCGACTCTAGTGTATGCTCCTCACCCAAGTATATCTTTAAATTTGATGATGTGCTTGCTTTGTTGGAAATATCATTACTTGGTCCCTAATCAACTTCTTTGTTCCTCAATGTCTTTGTAGCAGGAGCCATAAACATGGTCATATCTGTGCGGGTTATGTTCTCATCATTCTCCCCTTCTTGATAGCAAACCGTCCTCGGTTTTGCATCATGATTGATGTTGATGACTAAGCTTTTATTAATGTCTTTCAAATATAAACCTGAAACTTCAACTAAAGTACATGGAAACAAGAGATTCTTTTCTTCTTGAGAACATACCAATATCTTATTTGCACAAAGTGAAGAAACAACATATCTAGATGAAATAGAAATTCTATGCACAAGAAATTGTCCTATGTTGTTGTACTTGACAGCAATATAAAATATATCATGAGAAGGACATGGTATAGTTGATCTAGCAAATAAAATATTTTCCAAATTACCGAGCTCAAAAAGATCATCAAATTCAATATAGCCCCAAGTATTTAAAGAAGAGAGCAAATTTATTTCTTCAGTTTCGTTTGCAATACAAATTACATGTTCCTTTTTAGCCAAAATGTTTGGTTCAATAATAGATGTAACATGTTCATTTACTAGTTGTTGTCTTAGTACATGTGAATCATTATCCCACAAATCTTCACTATCACAAGTGTCAGCAATCAATTCTTCTTGTGATGATGGAAAAACAACAGCTGGTTTCATTATTTTGTGTTCTTGATCAGCATGTAGAGCAGATGCAAAAGAGGAATTATGGCTCACATGTTCAGTGCTTGTATAATTGTATAATAGAATCTCATTTTCAGCTTTACATGCAAGCAAAAACAAGTGAGAAATGTGTTTGTATGCTTCATGCATGACTATAGTCTGAATTTCAGAATTGAGTCCTTTCATGAACCTAGTCATGACATCTTCCATGCATTCATCTAAACGAGCAAACATGGTACAAATTTTAAAATCATAATAATAATCTTTCACAGTCCTAGCACCCTGCTTTAAGGTGTCTAATTTAGAAAGCAAATGATCAGCATAGTATGCAGGAATGAATGCATCTCTAAAATGAAGTTTGAAGTCTTCCCAAGATTGTGGAACTTTGTTGTGCCTACAAATGTATTTCCATTCCATCAATGCGTGCTCAGTTAACAAATTAGAGGCAATATAAATCTTTTGTTTTTGAGATAGATCATGCTTATCAAATTCCTTATCTACATTTAGCTCCCAATCAATGTATGCATGAGGATCGAATTTACCGGCATATAAAGGCAAGTGTTGAATGATGCCTCCAATATAACGTTCGGTTGGGTCAAAAATGTCCATATCACCTGCCATGTTTAGTAAAGACAAGAAACAATAAAAAATATCTTTGATTCTATAAACTACTAGGAATCATTGTTGTAATCTCTCACTCTCAAACTGGTTAAACAAGTTCTTACAAGTTCTCACCACGCAAAGCAGGAGGCGCTGGCAAACAGCACGAACAACAACAACAGTGGCTGCTAGCACAACCTGGTGGTGTTGTAGAAAATTTTGTGGATTTATAGGTGGCTGTTCAAACAATAGTTCCAAGGAATAGCTAGTACCACGTTAGCCACAACAAGTTGAATAAACGTTCCACAATGGTGTTGTGCTGGTCCTAGTCCAAACCGTAATAGAGACGCGAGCCGTTACACAAATAGTATCACCAAAAGCTCAGAACAACAATCTGATTTCTGAAACTATAAAAAGAAGGCACACAAACTGCCTTTTGTTTTGTTGCACTTACAAATTTTATCTACCAAAATTCAGAACTGGTTTTTTCTCTCTCTCTTTTATTTTGCACGTGTCTTTTTTTTGTTTTGCTGATTAGTGCGGCTTTTTTTGTGCACTCGCCTTTTGCTTTCTCTTCTTTTTGGTTGAATTGCAGCAAGAGGTCTAAACTGGTGATTGAAACAAGGTGGCGCCAACTCGAAACTCTAGCGGTAAGAAAACTTTAGACCAGCAACTCGACCCAAATGCAGCAACCGTGAATTCAACAAGTCGAAAACTAAGTAGTAAAGCAAAGGCTCAAACTGTTTTTAGGTGAATTTCTGCTCTAAATATATCTTTGGGCAAAAGTGGACTGTAGGTAAACAAAACAAGGAAGATTGAGATCTCTCACCGAGCAACCTGAAATTTGATACCACTTGATAAACCCAACGGGTAGAAGGGTGCCCGATCTTTCGATGAGAGATGATGGAGGTGGAAAACTTGTTGGAGAACGACGTTGGCTGCCCGACTACCACAACCAAGATGGTGTGGCGCCTTGAGCGACAGGTACACCGTCTCCTAATAACTACGATTTGGGGTGGAGGTCGACGTTGTGCTATCCGACTACAACAACCACAAGGGTGCTGCGCCTTAGCGATAGTTACACCGGCTCCTATTGTTGCTGCTCTTGCCGTGCCAAGAACAGCGTTGAACCTGCAAGCAATCGAGAACAAGCAAGAACAAGATAAAAAGCAGACACTCACGGATCTGATAGAGTTGGGGTTCTGTTTCAAGTATCCGGGTGGTCTAGCCGACACACGCGTTTACAAGGAAGTAGCAAAGGCTAAACTTACATCAAACAAAAACCCAAGTTCTTTGGTGGCTGCTAGTTGCTTAAATAGAGGAATAGAAAGGAGTTCTAATGGAGAACGAAACTCTCTCGGCAGTTTCTGGACGCCTCGTTTGGTTTCTGTCATTGATTCTTGATGCACATGAAAGTAGACGAAGAGAGCTTTCCAACAAGTAGTTATTTGCACTAAACAACCTTGGGAGTGGAAAGTTATGCTCCATTTAATTTGGTGCATGCTGCAGTTACGAAATTGACTTGGGTAGAGCAGGAGTTCACTCGGCAGTTTCTGGACACTTAGTGTCTGATCTCTCGTTGATTCTTGATCCACTAGAAAGTAGACAAAGAGACCTTTCCAACAAGTGCTTATTTGCATTAAACAACCTTGGGAGCTGAAAGTTATGCCCTCTTAAACTTGCACTTGTTGTAGTTTCGAAATCCCCTCAAGTGGAGAAGCTTTTATTGCCTTGTTGCCTTCTCAAATTCTAGATGGTTCACCTCCCAAACACCTTAGAATAATAAAGTAATCACAAGGTATTAGTTCCTCATTTAAGGAATGATTAGCTTCAACAACAAGGGACGAGTTCACCTGATAATTAAATTTACGTGCACGGACTCGTTTCACTGGTCCATTATTAAATGGTGAAGGAGGTCGCTGGTGTGGTGTATTGATGGCAGTGATGTCCTCGTCAGAACCATTTATTCGTTTTTCGCAACGAACATGCCCAATCCACTACTTTAGGTCCAAAACTCATGTTTGGGGTGGTTTCGCGCAATTTCGTTGCCGCACGTCACCAATTCCGAAAACGGGTGTCGGGGTGCATACAAGCACGAGTTTTCGCCCCGAACCATTTCTTCGTTTTTCGCAACGAACAATCCCAGTCAACAACTTTAGGTCCAAAACTCATGTTTGGGGTGGTTTCGCGCAATTTCGCTGTCGTACGTCACCCATTCCCAAAACGGTGGTCGGGGTGCTTACAAAGCACGAGTTTTTGCCACCGGAACCAATTCTTCGTTTTTCGCAACAAACATGCCCAATCCACTACTTTTGGTCGAAAACTCATGTTTGGGGTGGTTTCGCGCTATATCGTTGCCACACGTCACCCATTCCGAAAACGGGTGTCGGGGTGCAAAAAAGCACGAGTTTTTGCCACCAGAACCATTTCGTCGTTTTTTGCAACAAACATGCCCAATCCAATACTTTAGGTCCAAAACTCATGTTTGGGTGGTTTCGCGCAATTTTGTCGCCGCACGTCACCCATTCCGAAAATGGGTGTCGGGGTGCATACAAGCACGAGTTTTCGCCACCGGAACCATTTCTTCGTTTTGCGCAACGAACATGCCCAATCCACTACTTTAGGTCCAAAACTCATGTTTGGGGTGGTTTCGCGCAATTTCGTTGCCGCACGTCACCCATTCTGAAAACGGGTGTCTGGGTGCATACAAGCACGAGTTTTCGCCACCGGAACCATTTCTTCGTTTTTCGCAACGAACATGCCCAATCCACTACTTTAGGTCCAAAACTCATGTTTGGGGTGGTTTCGCGCAATTTCGTTACCGCACGTCACCCATTCCGAAAACGGGTGTCGGGTGCATACAAAGCTTGAGTTTTCGCCACCGGAACCATTTCTTCGTTTTTCGCAACGAACATGCCCAATCCACTACTTTAGGTCCAAAACTCATGTTTGGGGTGGTTTCGCGCAATTTCGTTGTCGTACGTCACCCATTCCCAAAACGGGGGTCGGGGTGCATACAAAGCACGAGTTTTTGCCACCGGAACCAATTCTTCGTTTTTCACAACGAACATGCCCAATCCACTACTTTAGGTCCAAAACTCATGTTTGGGTGGTGTCGCGCTATATCGTTACCGCACGTCACCCATTCCGAAAACTTCTGTCGGGGTGCATACAAAGCACGAGTTTTTGCCACCGGAACCATTTCGTTGTTTTTTGCAACGAACATGCCCAATCCACTACTTTAGGTCCAAAACTCATGTTTGGTGGTTTCGCGCAATTTCATTGCCGCACGTTACCCATTCCGAAAATGGGTGTCGGGGTGCATACAAAGCATGAGTTTTCCCCACCGGAACCATTTCTTTGTTTTTCGCAACAAACATGCCCAATCCACAACTTTAGGTCCAAAACTCATGTTTGGGGTGGTTTCACGCAATTTCGTTCCCGCACGTCACCCATTCCGAAAACGGTTGTCGGGTGACTACAAAGCTTGAGTTTTCGCCACCGGAACCATTTCTTCGTTTTTCACAACGAACATGCCCAATCCACTACTTTAGGTCCAAAACTCATGTTTGGGGTGGTTTCGCGCAATTTCGTTGTCGTACGTCACCCATTCCCAAAACGGGGGTCGGGGTGCATACAAAGCACGAGTTTTTGCCACCGGAACCAATTCTTCGTTTTTCGCAACGAACATGCCCAATCCACTACTTTAGGTCCAAAACTCATGTTTGGGGTGGTGTCGCGCTATATCGTTGCCGCACGTCACCCATTCCGAAAACGGGTGTCGGGGTGCATACAAAGCACGAGTTTTTGCCACCGGAACCATTTCGTCGTTTTTTGCAACGAACATGCCCAATCCACTACTTTAGGTCCAAAACTCATGTTTGGTGGTTTCGCGCAATTTCGTTGCCGCACGTCACCCATTCCGAAAATGGGTGTCGGGGTGCATACAAAGCATGAGTTTTCGCCACCGGAACCATTTCTTCATTTTTCGCAACGAACTTGCCCAATCCACTACTTTAGGTCCAAAACTCATGTTTGGGGTGGTTTCACGCAATTTCGTTGTCGTACGTCACCCATTCCCAAAACGGGGGTCGGGGTGCATACAAAGCACGAGTTTTTGCCACCGGAACCAATTCTTCGTTTTTCGCAACGAACATGCCCAATCCACTACTTTAGGTCCAAAACTCATGTTTGGGGTGGTTTCGCGCTATATCGTTGTCGCACGTCACCCATTCCGAAAACGGGTGTCGGGGTGCATACAAAGCACGAGTTTTTGCCACCGGAACCATTTCGTCGTTTTTTGCAACGAGCATGCCCAATCCACTACTTTAGGTCCAAAACTCATGTTTGGGTGGTTTCGCGCAATTTCGTTGCCGCACGTCACCCATTCCGAAAACGAGTGTCGGGGTGCATACAAAGCATGAGTTTTCGCAACCGGAACCATTTTTTCGTTTTTTACAACAAACATGCCCAATCCAATACTGTAGGTCGAAAACTCATGTTTGGGGTGGTTTCGCGCAATTTCGTTGCCGCACGTCACCCATTCCGAAAATGGGTGTCGGGGTGCATACAAGCACGAGTTTTTGCCACCGGAACCATTTCTTCGTTTTGCGCAACGAACATGCCCAATCCACTACTTTAGGTCCAAAACTCATGTTTGGGGTGGTTTTGCGCAATTTCGTTGCCGCACGTCACTCATTCCGAAAATGGGTGTCGGGGTGCATACAAGCACGAGTTTTCGCCACCGGAACCATTTCTTCGTTTTGCGCAACGAACATGCCCAATCCACTACTTTAGGTCCAAAACTCATGTTTGGGGTTGTTTCGCGCAATTTCGTTGCCGCACGTCACCAATTCCGAAAACGGGTGTCGGGGTGCATATAAGCACGATTTTTCGACACCGGAACCATTTCTTTGTTTTGCGCAACGAACATGCCCAATCCACTACTTTAGGTCCAAAACTCATGTTTGGGGTGGTTTCCGCAATTTCGTTGCCACACGTCACCCATTCCGAAAACGGGTGTCGGGGTGCATACAAAGCATGAGTTTTTGCCACCGGAACCATTTATTCGTTTTTTGCAACGAACATGCCCAATCCACTACTTTAGGTCTAAAACTCATGTTTGGGGTGGTTTCGTGCAATTTCGTTGCCGCACGTCACCCATTCCGAAAACGGGTGTCGGGGTGCATACAAGCACGAGTTTTCGCCACCGGAACCATTTCTTCGTTTTTCGCAACGAACATGCCCAATCCACTACTTTAGGTCCAAAACTCATGTTTGGGGTGGTTTCGCGCAATTTCGTTGCAGCACGTCACCCATTCCGAAAACGGGTGTCGGGGTGCATACAAAGCACGAGAGTTCGCCACCGGAACCATTTCTTTGTTTTTCGCAACGAACATGCCCAATCCACTACTTTAGGTCCAAAACTCATGTTTGGGGTTGTTTCGCGCAATTTCGTTACCGCACGTCACCCATTCCGAAAATGGGTGTCGGGTGCATACAAAGCATGAGTTTTCGCCACCGGAACCATTTCTTCGTTTTTCGCAACGAACATGCCCAATCCACTACTTTAGGTCCAAAACTCATGTTTGGGGTGGTTTCGCGCAATTTCGTTGTCGTTCGTCACCCATTCCCAAAACGGGGGTCGGGGTGCATACAAAGCACGAGATTTTGCCACCGGACCAATTCTTCGTTTTTCGCAATGAACATGCCCAATCCACTACTTTAGGTCCAAAACTCATGTTTGGGGTGGTTTCGCGCTATATCGTTGCCGCACGTCACCCATTCTGAAAACGGGTGTCTGGGTGCATCCAAAGCACGAGTTTTTGCCACCGGAACCATTTCATCGTTTTTTGCAACGAACATGCCCAATCCACTACTTTAGGTCCAAAACTCCTGTTTGGGTGGTTTCGCGCAATTTCGTTGCCGCACGTCACTCATTCCGAAAATGGGTGTCGGGGTGCATACAAGCACGAGTTTTCGCCACCGGAACCATTTCTTCGTTTTGCGCAACGAACATGCCCAATGCACTACTTTAGGTCCAAAACTCATGTTTGGGGTGGTTTTGCGCAATTTCGTTGCCGCACGTCATCCATTCCGAAAACGGGTGTCGGGGTGCATACAAAGCACGAGTTTTCGCCACCGGAACCATTTCTTCGTTTTGCGCAACGAACATGCCCAATCCACTACTTTAGGTCCATAGCTCATGTTTGGGGTGGTTTCATGCAATTTCGTTGCCGCACGTCACCAATTCCGAAAACGGGTGTCGGGGTGCATACAAGCACGAGTTTTTGTCACCCGAACCATTTATTCGTTTTTCGCAACGAACATGCCCAATCCACTACTTTAGGTCCAAAACTCATGTTTGGGGTGGTTTCGCGCAATTTCGTTGCCGCACGTCACCAATTCCGAAAACGGGTGTCGGGGTGCATACAAGCACGAGTTTTCGCCACTGAACCATTTCTTCGTTTTTCGCAACGAACAATCCCAATCGACTACTTTAGGTCCAAAACTCATGTTTGGGGTGGTTTCGCGCAATTTCGTTGCCGCACGTCACCCATTCCGAAAACGGGTGTCTGGGTGCATACAAAGCACGAGTTTTCGCCACCGGAACCATTTGTTCGTTTTGCGCAACGAACATGCCCAATCCACTACTTTAGGTCCAAAACTCATGTTTGGGGTGGTTTCGCGCTATAACGTTGCCGCACGTCACCCATTCCGAAAAAGGTGTCGGAGTGCATACAAAGCACGAGTTTTTGCCACCGTACCCATTTCGTCGTTTTTTGCAACGAACATGCCCAGTTCTTCTAGCCAGAGTAGACATGAGGTGTTGCTGAGACACGCCCAGCCAGAACTGTGTGATACACCTATCGCTCTACAACGAAGTACCAATGTAAATGTTTGTGTAATTGATCTTATTTGTTAGTCACTTATATATAAATGTGTCGTACATGTCTCTATTTCATGTCCATAGGAAGAGGAGGACGAGGAGGAGGAGGTGCAACACCATGAGGAGGAGGACGAGCAGGCCCATGAGGAGGAGGAGGTGCAGGCCCATGAGGAGGAGGAGGAGGTCGCGGGCATAGATGCTGAGGCGGATGACGATACCACCGAGGCTCCTTTCGTTCGACGAAGGGGCACTCGGAAGGGCCACATTGTCCTACCTCCGTCAGCGCCTACACAATCTGAAGCTCGGGTACTGATCATCCCGGTTGGTGATAGGTACTCACGTTTCGCCACTTTGTTCTTACTTATTTGTTTATTGTACACTATATGTATGACATGACTTCCTTGTTTTTTTGTCATGCAGCCAATGGGATGACACGTCTTTCGACGGCCGAGGTCACCATAGACAGGTTAATCAAGTCTTAGGTAACCTCTGTCGTCTACATAATCCAGGAATTGTCACTGATTCGAAAGGTGTGGTGGTTCCTTGCACTAGCTGGTCGCACTTCGCACTAGCTCCACATGCTACATATGGAACAGCTCAAGGCGCCATCAAGCATGACTTTTGGGTAAGAGTAGTGTTTCAAACTAACATTTATTAGCTGTTTTGAAACTAATTTTATTTTTGATGTTGGACAGAGACGCTATCGTGTGGAACCTGAGGCTCAAGAGCATGCAGACCGAGTATTAGAGAAAAATGCGAAGAAGGTGTGCAGGGATGCATTTTCCAATGCTTGTCTACAGGTTGTGAATGCGTACATGAAGCGCTGAGGTCATTCTATCAACAACTTTCGACAATATTCGGATGTCTACTTGACTGTAGACCAGTACATGGAGGTAAAAATCTAATTTAGCAGCTCATTCAGATGTGAATGTAATTTTGAGCTAACACTTTAGATGTAGGAAACTCTTCCATGGATGGAACACCGGCCGCAGGCTTACAAGGCTTTGTCTGAGATATGGGCTTCGCCCGAGTGGATTGAGAAGTCTAACAGGAATCGATATAGGCAGCGCCATCAACAGGACGAGGACGATGATGAGGTCGTAGTCAACCATACCTATGGGGCTGATGGACACATTCGGTTGGCGAAGCGAATGGTGAGTACGTAGTATTCTGTTTTACTCAGAAATGAAACCGGATTAAACTCATATATTTGCAGGAGGATCAAATTGGAGTTGTCCCGAGCCCAATCGATGTTTATAGGAGAGGGCATAGAGCGAAAAATAGTGAAATCTCCGATGAGCTATGTAGTCAAGCGGTCCTTGAGCGCATGGTTAGTTGTTGTTAAGATTAATGTTTTCTTGCCATATAGCTATAAATTACATGTGTGCTGAACCTTCATATTGTATTGCAGGAGACATACGGGTAGGAGATGGTTAGGAAGTATGGAGAAGACTACGATTGGCGAGGAGCGCCTACCATCGACGTTGAAGTTGTGCATTCTATTGGAGGAAAAGCGCATGGAAGGTATGAATTTGTGAAATTTTTCAATAATATTGGAACTATGACCGAATAGCTAATTTTCTTGTTTTTCAAGATATTCTATGTTTACCGGTGTTATCGATTCGATAGAGTTGCGTTCTTGTGGCGGCTCTTTGTCGCATGCGGGTTGTGGTAGTAGCAGCCATAGTCGCCGCTCTGTATCTAGCATGGAGGACGCTATGAGGGAGCAGCAAGAAAAGTTTTGTGAAGAGCTACGGCAACAACAAATGACATTCCTCCAACACCAATCAGAGTACATGGCTACTTACAATGCACAGGCGCAATAAGCAATGAACGTGAGTGTCTTATTTATTCTCAACGCGGTCGATATTGGTTCTATAACTAATATATTATATTTGCAACAGTCTTGGTTTCTAGAGCAGGCATAGCAGCAACCATTTGTTTTCCCTCAATTTCAGCTGCCGATGCCTCAATGGGGATTACATGCTCCGCCACCTCCACCTCCACCTCAGGTGCTTCAATTTAGTTAAGACTTGTCGTTTGTAGCAACCTTTCAAATCTTTACTAAACTTGATTTTGTAGGGATCCAGGGTCATGGGCCACAACACGCCACCACCGGTGATACCAACACTAGGAGGAGCTTATGCATGGGAGAGAGCTACTCCAGGAGAGGTTAGTTTGACAAACAATTTGTTTGAATAGTGGTCATGCATGTAAACATTGCTGTTGTTAATGTCTTCATTTTTCATTAGAATCCAAACCCTTTACACGACTTCGTTAACGAGTTTTTCGCTTCTGGAGGTAGTGGTCAACTCCAACGACCCCTATATGTGATGGTGTTAGTTTTGTGCCGAATTGTGCGTTGTAATGGACTATTTGTGAACTTTATGTTGTATGGATTGTTTGTGAACTCGGATGTTGTAATGGACTCCAATTTTATGTTGTGGACTATTTGTGAATTGTGGATTTAATGTTTCTGTCATTTTATTGTGATTATATTGTTGATGAATTTGCTGTTATTTTTTGCATTTTTTTCAAATGTTTTTGAAATAAGGAGTACTATTTTCGGCAAACATTTATTTTCGGTGGCCAGGGGACAAGCTGCCGAAAGTTGACTATTTTCGGCGGCCAGGTAGTAGCCGTCGAAAATAACAGTTTACTTTCGGCGGCTGCCATCTGGCCGCCGAAAATATAGCCTTATTTTCGGCTAATTTTTTCTAGCGGCCAGGAACCGCCAAAAATAAGCCTAAGGCCGCCGAAAGTAGCTTATTTTCAGCGGCAAAGGCCTTATTTTTGGCGGTTCCTGGCCGCCAAAAATGACTATAGCTGTTGTAGTGTATCTTCGGATACCTGAGGGGCTCAAGAATGCTGCAGGAAGCTTTAGCAGAATGACGTCTAAGGTGCTGAGTACTCAAATTGGCAGAAATGTCTTGACGTATGTTGATGACATTATAGTCAAGAGTAAGAAGCAAGAAAATCACATTGCGGATTTACAAGAGACATTTGCCAACTTTAGGAAAGCAGACCTCAAGTTGAACCCAGAAAAATGTATATTCGGAGTAAAGAAGGGCAAATTCCTTGGATGCCTTGTGTCAACCAAAGGAATTGAGGCTAACCCGAGCAAAATAGAAGAGATACTTCAGATGGAGCCACCAAAGTCAAGAAAGGGCACTCAATGGTTGACAAGAAGACTTGCATCATTGAATAGATTCATCTCAAGATCGACAGAAAGTAATCTACTGTTCTTTGAAGTGTTAAAATCAACTGAAGTCTTCCAATGGGGATCAACTCAACAGAAAGTTTCGGATATTTGAAGCAGTACCTTATATAGCTGACAACCGTAACTCCACCTTCATCAGGAGCTCCACTGCTTCTGTATGTAGCTGCCTCCCATTATGCTTTTAGTGCAGTGCTAGTCCAAGAAAAGCAAGATGGACAGACAAAGAAACAAGTCCCAGTTTACTTTGTCTCAGAAGTCATGAGCCGTCAAAGAGAAATTACACATAATTGGAGAAGGTACTATATGCCATGTTAATGGCCTCTAGAAAGCTTCGGCACTATTTTAGTCACATCATATAATAGTACCTTTGTCTCAATCATTGAAAGATATTATAAGAAACAGAGAAGCCACATGAAGGGTTGGAAAATGGGCGCAGAACTCAATGAGTTCACTATCGACTTCGTCCATCAATCCTCAATCCAATCTCAAGGACTAGCAGACTTTATTGCTAACTGGATGCCAGGGGCTGACGACGAAGTGTGTTTGATAGATGAAGAAGTTTGGACAGTATTATGTGATGGATCATGGAGGACCTTCGGTGTAGGTGCAGCAACAGTTTTAATTTCACCATAAAAATAAGGACTTGCTATGCAGCTAGGTTGGAATTCCAGTGTACAGACAACATTGCGGAATACGAAGTAGTGCTGCTAGGGCTCCAAAAGCTTAAAGCCATGGGAATAAGAAGGGTAATACTTAAGTCCGATTCTCAAGTAATCACAGGGCATGTCGATAAAATCACCAAGGAAAAAGACCCTAAGTTGGAAAAATATCTTGACACATTCCGATGGATGGAGGCCTCCTTCAAGGCATTTTTTGTAAAAAATATTCCAAGAGGGGATAATGAGCAAGCAGACTTGTTAGCCAAATCAGCAGCACAGGGGCTCCCACTCCCCACAGAGGTCTTCTTCGAAACCCTAAAAGCACCTTCGGTTGAGCTTATGGAAAGGGTTGTACTCACAATATCACCTGTAGATAGTGAGGATTGGAGAACAGAGATTGTATCCTTCCTTCAGGGAAATTACCCTTCAGACAATGTAATACCCAAATTGTAAGGAAGAATA
This sequence comes from Zea mays, assembly GCF_902167145.1. Lineage (NCBI taxonomy): Eukaryota > Viridiplantae > Streptophyta > Magnoliopsida > Poales > Poaceae > Zea > Zea mays. The sequence continues at coordinate 138,433,186 of NC_050096.1, forward strand.
AAAGGAGCAATTGTTTTCCTTTATAAATGTGGGGGTGTCTCTATTTATCATCACATGTGGCTACTCATGTTTAAAAAATGAGTGAATCTTTACTAAGACACAAATAAACCATTGCATCATACTGGATTTTGTTTGTTTGTGCATTTAAAACAATAATAACATGGATAAAAATATTACAATGAGTAGAAGAGTTAGATTAAACCCTAGATTTGAATTTGGGATTTAAAATTGAAAAGGAGAAGGAAATATTATAAAATACAAAATAAATTCATAAATCCCACACTAGTATGTTCAAGATGAATAATTAAATTGAGTACAAATTATGCTACAAGATTTGAATTCAAATTCTAGATTTGGAAATGAAAAAGAGAAAACAAGATAAGAAAATAAAAAGAAAGAAAATGTCAAACTCGCGCTTGGGCCAAATCCGGTAGGTCGGCCCATCTAGACTCCTCGCTGCGCAGCCCAAAACCCTCTCCTCCGCCCGCGCGCAGCGCGCCTTACTGACCACCGGGGCCCGCCTGGCAGCTTGTGCTCCTCTCGCGATCTTGCTCCCCTCGCTGCGTAGTGGCCCCATGTTGTCAGACATTTCCTGGTTTAGCCGCGCGCGCACGGTTGCTGGCGCGTGGGCCCGGGCCATTAGGGGCCACCCTAACCACTCCGCCTGTTGTTGGGACCATGCTTCGTCGCCGAAGGTCCTGCAGGAAGAAACAGCTTCGGCTGAAGCTGTCCGCATGTGATGACCGAAAGTTGCTCTTCATGAAGCTTCAGAATTACAAACCGACTTAAAAGTAGAATGACCTTTTAGTCCATAAGTGTTTGAGTCGTTGTTGTAAACTTTTATGAGGGGCTTGATTGTAATTCCTCACAGGCTGTGTCCTGTGCCTATAAATAGTGAACAGTATTCCTTTACTGTTTACGCATTCCTGTAATTGCAACCGCTTTACTCGGGAATCAATCTTTGCCAAGGCAGAGGTATAAATGTATCTAATAGCTGAATACATTAAGTTGATATAAAATGAAAGCGATGTTGTTCATTTATAATTTATTTATCTTTGATGCTTCATATCTCGTATTATTTTATATAATCTATTAGAGTTCAATTACGAAGATTTAACCTTCATAATTGTATCGTCTTTAACCTTCGTCCGAAGCTCATTAATCCTTAAAGGAATAATGCTTCATTGGACGAAGGGCATTAACATTTAACATTTTATGTTGCCTTGTTCTTAATTCATAGCATTTGAGAACGAGTCCCCAATATTGGCGCCCACCTCCGGTGAACTCACTTCCACTTTTCTGAGCTGATGGCTTCGTTCAATATTCAAGCTGGAGCTGCTTCGGTTCCGAAGCTGGTACTCCCGATAACAGGCGGTTCATGTTCAGAACCAGCCAACAAGAAACAGAAGAAGGAAGCACAGAGAAGGGTGCAACATGTCGGGGTGCAAGGACCCTTCATCAAGTCAAAATGGTCTCACATTCCTATTACCTTCTCCCAAGAGGACCTTCAACTCAAGGATTACCCACACAATGATGCTATGGTTATCTCTTGTGTTATCAAAGGATTTCTGGTCCACAATGTTTTGGTTGATACAGGCAGTGCAGCTGATATCATATTTGCTAAGGCCTTCAGACAGATGCAAGAGCCCGAAGATAAAATTCTTGATGCCACACATCCCCTTTGCGGCTTCGGAGGAAGGCAGATTGTAGCACTCGACAAAATCTCAATGTCAGTGGCCTTCGGATTCATCAACAACACAAGGACTGAGCAAGTTATGTTTGATATTGTTGACATGGAGTACCCTTACAATGCAATCATTGGTCGTGGTACTCTTAATGCCTTCGAAGCAATTCTGCATCCAGCCTATCTTTGCATGAAGATACCTTCGGACCAAGGGCCCATTGCTATTCATGGAAGTCAAGAAGCTGCCAGAAGGGCCGAAGGAAATTGGACAGACTCAAAAGCAATCCATAATATAGATGGAACTGAAGCTTGTGAGCAATACAAGTTCAGAAGGGAAAAAGCTGCTTCGGCTGACCAACCGAAACCCATGCTCTTATGTGAGGATATAGCAGAGCAGAAGGTGCTATTGGGATCTCAATTGTCTGAAGAACAGGAGAAAACCTTGATAAGGTTTTTGTTCAACAATAAAGATGTTTTTGCTTGGTCAGCCAATGATCTTTGCGGAGTTAACAGGGATGTTATTGAGCACTCGCTCAATGTTGATCCATCCTTCAGACCCAGGAAACAGAGGCTTCGGAAGATGTCTGATGACAAGGCCGAAGGGGCTCGGAATGAAGTGAAACGACTCCTCAGTGCCGGAGTTATTAGAGTGGTAAAATACCCAGAATGGTTGGCTAACACTGTTATGGTGAAGAAGGCCAATGGTAAATGGAGAATGTGCATCGATTTTACTGATCTCAATAAGGCCTGTCCGAAGGATGAGTTTCCATTGCCAAGGATAGATTCTTTAGTCGATGCAGCAGCTTCATCAGAACTTATGAGTTTGCTGGATTGCTATTCAGGTTATCATCAAATCTGGATGAAGAAGGAGGATTGTTGGAGACTTGTTCTCAAATGCTAAGAATTAAGAACAAGGCAACACAAAAAATGTTAAGTGTTAAGGTCCTTCGTCCTCCATAACGATATATCCCTTCGGGATATAAAGCATCTCGGACGAAGGTTACGAAGGACATACCTTCGTAAGCATGACAACGAAGAATGAAGCATTCACATAAATCATAGAATATGAAATAAACATTTAAATATTGTCATAGAATTATCTCTACTTGTATTAATGAATATAAATGACTTTGAATTACAAATGTACCTTCGGTCCTGCGGAAGGCAAAAGTACAAGCGTGACGCGAAAGCAAATGACAGGTTCACGTGAACAGTACAGGGGTACTGTTCATCTATTTATAGGCACAGGTCGCAGCCTGTGACAAATTACAATCATGCCCCTTGCGAAAGTTTACAGCATTGACTCAGACCTATATGTATAAAAAGGTCATTCTATCTCTATGTCGGTTTAAAACGCCGAAGCTCCATGAAAAGGGACCTTCGGCCATCTCTTGGAGACGACTTCAGCCGAAGCTGCTTCTTCGTGTGAGACCTTCGGCGCACCGAAGCACAACCCCAACAAGGATGAACCAAAAACCAGTTTCATAACCCCTAGTGGGACATACTGTTACCTTCGGATGCCTGAAGGGCTTAAGAATGCTGGAGGAAGCTTCAGCAGAATGACAGCAAAGGTTCTCCATTCTCAGATAGGCAGGAATGTACTAACTTATGTTGATGATATCATTGTAAAGAGCACGAAGCAGGATAACCACATTGCTGATTTACAGGAGACCTTCGCTAATTTTAGACAGGCTGGTCTCAAGCTGAATCCAGAAAAATGTGTCTTCGGAGTAAAGAAGGGGAAATTTCTTGGTTGTCTAGTTTCAACAAAGGGAATTGAGGCCAACCCAAGTAAAATCGAAGCTATACTTCGAATGGAGCCACCAAGTACAAAAAAGGGGCTCAAAGATTGACAGGAAGGCTGGCATCTCTCAATAGATTTATATCCAGATCAGCAGAGAGAAACTTACCATTCTTCGAAGTGCTGAAGTCAGCCGAAGTCTTTCAATGGGGACCAATCCAGCAGAAGGCCTTTGAAGAGCTGAAACAGTATTTGATAGATCTAACAACACTAACTCCACCTACGCCAGGGGCTCCTTTGTTATTATATGTGGTAGCTTCGCACTCAGCGGTAAGTGCAGCACTTGTTCAGGAGAAGCTTGAAGGCCAAGTTAAGAGGCAGGCCCCAATATATTTTGTATCCGAGGTTCTTAGCTTATCAAAGAAAAATTATACAGAGTTGGAAAAGGTACTGTATGTTGTCTTGATGGCCTCCAGGAAGCTTCGGCACTATTTTCAAGCTTACAACATAGTTGTTCATTCTTCACAACCTCTGAAGGATATTATGAGGAACCGAGAAGCTACTGGAAGGATTGGAAAATGGGCTGCAGAGCTCAATGAATTTTGCATTGAATATGTTCATAGATCTTCGATTCAGTCCCAGGCGTTAGCAGATTTCATTGCTGACTGGACGCCAGGGGCTCAAGAAGAAGAAACAAATAAAGACGCCGAAGCATGGACAGTGTTTTGCGATGGGTCTTGGGGAACCTTCGGAGCGGGAGCGGCTGCTATGTTGGTTTCACCTTCCAAAGTTAAAACTTGTTATGCGGCAAAACTTGATTTTAGTTGCACAAATAACATTGCCGAGTATGAAGCTCTGCTTTTGGGTCTTCGGAAATTAAAGGCAATGGGGATCAGAAGGGCCATCCTTAAAACTGATTCCCAAGTTATTTCTGGTCATATTGACAAAAGTTACAAAGCAAGAGACCCGAAGCTTGAAAAGTATCTAGATACAGTTCGAAGGATTGAGGCTTCCTTCGAAGGTTTCTCTGTCAAAAATATTCCTCGGGGAGAAAATGAATACGCTGATCTATTGGCTAAGTCAGCAGCCCAGGGGCTGCCTATACCTTCGGAAGTATTTTTTGAAACAATAAAAGCACCTTCGGTCGAGCTTCTTGAAAGAGCAATCCTTAACATATCCCCTGTTTATAGTGAAGATTGGAGAACCGAGATTATCTCTTTCCTTCAGGGTAATTTTCTTTCAGATGACGAAGCTTATAACAGGAGGATAGAAGCAAGAGCTCGACCATATGTCATAATAGAAGGGGAGTTATACAAGCGCGAGGTCTGTTCCCCATTACTCAAATGCTTATCCAGATCCGAAGGTATAGAATTAATGAAGGACATACATGCAGGTCTGTGTGGATCTCACATTGGATCTAGGCCCTTGCTTGGGAAAGTTTTTCGCCAAGGATTTTATTGGCCAAAGGCAGCTTTGGATGCAGCGGATTTAGTTCAAAAGTGCGAAGGTTGTCAGAAATGTGCAAGAGATCAAAAACAACCTTCGTCTTTAACTCAATTAATACAACCCACTTGGCCGTTGCAAAGGTGGGGTCTGGATTTGCTAGGTCCATTACCACCAGCACAGGGGAACTTAAGATATGTGGTGGTGGCAGTGGAATATTTTTCCAAGTGGATTGAGGCGAAGCCCTTAGCCACAATAACTTCATTTACAATTCAAAAGTTTTTCTGGCAAAACATTGTTTGTCGCTTCGGAGTGCCGAAGGCTATCACTGTGGATAATGGAACACAGTTTGATTCTGAAGCCTTCAGAGAATTTTGTAATCAAATCGGCACGAAGATCCATTTTGCATCAGTCCGACACGCAGAGTCAAATGGACTTGTTGAAAGAGCCAATGGGATCATAATGACAGGAATAATGAAGTCAATCTTCAATCAGCCCAGGGGAAAGTGGCCAGACGAGTTAATCAAAGTGGTGTGGAGTCATAACACAACCACGTCAAGGTCGACAGGCTTTACACCCTTTAAACTATTGTTTGGTGACGAAGCAATAACCCCAGAAGAGGCTAAAACAGGATCAATAAGGACAGTAGCTTCGGCAGAGGACGAAAACGAAGCTGATTGCTCTGTAGAAAAAGATGCTATTGAAGGGATCAGACTCCAAGTTGTGGAGAACATCAATAAATATCAAGCTGAAACAATAAAATGGCGTGATAGAAAGGTTAAGTTGAAGAACATTGAACCAGGACACTTGGTACTTCGAAGAGTAGCTAACCCTGAAACAATAGGCAAATTACAGCTGAAGTGGGAAGGCCCCTTTTTGGTGGTATCTTCGTCAAGACCCGGTTCCTACAGGTTGAAAGATTTGGACGGCAATGACATTCCTAGATCGTGGAATGCGGATGAGCTTCGGAGATATTATGTTTAGTTCGATGTAATTTTTTATATTCTTTTTTGTGGCACCCTTTTCCTTTCCAAAGGGGGAGAAAGGTTTTTAATGGGGCCACAACATGTAATTTTTCTTTTCCTTATTTCAATTCTATAAGAGCGATATCCCCCAAACATGTAAATGTAAAAGCTGAGAACGCACCTTCGAGTGCAAAGAAAAAGAAAAGAAAACAGGGAGAAGCTCAAAAGTCGTTCCTAAGGGAATGCAGAGCTTACAGCGAAAAATAAACGCTGATTCCGCCGAAAGTAAAAGGCGAAGAAGCTCCTAAGGGAGGCTTACAGCAAAAAATAAACGCTGATTCCGCCGAAAGTAAAAGGCGAAGAAGCTCCTAAGGGAGGCTTACAGCGAAAAGTCAACGCTGATACACCGAAAAGTAAACGGTGAAGCCGAAAAGTAAACGGCAAAAAGATTTTTATCATTTTTGAGGGGACGAAGGGCCGTGTCCTAATATTTATTTGCACATAACATATCATCATGTCATTTGCATTCATAAACATCCATTTAGACATATATAGAATCATCATCATGCTACACAAAAAAGACAGGTGCTTCAGAAAATAAGGAAAAGATTCGAAGGAAAAATTTTCTATGCTTCGTTGTGTACGAAAAGAAGGGAAGGTGTTTTTCGCCTTCGGCTCAAAAGAGAAGTTTCGTCCACAGCAAAGCAGATTGAATACGGATAAGGGAGGCAGGATATATTACAAGGTATGTACAAATTTACATAAGTTATTCCATATCTATATTACAAGAATTTTTGCAGGAAAGCATATTATAAGCAACTTTAAGCTTCAGCTAAAGCTTCGTCTTCAGTTTCGCCAAACTTCAGCATTGTCAATCTTCAGCTTCGTCATCCTGTATATACCAAATAGCAGAGTAAGAAAGGTACAAATTTCAAAGGAGAAGGTAAAAGTAACAAAACATAAGTTTTTTACCGGCTTAAGATGGCTTCGAGCTTCGTCGCCTGCCATTTTCCGCCCGCCACTTACCCAGATCTGGGTCATGAATCTATTTCCGATACTTCTGGCTAAGCTTGGGATATCCATCAAATCTGAAGCTGACAAGCTGAAGTTTGGTCTGTTCACAATGTTTTCATGTGTGCAGCCAACCTTCAAAAAAGCAGCAGCTGTGCCCCGAGAAGCTACCAGGGCGCAGAAGTCAGCGTGCCCGCCAATAACTTCGTCAAGGGCATCAACTTCGCCTTCAACATGTTCTAATGTTCTTGGCAGATTTTCAGCTGAAGGTGTAAATTTCGAAGAGCTAGCTCCGATAGAGTGAAACACGTCCTTCAGCCGCTGCACACAACGGATGCCGAAGCTTAAGCATTTCTCCTGAAGTTCTGTAAAAGATTTCTGCAAATTTGAGTATTTATCCATTTCAGCCTTCAGGCTTGCTTCAAAATATTTCTTTTCTTGCTCGAATTTTTCTGATTGACGGAGCAGTTCATTCTTTAATTTGTCGTTTTCAGTTTGGACTTCAGCCAAAGAGCCCTCCATGGTCTGAATAACAAAATCCTTCTTTTCTGATGCACCTTCGTGCTCTTTGACCATAATTTCAAGGTTTTGGATTGCGAAGTCTTTCTTTTTCAGATTGGCTTCGTGATTTTCCACTTTTTCAGCCAAATCTTGAATGATGGCTTTGTTTTTCTCTTCCTCCAGGTCTTGTTGCATTTTCAGAACCTTGCTTAATAATATGCTCTGTCGAAATCATCTTTGTTAGAACACGACCCAAAAAGTTAATAATAATAGTAACAAAATAATAAAAATATTCGTTACCTTGAAGTTAGCATAAAGCAAGCTTCCGGCGATGTGTTGTCGTTGATAATGGCATAAGTCCGCTTCCAGCTTCGGCAAGCCAATGCTTTTGGAAAGGGTTCTAACAATTTTGGCTTCGGTGCGGTTCTGAAGGCATCTTAGTTTCCCTTCGTTGACCCCACCAAATAGCATAGCCCCTGATTTGTATCCACAAGATATGGCATATTTTTTCAACTCCTCTTTTTCGGCATCTGTTAATTCTTGCCCGAGCTAATCTTGAAAGTTAAAATCTTCTTCTACTGAAATTTCATCAATTTGCTCTTTCCCCTTCTCAGTTGCCGTATTCACTGTAGCCACAGTAGCTTCCTCTTCAGCCATTTTCAGGAGTATATTGTCAATAACCTCAAGTGTGGTTTCCAGGTTCGACTCTTCGGTGGCCCCGGCTTCGGCCCCGGTAGCTTCGGCTTCGCCGGTTTCAGCTTCAGCAGTTTTCATTCCAGTAGCTTCGGCTTCGGCAGTTTCAGCAAAAACAATTTTTGACACCGTTGCCGGTGGCGGCGTCTGATGGATCACATCTGTTACTTGAATAATTCTTCGCTTTTTCGGCTTCGCAGGACTTTCTACTGTCGAAGCTGCCTTGTCCTTCTGAAAAAACTTCGTCAGTTCCAGTGCCAGCGGACTTAGCCTGAAAGGCAAAGGTTCAGTCATTACCTTCATAATTTCTTCTACTTCAATAGCAGAAGGAGAAGCAGAAGTATCTTCTTCTCGGACCGGCGTTTCCGGCTCTGGGGATGCACTTTTTCTCTTTTTTGTAGTGGCCACCTTCGGCTCAGGATTTAACTCTTCAGCGCTAAGATTTTCAGAATCTTTCTTTTTCTTTTTGGCTACCTTGACGACCTCTTCGTCAGTAGCGCTGGCAATCCTTTTTTGCTTCGGGCCTCCAGCATCTCCGCCCAGTCGACCATAGTCAGCGTATTCAAATCCTATGGCATCAAGTACCTTGTTCAGCCTTCGTTTCGGCCGAGTGCCGAAGGCCGCTGTCATCAGTTGGTCCTCTTTTTTAGAGTAATTCCCAAGAATTTCATTGCTCATTATTTCAATTGTATCAAGCCATTCTTGGCAGGGTACTTTAAAGTATTTCTTGAACTTATAATGGTAGGGCAGTTGGACGAGTTCCCCCTTTTTCTTTTCCCCTTTAAGCTTCGGCATTGTCCACTCTTTCATAGTTGGAAAAACCCTGAAGGCCAGGAATTCCTGCACTAAATCTCTAGTGCCTATATGTTCTGCAATAATTTTGAATTCGCCCAGTGCAGCCCAAGTTGGACCTTCTACTTCCATTCTGCATCGGGGTCTTGTTTCTCCGAAGGTTAGTTCAAGAGGGCTCTGAACCAGCTTCTCTTTGTCTTCGTCGACTTTGACATAAAACCACTCTGATTTCCAGCCTGCCGGCCATTTGCTTCGGTAACTGATCACGGGAAACTTCGTGGTTTTTCGATAAGCAAAATTATAGCAACCAAAATTTTCATGCAATCCATCTTTTCTGGCTTTAGTTTGGTAATGAAGCTCATGAACTCGACAGAAGCTGTCGGCAAATGGCTCCACCGCCTGGCTTCGGAGAGCCCAGATATAGACGCTGAGCCTGACAATCGCGTTGGGAGTCAGTTGGTGAAAATAGATGCCAAATTTTTGCAGCACATCAGAGATCATCCTATTTAAGGGAAATCTCAACCCAGCTTTTAGGAAGCTCTTGAAAATGACTATTTCATCCTTTTCTGGCTTCGGGGTAGTTTCTTCCCCCCCCGAAGCGAAGTAGCTTCTTCTCATTCTCACTGAAATAACCCAACTTCACCATCTTGGAGAGATCAGCTTTGGAGACAGTCGACTTTCCGAAGTCCAAGTGGCTGGGTTTGCTTGGCACGGCAATATGATAATCATCATCGGGATCAGCTTCCTCAATATTTCCTTCTTCCGCTTCGGCAACAACTTGTTCTGTCTCGGCAACAGTCTGCTCTGTCTCGGCAGTACGGATTGCTTCCGAGGTCACCAGTCCAGATCGTTGCATCGCTTCGGAGATAGGAACAGTCTCCGCTCCTTCAGCTTCGCCTCCCTCAACCCTAGCGGTAGAGCGCACTCTGGCCATTTAATTCTGAATTTCTTGGGAACTAAAAACTTTTACTTCCGAAGCTTTTTCTTCTGACGAAGTAGGCTTTAAACTGGAGCTTCGTTTGATTGTGAGAGTCAAGCTTCGGCTATGGTTAAAAATTTTGGCAGCAAAACAGTGCAATAGCAATGAATGCTGTGGTAACTTCACACCTACCCGTCTGTTTATATAGTGATGTAGGTAAGAAGGTGAATCGTCAGGATTTTTACACCAGGCGAACGGCTGCTTACACCCGCTGGGCGGTGGACCGCAGAGACCAAATAGTAACTCTGCAGGGTGGGACCGCTACGCGCTCGGAAACTGAATCGTTTCTCGACAACGAGCTCAGGGAAGGTGTTTTTCGGACCTTCGGCTTCCTGAAGCCTAAGAGACTTTTTTCACGGATCAAGCTCATTACGAAAAATGATCTAGCACCGCGAAGGGGCTACTGTTGGGACCATGCTTCGTCGCCGAAGGTCCTGCAGGAAGAAACAGCTTCGGCTGAAGCTGTCCGCATGTGATGACCGAAGGTTGCTCTTCATGAAGCTTCGGAATTACAAACCGACTTAAAAGTAGAATGACCTTTTAGTCCATAAGTGTTTGAGTCGTTGTTGTAAACTTTTATGAGGGGCTTGATTGTAATTCCTCACAGGCTGTGTCCTGTGCCTATAAATAGTGAACAATATTCCTTTACTGTTTACGCATTCCTGTAATTGCAACCGCTTTACTCGGGAATCAATCTTTGCCAAGGCAGAGGTATAAATGTATCTAATATTTGAATACATTAAGTTGATATAAAATGAAAGCGATGTTGTTCATTTATAATTTATTTATCTTTGATGCTTCATATCTCGTATTATTTTATATAATCTATTAGAGTTCAATTACGAAGATTTAACCTTCGTAATTGTATCATCTTTAACCTTCGTCTGAAGCTCATTAATCCTTAAAGGAATAATGCTTCATTGGACGAAGGGCATTAACATTTAACATTTTATGTTGCCTTGTTCTTAATTCATAGCATTTGAGAACGAGTCCCCAACACCTGTCGATAGTGGAAGCTCGCCGTCGAATTCGGGGAAGTCGTTGCGGCCGTGACTCAACCCACACCTGTATCTGTGGCCACGACCCCTGCCCCATCTCGTCCACTTCTTGGTACTCCTCGTGTCCCCAAGAGGGTCTTTGGCCAGCCGGAGCACGCAAAGTATTCCCCAGCACCAAGCCCCATTGCCGCCGGGAGTCCTCGACGTCGCGTCCTCGCCTTGCTCTGCCTTCTCCGCCGGTAAGTTTCCTTTCCTAACCGGGACACCTCCCTCGGTTAGTAGAGGTTCATACCATACTCTAATTCGACTCGCATGCCTCTGAAATTGCTCGCCAGTGTGGCGATTTCACCATAAAAATCACCCTCCTGTGGTCGGGGCTCCCTACTATGGAGCACGCCCAGCGAAGCCTACCGCGTAGTCCTCAATCACCCTCGCTTTATTTTGCGCTAATTGGAACTGGGGTTGGTTAACGGATGATGGGGCGTGGAGGTCCTGGCGAGTTGCGCGGCCATGGTTGGGCGGCGCCGTCGTCGCCCGTGACCAGAATGTGAAGACGAGCCGTGGACCGTAGATCGCGGGGTGAACGACTAAGATTAGATGATCACTTAACCTTTCACGACTTTCGTTCTGGTCCGTTGATCTCGATCGCACGGATAGAAACAAATCTAGGATAATAAAATCCTACCTGTCCTCAGCTAGGTATTACTTAATCTTGTATTAAATACTTAATCTTGTATTAAATACATAAAACCTTGGGAAAATTAATACCTTAAAATCTATAACTCTAAATTTAGTGATTCATGTTCCTAGAATCTTATTTTAATGTGTAGATTATTATTAAGTATTTTGTTTATATGTTTGGTGTGATGTTAATTATTCTATACCATGTATGTTTGTATGGATGCGAGTAGACGAGCAAGCTACTGAGGATCCAGGGCCTCAGCTGGTAGAGATTGCTGAGCAGGAGCTCGTGGAAGGCAAGTTGTGCCCTTGTTCACTTCTTTTTTATCCAGTCATGTTCTTATTAATCATAATGATCTGCATAGGTTAATTTTGATGGGATCCAATAGGTTACCCCAGTTTTGGCTATCTTTATACCTTGTTTTGCCACTGAATATTTTTGGGTAGTACATGCTATTGCTTTATGTGGTTTTGGGTATGGAGATATACATCACTCATTGTTACACTTTTGTTATCAGTCCTTATTTACTGTTCACGATAAGTTCATTATGTTAATGGGAACATGGAGAACCCTTGGCAGATTAACTAACCTTGGCTGATTAACTAGGAAAGCTAGTGGATGACTACCTTACCCGAAAGGGGCAAGGGCAGTAGGGGAGTGGTCGGTGTAGGGAGGTCCTTGGGTTGATTTTGCTGCGATGGCAGTCAGGCGAGGGATTCCTGCACTGGAGCTTCCTAGAAACTGTAGCGGGTTTTCTGAAGCTAGTGGAACTTTGTAAAGGCCTCGTAGTGGTACCCTGCCTCGCTTCCTTGGTAGAGGTGTATGGGGTCCGATCAACCCCGTGGCAAATGGGTAACACGACTTGTGGGTAAAGATGCGCAACCTCTACAAAGTTTAAAACTGGTATACTAGTCGTGCTCACGGTCATGAGCGACTCAGACACTCACATGATTAATTTATGGAATTAAACTCAATTTGTCATTTCACTGCATTGGGATTATTTTATTATTACTTTTACTTATTATTATTATGGTTTGGTATTTACTTACACTTAGTAACTACTAATAAAATTTTGATGGTATTTACTTACACTTATTATGGTTTGGTATTTACTCTTATCCTTTCTACTCCAAGACATGATGGATTTCACACCTTGGAATCCTACACTTATGATCTTTTTAAGAGATAGGAAACCTAAGACAAAATTAAAACTATTTTCTCTATTTAAAAAATGTTGATTGACTGTTCTTATGAAAAATGTATGATTTGCTTCTTTGATTGATTGAAATATTATATATGGACATCTTAGCATGTACCACCATAAGATAATGAATTAGCTTTGGTAGGTAAAACATTAATCTGCTTAGCTAATAAATCCCCCAAAGTAACCTGATTCGTAATCACCTGCCATGTCTACTATTCTTTCTTACCATATGTTTCTAACTTAGATGATCAATACGAGGAAGGGTGGTGGAGTTGATCTACCTCCCAATCGACACACTTGGAAAATATTTAGACAACCCCAACCCCAACCCCAACCAGCTGCGATGGATCCTCCACCGCCTCCACCAGCAGGATTTGACCCCGTTGTTGCAGCACAGATGAGGATAATGCAAATGGTGGCAGACACTATGGCGGATATGCATGCGCAGATGCGGCAGGAACGCCAGGAGATGCACCAAGAATGAGAGGATATACGCCAGGAAATGTGCCATGAACGAGAGGAGATACGCCAGGAGAGAAGGGCGCAACAGCAACAACAACAGCAACATCAACAGCAGCAAGCACCACTACCTCCACCACCACCTCCACTTCCACCCCGAGACAAGCACCGGGAATTTATGAGTCACAAGCTACCGACCTTTGCCAGTTTGCCAGATCCACTAGATGCTGATGATTGGCTGAAATCTATTGAGAAGATGCTCAACATCGCCCAATGCTCTGACCGGGAGAAGGTTCTTTATGCTTCTGGTCGTCTGACAGGTCCTGCTGCTGACTGGTGGGATTCTTATGTTGCTGCCCATGATGCTGCTGACACTATTACTTGGGCGGAATTCACAACTCAGTTCAGAAACTACCACATTCCTGCTAGATTGATGAAGATCAAGAAGAAGGAGTTTCTGTAATTGAAGCAAGGCAACATGTCTATCAGCGAGTACTGTGACAAGTTCATCCAGTTGTCAAGATATGCTCCTGATGAGGTGGCAGATGATGAAAGGAAGCAAGAGCACTTCACAGAAGGACTCAATGGGCCCCTACAGTATGCACTGGTTGCTCAGACATTTCCATCATTTCAAAGACTGCTGGATAAGGCTCTTGCTATTGAACACAAGCGTGTTCAATTGGAAGATTTGAAGAGGGAGGCCATTACCCTGGGGCAGGGTAGCAGCAGTGTTCGTCCTCGCTATGTTCCGCCATAGGGTACATCGACTCGTTCAGGGGGAGGACCACGCCCAGCTCAGTACACTCCACAGGGGTCTCCACGGACACCTCCCACTCGTCAGGCTGCCCCCACTGGCACCCCGACGAGGCCTATAGGACAGAAGACAGACCCTACATGCTTCAAGTGCAGTCAGGTTGGGCATTATGCTAATGCTTGTCTGGCGGGGAATTCTAGTGCATCAGCTCAGAACAAGCAACAGACTCCTGGCATGGGATTCAACATTATCAGGGTGAATCAAGTTAGTGCTGAGGCCACTGCTGACGGTGCAGACATCGCTATCGATATGTTTTACATTAATGCAATTCCAGCAGCATTATTATTTGATTCTGGAGCCACACATTCATTTATGTCTACTCAATTTGCAACCACCAATGAAATACCACTGCAAAACATGAAAACACCTATGGTAGTAATTACACCTAAAGGACCTGTTGAAGCAAACTTTATGACACAAAGATTAACACTGACAATTATGGGAAGGGAATTCTGGTCTACACCCATAGTACTAGAAGAAAGCAATATAGATCTGATACTTGGGATGTCCTGGTTAAGGAAAGCCAAGGCAGTTATACATTGTGATAAGGGAACCGTAGAACTTACCAGTTCCAAAAGGGAAAGATTTGAAGTTGAGATTACTATAACCGCCTCTACCAGACCAGCCATATTTCTAGTAGATGGAAAATTTGTAGGTAGAAACATCCGCTTTGTGGCGTCAGGAAATAATATATAGTTCGCTTTATTTTATCATTTATTTTTATAAGACTTCCACTATGTAATAAGTACATTTATGATATTTATGACATTTATCTCTATGCACTCTTTTATTATATGTGTGTCTTCTCTGGCGCATGTATGAGATGCACCCGACTTTGTTCCTTAAATCCGGGTGTGATAGACGATGAAGTTTACACAAAAAGAATGCAAGCTAGAAAAAGGCCTTATGTGACCATAGAAGGCAAATTGTTTAAACAAGGAGTCTGCTCTCCATTGCCGAAATGTTTATCTAGAGCCGAAGGTCAAGAGCTGATGAGAGAAATTCACTCAGGGATATGTGGTGCTCATATTGGGTCTAGGCCACTGTTGGCAAGGTTTTGAGGCAAGGGTTCTACTGGCCAAAAGCTGCTTCGAATGTAGTAGATCTGGTGCAAAAATGTGATAATTGCTAGAGGTGTGCCAGGGACCAAAAGCAACCTTCATCTCTAACGCAGTTAATTCAGCCTACCTGGCCATTGCAGAGATGGAGTTAGACTTATTGGGACCATTACCACCAGCTCAAGGAAATCTCAGATATGTTGTGGTAGCAGTTGAATATTTCTCCAAATGGATCGAAGCTAAACCACTAGCTACAATAACATCAGCCGCAATTCAAAAGTTTTTTAGGAAAAGTGTTATCTACCACTTTGGAGTGTCGAAGGCCATCACAGTGGACAATGGAGCACAGTTTGACTCCGAAGCATTCAAAGCCTTCTGCGATCAAATTGGAACGAAGATACATTTCACATCAATAAGGCATCCAACATCCAATGGT
This sequence comes from Zea mays, assembly GCF_902167145.1. NCBI lineage: Eukaryota > Viridiplantae > Streptophyta > Magnoliopsida > Poales > Poaceae > Zea > Zea mays. The sequence continues at coordinate 138,448,646 of NC_050096.1, forward strand.
CTAATGGAATGAGCAAATGGAATTATCCTCACATGAATAATGAGGTCAATCTTTAATCTATCAAATGGAAAATGGGAAGATGAATTAATAAAAGTGGCCCTCTAGACCATGAAGTTGTTTGGCTGAAGGGATTGGTTTGCCAAAAACACTAGCTGAGTCTAGAAATCAAGATTTAGCTTTTCAAGTTCTAGAATAATAATTTTAGACTAGATGAGTACCTAGCTACTCATACATGGTAACAAACATTATGTTAATCAACATCTTTTGCCAGTAATCTCATTTCCACTTATTACTCAATGCAGTACAATGGATCAAGCACTCTCATTAGCTGCGAGAAGCAGACGATTCGAATTGAGTTTTTAAACCATGCAAGGTAAACCTAAACACACGACATGTAGGAGCACTCCGTCCCCACACACATCAACCGCCCCCATCGATTCCCCGTCGGTACATCAGGGCCCACTGCCATTGGCGTACATTGCTCCACTGACCCGGCAGCAGTCGTGCAGTGACCGCACTTGTACCCACCATAACCGGAATGGGAGACCATGTCTCATGAACACGTGGGGTGGTATGTCTGCTCGCAAGTTAACTCAGGTACTAGGCTTATCGATTTACCATATTCCTCGACATGTGTATAGTACTTTCAAACGCTTGACACAAGTATCCACACATTAATCCTTATTCCAATTTCAGCTTGTAGTCAAGGCATCCCCATGGACCCTTGACCACAGACCATCATAGTTCCAATATCATAGTCGATACAATCAATTCCTAACCTCGCACGAATGCTAGAAAAATCACTCGACTTCTACCGAGATCCTGATTGTAACACCTCAAAATCTCATTTTGAGAATTATGTAAAATTTTCCAAAGGTTTTGAGTTAGGATTTTTTTAAACTTTTGAAGTCACACCTCCAAAAATAATTGTGTTATGATTCAATGATCCCTTGCTGAAGTTGATAAGTAAGGATAAATATTAGAGCATCATTTAATCAATATTATACAATCAAAAAAATTATCAAATGATTATGTGGAGCAACATATCCAAAAGAATTTACTTATATAGGATAATGAACAAATAAATAAATAAAATAATAAGAATACCGCATCACATATTGGTTTTTATTGTGCTTTTTATTTTGAAGATTAAATGTGAAACCAGAGTCAAATTTGAATTGAAACACACAAAAAAAATGATTAGGGAATATCCATTAAAATATTTAAGATGATGCATCAGAGAATGACACTTAAAAATATCTCTTGTTAATAGATAAAATAAGATAATGAATGACTAAAACTAAACTATGCATCATGCTGGGAATTTTGAATGTGCATATAGTTTTGATTGAGACTTAAACATATTTGAAATCCAAAAGTAGCTTTGAATATAGCAAATTAAAATAGACAAGAAAATAGAAAAGACTAACCACACTTGGGCCAAAATCATATACCACCAGCCCAATACAGCCTCTCCCTCTCGCGCCCACGTGGGCTACTGGCTGGCCCAACTCCCTACCCCGCCGGCTGCCCATTTCAGGCGTCAAGACACACTGCCAGCAGGGCCTGCACGTCGGCAACCCCATCTCGCAACAACGCGCTCGCGTGATTTGGTGTTGTGACTGACATCCGGGGCCCACAATCCATCCTCACCCCCCCTTGCTCTCAGTGTAGCCGTGGCTCTGACAGTCGGTCTCGGTTGACAGGGTCATCCTCTTTTGCGCGTCGTTTGGCTCAGGCTGACCGCAACAGACGTGCGCACCTCGCGCTCCTCCGGTCAATTCCTTCCCCTGTTCTTGGGCACTTCGTGCTGTCCTGGCGCCAGCAACCTGAGTCTAGGAAAACTTGCGCGCTAGCCCCTACACTTTCTGGCTTTTGGTGCGCAGTCCAGTGAATAGGAAAATTATAGAAATTGATTAACAAAAATGATTTTTAATACAAAAATAATTATAGAAACTTGTTTAATTCCTAGAAAAGTCATATCAAGTCCAAAATGATCCATTCCTGTTTCTATAATTTTGTAATAATATTACCTATCACCTAGTGTCTCTTTTTTGACATGAAAAACATATTAAAATTAATCTCTTAATTAATCTCGTATCAAATAAATAAAACCTTCGAAAATCCATAACTCACAATCCGTAACTCCGATTTGATCCGTTCAAGTTGTGTTAGTCTCGTATGAATATTTACTATGCAGTAACAACATTGATTATACCATGTCTCATACTTTTATAATTAGATATTTATTTATCCAATGTTAATTGGGTTAATCTATGTTTGTTGGATTAACTTCTGATCTTATGGTTATAATTTGACTAGATGATCTTTAATCAAAAAATGACTTAGATTAAAGTTGAGATAATTATTTATAGAATAACCTTTCATATGATTCATACTAACCAATTTATAATATAGTTTAATATTTGAATCACGTAAATCTTTCATAAATCATACCTCATTAACCGTAACTCCAATCTTTTTATTTCTTGAACCCACGATCTCATTACGACGCGTAGATTATTATCATGCAGTTTGTTCTTATGTTTGATGTGATGTTAATTTTGTCTATACCATGTTTGTTTGTGTTGCTACGACTAGCAGTGAGGTCACGAGGATCTGAAGAATCACCCTAGTACCTGGAATCTCAAGTGCCAGGCAAGTTGTGACCTTGACCACTTTTATTACCTAATAATGTTCTTTAATATCACTTATTCATGCATAGGTTTAATTTTGATGGGACCCAATAGGTCACCCTAGTCTGTTTATCATTTTTCCCTTGTTTACCCCTGAATAATTTGGGTAGTTGTGCTATTGTTTTACATGGTTTTGTGTTAATATTTCATTATATCCATGTTCCAATTATTTAGTTATTTTATTTATGTTCATGTCAATATCATTATTTTAATTGGAACATGGAGCTTAACTTGAGAAACACGTGCCACCACAAGGGAGGAATGAGACGCCTTGGCTAACTAATTAGGAAAGCTAGTGGAAGACTACCTTACTCGAAAGGGGCAAGGGCAGTAGGGGAGTTGCATGCAAGGAGGTTCTCGGGTTGATTTTGTTGCGATGGCGGTCAGATGGTGGATTCTTGCAAGTGCTCTTCCCATAAACTGTAGCGGGTTTTCGGAAGCTAGTGGAACTTTGTAAAGGCCTCATAGTGGATCCCTAGTCATTCACCTCAGTAGTGTCTAAGTGCTTTGCAAACCCTGGCGACATGGGAAACACGACTTGTGGGTACAGGGTACAACCTCTGCAGAGTGTAAACTGGTATACTAGCCGAGCTCACGGTCATGAGCAGCTCAGGACTCTCGCATGATTAATTTATGTAACTTAAATTCAATTTGTCATTTGCATTTGCATGGGTTTATTTATTAATTTGTTCTATTATTTATTATGGTTTAGTATTTACTTACACTTAGTAACTGCTAATAAATCTTGACCAACTTATTAAAAGCAATACTCAACTTTAACCCCTACTGTTGATCAGCTTTACACATCACATGAACTCCCACCTTTGGTGAGTTCATGGACATTATTCGCCACAACTTGTTGAGCGATGAACATGTGTGAGCTCACCCTTGCTGTCTCACACCCCCACAGGAGAAGTACAGGTGGATCAAGAGGAGCCACACAACGAGGACTTCGATTCGATCTAGGTGGCATCTCCCATTTGACTTATTGGCGCCAAGGATGGATTTAGTTCGATCTATATTTATATTTTATTTTGTAAGACTTCCGCTATGTAATAATTACTCTGATTATATTGTGACATTTATCTCTATACACTCTATTATTATATGTGTTGTCTTCTTTGGCGCATATATGAGATGCACCTGGCTTTGTCCCTTAAATCCGGGTGTGACAGAAGTGGTATCAGAGGAATGTTTAATGTAGGACGAAACCTAAATAGAACTGGACAACCAATACCTACTTACCTTTGCTACTCTGATTCTTTTCTAAAACTTACCTTAATCTTTTCTCATCTATTTCTGCTTCACTCTAGTTATTCTTACCTTTTCACTTCTAAAGACAAATGTGGATTCCACACTTTGAAATCCTGTGCCTAAAGTGACCTTTAAGAATAGGAGACCTAATCTTAGGAACAAAAACAAAACTATTTTTTATAGGTATCTATACGCTTGAGTGTGGTTCTTGTGATATTTGTCTGATTTGGATCTTTGATTGAGTGTGATGAGTTGTGAAGTAATGTCCACAATTACATCTACATATATGTATAGGCATAAATATAAATAAATAAAATTCATGAGATAAGTAAACAACTTATATTATCCTCCATTAAAGAGGGATCTATTTAAAATAGATACACCTTAATGGATTCCTCTTAACTTAAAGGAATCTATTTTATCCTAATAGGTTCATCTTGTGTTAAAAAAATTTCTTATCCTCTTAAATTGTTTATAAGATAAACTAGACCAACTAAAAGTACCCCCCACTATAATATATCAAATAGATCCATCTTATCTTGGAAGGTTCTCCCTTATCTTAATAGATCCATCTTGTCTTATAAGATTCTCTCTTACCTTAATAGATCCATCTTATCCTGAAAAGATTTTATCTTAGCCTAATAGATCTAACTAATCTCAAAAGATTATATCTTATTCTTAGAGAATCATCTTGTCCTAATAAGCATAGTTATCCCCACCACTTTGCTTATCTCATAATAGTGTAACAAACATGATCTATTCCAAAATAAAATAAGTAGATCTTATCTAGTCTAATCTGATTACGCCAATTTAATTTTGATCCCATCTAATCTGGTCAGATCTAATCTGATGAAAAAACATGTTAGATAATACTAGTAAAATAAGATTGGATCCTACTCTGACAAATATGTTTTAATCTAAATTGGAACCTTAGTCCAACCTGGCCATATGCAACTACCTTAACCACCCAATAGTTGCATAACCCCTCTGTTTTAACCTAACAGAGATTCTGACATACCTGTACCATATAATCCATCATATCTCAAAAGATTCTAACATATATTAATAACATATATGTCCTACCCTAGTGGATTTATCTAACTTAAACTAGTCTAACCTACTTATATCCAATCTAATCTTGACCCTACCTAATCTAGTTATATCCAATCTAAAGGAAGTTACTTAAACAAGTTATTTAACACTGGTGACATAGATTAGACCATATTCTGATAAATGAGTATTAAATCTAAACCGGTGTCTTAGACCAACTTGTCCGAGAAACCATGACCTAGCCTATGTTATAGGTTGCCCAACCTATTTATCCAAGAAAGCAAAACTCTGTTTAATCTACCTACCCCATGTAACCACAATGGTTATCCCAACTCAGATAAAGGCATCCAACACCACAACCGATGGTTCTTAAATCAGATCCAAGAAGAAGGTTAACCTCGACAATTAAGGATATGAGTAGAAACAGATCTTCAGATAAATCAAGATCCACCATACGGAATAATAGTTTCTTTTACCCCCAAAAACTTCTCTACACTCACCTAATAGCTAAAGCCTATTGTACCCTTGTGTTCTATGCCTCACCTGCTAATGGCATGAAGAATTTTAGGTGTATATAAATTTTTTGGAAGTTCCACTTAGAAAAAAATATATACTAGAAGTTAATAAAGATAAAGTCAGCAGATATGCTCAACAAAATGGTATTCTTAAATAGGATTATGGAATCTAGTGTGATCTGATCCAATGTGGTCTGCTTAAACAAATTAGTGGTACTTGGATCCTTCTAGCCAGGTGTTAACTTAACTTAGCACGTTAGACCAACTCAATCAAGAGCAAAAAGATTTAACTCGACCAATAGAGTCCTCATGGATTGTATAATCTATCTATCCCCACCTAACCTCAAAAAAACTTCTGACCTACATCATGTAGTCTATCTCATCCATATCTATCTTAACCATATTCTCCAGCCCGATAATATACACTAACCTCTAATCAATGAGACAAGACCAGAGAAGAAAAGATCAACCTCGTCAAGAAAGGAGAGAAGTCAAACTGAACCTTCAGCTGCATTGCCACTCAACACGGAGTTCTTTCTCTCCATAAACTTTCTTACCCTAGGATATTCTTGCCCTAACCTACCCATCTTTCATCCTACATAATAAAATGACTATACATATGGATACCCATGCTTTCCTAATCACTCACTAATAAAAAATAGGGGCTCTTGATTTTTGAAATAATTAGAAACTGAAAGCTAAATTGCAAACCACTCTTCCTATATCCTTTTCTTACAAATCTCGGGGACGAGATTTCTGTTAAGGGGGGGGGGGAGGATTTGTAACACCTCAAAATCTCATTTTGAGAATTATGTAAAATTTTCCAAAGGTTTTGAGTTAATTTTTTTTAAAACTTTTGAAGTCACACCTCCAAAAATAAATGTTTTATGATTCAATGATCCCTTGTTGAAGTTGATAAGTAAGGATAAATATTAGAGCATCATTTAATCAATATTATACAATCAAAAATATTATTTTTATCAAAATGATTATGTGGAGCAACATATCCAAAAAATCTACTTATATAAGATAATGAACAAATAAATAAATAAAATAATATGAATACCGCAACACATATTAGATATTGATTGTGCTTTTTATTTTGAAGATTAAATGTGAAACCAGAGTCAAATTTGAATTGAAACACAAAAAAATTGATTAGAGAATATCCATTATCATATTTAAGATGATGCATTAGAGAATGACTCTTAAAAATAATATCTCTTGTTAATAGATAAAATTAGATAATGAATGACTAAAACTTAACTATGCATCATGCTGGGAATTTTGAATGTACATATAGTTTTGGTTGAGACTTAAACTCATATTTGAAATCCAAAAGTAGCTTTGAATATAGCAAATTAAAATAGACAAGATAATAGAAAAGACTAACCACGCTTGGGCCAAAATCATATACCACCAGCCCAATACCGCCTCTCCCTCTCGGGCCCACGTGGGCTACTGGCAGGCCCAACTCCCTACCCCGCCGGCTGCCCATTTCAGGCGTCATAACCCACTGCCAGCGGGGCTCGCACGTCGGCAGCCTCATCTCGCAACAACGCGCTCGCGTGATTTGGTGTTGTGTCTGACGTCCGGGGCCCACATTCCATCCTCACTCCCCCTTGCTCTTAGTGTAGCCGTGGCTCTAACAGTCGGTCCCGGCTGACAGGGTCATCCTCTTCCTCGCATCGTTCGGCTCGGGCTGACCACAACAGACGCGCGCACCTCGTGCTCCTCCGGTCAATTCCTTCCCCCGTTCTCGGGCACTTCGTGCCATCTTGGCGCCAGCAACCTGAGTCTAGGAAAACTTGCGCGCCAGCACCTACACTTTCTGGCTTTTGGTGCGCAGTCCAGTGAATAGGAAAATTATAGAAATTGATTAAGAAAATGATTTTTAATACAAAAATAATTATAGAAACTTGTTTAATTCCTAGAAAAGTCATATCAAGTCCAAAATGATCCATTCCTGTTTCTATAATTTTGTAATAATATTACCTATCACCTAGTGTCTCTGTTTTGACATGAAAAATATATTAAAATTTTATCTCTTAATTAATCTCGTATCAAATAAATAAAACCTTCGTAAATCCATAACTCACAATCTGTAACTCCGATTTGATCCGTTCAAGTTGCGTTAGTCTCGTATGAATATTTACTACGCAGTAACAACATTGATTATACCATGTCTCATACTTTTATAATTAGATATTTATTCATCCTATGTTAATTGGGTTAATCTTTGTCTGTTGGATTAACTTCTGATCTTATGGTTATAATTTGACTAGATGATCTTTAAACAAATAAAGACTTAGATTAAAGTTGAGATAATTATTTATAGAATAACCTTTGATATGATTTATACTAACCAATTTATAATATCGTTTAATATTTGAATCACGTAGATCTTTCATAAATCATACCTCCTTAACCGTAACTCCGATCTTATTAGTTCTCGAACCCACAATCTCGTTACGACGCATAGATTATTATCATGCAGTTTGTTCTTATGTTTGGTGTGATGTTAATTTTGTCTATACCATGTTTGTTTGTATTACTACGACTAGCAGTGAGGTCACGAGGATTTGAAGAATCACCCTGGTACCTGGAATCCCAAGTGCCAGGCAAGTTGTGCCATTGACCACTTTTATTACCCAATAATGTTCTTTAATATCACTTATTCATGGTTTAATTTTGATGGGACCCAATAGGTCACCCTAGTTTGTTTATCATTTTCCCCTTGTTTACCCCAGAATCATTTGGGTAGTTATGCTATTGCTTTACATGGTTTTGTGTTAATATTTCATTATATCCATGTTCCAATTATTTTGTTATTTTATTTATGTTCATGTCAAGATCATTATTTTTAATTGGAACATGGAGCTTGACTTGAGAAACACGTGCCACCACAAGGGAGGAATGGGACCCTTTGGCTAACTAATTAGGAAAGCTAGTGGAAGACTACCTTACCCGAAAGGGGCAAGGGTAGTAGGGGAGTTGCATGCAAGGAGGTTCTCGGGTTGATTTTGCTGCGATGGCGGTCAGACAGGGGATTCTTGCAAGTGCTCTTCCCATAAACTTAAGCGGGTTTTCGGAAGCTAGTGGAACTTTGTAAAGGCCTCGTAGTGGATCCCTAGCCATTCACCTTGGAAGTGTATAAGGGCTTTGCAAACCATGGTGACATGGGAAAACATGATTTGTGGGTACAGGGTACAACCTCTGCAGAGTGTAAAACTGGTATACTAGTCGAGCTCACTGTCATGAGCAGCTCAGGACTCTCGCATGATTAATTTATGTAACTTAAATTCAATTTGTCATTTGCATTTGCATGGGTTTATTTATTAATTTTGTTCTGTTATTTTTTATGGTTTGGTATTTACTTACACTTAGTTTCTGCTAATAAAATTTGACCAACTTGTTAAAACCAATGCTCAGCTTTAACCCCTACTGTTGATTAGCTTTACACATCACATGAACTCCCACCTTTGGTGAGTTCGTGCACATGATTCCCCACAACTTGTTGAGCGATGAACATGTGTGAGCTCACCCTTGCTGTCTCACAACCCCCACAGGAGAAGTACAGGTGGTTCAAGAGGAGCTACACAACGAGGACTTCGATTCGATCTAGGTGGCATCTCCCAGTTGACTTATTGGCACCAAGGATGGATTTAGTTCGATCTATATTTATATTTTATTTTGTAAGACTTCCGCTATGTAATAATTACTCTGATTATATTGTGACATTTATCTCTATACACTCTGTTATTATATGTATTGTCTTCTTTGGCGCATATATGAGATGCACCCGGCTTTGTCCCTTAAATCCGGGTGTGACACTGATTTAGCATAGCAGCTACTCGACCTAGCATACTATTATCCATCTCAAAAGGAATCCTAAGTTCATACAACTAGAGTTTCAAGCAACTCCTACACTTAAGTGCACATTACAAACTTACAAATATTAAGTGTAGTAAAATAACATATATAAACGGTTATGCATAAAACCAGGGCTTGCCTTCAATTGTTGGGGCAGCCACTTCAATTGCTGGGGCTTGCCTTCAGTTGCTCACTGTTTTCCATATTTGGATTCTCTTTTTATTATCTAAAGGAATTTTCATAAACCTCACCTTATTTCTTTAACCCACTTATCTGGGTGTTCTAGGGTGGTTAGTATTTTTGTAGTGGTCTAACAATGGTTAAGTGACTACCATAATTTTCTTAACCTTAATGCATGGGTTCTACTATTTTTACCATTTCTTTCACTTAAATACTTAATATCTAAATTAAATGATAACTTCCAGAACATTACTGGACTATGGTTCCACATTTTTCCCATGATCTGCATCACTTAGGCTTGCTAGGAAAAATAGGATTGTTCCCTGGTTCCTATTTTTAGTATCCCTTTTTATTTTCCTAAGGTTTGAGCAATAACAAGTTTTAGTGGATAAAAATTATCTAACCTTGTGTACTGGGGTGCTTAATATTTTTAAACAGTGTAACTGCTGGTTAAGTACCATCGTAAATTTTCTCAACCTCAGTCTAAAAGTTTTACTATTATTTCCCCTATTTCCAAGGTTTAAGTAGTTTTCTTAATTAAATCGAAACCATAAAAGGTAATACAGGAAACATCGGGTTTATCATTTTTGCTGGGTAGTTTTGTTTAAACAGAGTCTGGCAAAATTGGTTTGACCATATTTGGATGAATATTAATCAAGTTATGGCTTTTCTAAGTTTGCTATACATTTAAAATGAAATAGGAATTCTTAATGGAAAAGATTAACCAGTTTGCGTTCAGGACAATTGTCTCTATTTTCCCTTCTCCTTACAACTAGGTCCTCGGGTACTATTCACATGAGTCGTAGGGTTCACAGAAAACCCCCTAGGTTTCTGTTTCTCTCAACTCGTGGTCCCTGGCTACGCTACACAGTAACCGCGATGAAGAAAGTGGCGGAGCGGCTTACCGGTGTTGGTAGATTTCCGGCGAGGGGTCGAGCGAGGAAGGGAAGTCTCTGGCGGTCATGTCAAGGTACGTGTCGTCGTCTCTTGTGCCCGGAGTTGGCCTGATCACGAATCCTAGCGATGGAGCTCGTCGGCGCGGCCTGTTGTGGCCAAATCATGGCGGTAGAGCTCAATCAAACCGCACAGGGAGGTTCACGGGGTGGTCGTGAGGGTGTGTGCGCAAGGAATCGAAGAATGGATGGTTAGATTACCTGGTCCACGGAGGCTAGCAGACAAGGCATGTCCGGCAAGGCGTCCAGGCTTCTCCGGCGAGATTTCGGTTGGTCGGAGCAGCTTGGGAGCTTTGCTAGCCTCTAGGGAGACTGGCCGAGGAACTAGATTGGGCGGAGTTGGGCTGGAGCGACCGTCGCATCGGTGAGTTTGCGGGTCGCAGTGCTTGGTTTCGAGGCGATTATTGGCGCTCGGTAGCTGGTGAAAGGATATGGGCATACAGGAGGACAAGGTTGAGGGTTGGCGCTTCTTATAGGGGAGGTTTTGGTCGTGGGCGCGGGGTGGAGCGCGTGGCCGAGCCAACCGACGCTCATGGCGTGCGCTGCACGGTCAGAGCGCGCACAGGACAGGTCGAACATGTGAGGATGGTGTCTGCCCGAGTTCAAGTGTCTGTTTAGCTACCCTAGAGTGCCTATCTCAGCGAGGGTTCCGTGTAGGATCTCTTCCTTGCACCAAGATCTTGCTTTTCTGTGTGAGTTCCAAGCCGAGATACACCTCGGGCTAGGAGCTATGGCAGTGCCAAGTCATGTTTGTCATAGCTCCCGGGTCGCAACAAAGGCGTGCACCAAGCCTGTCAAACGAACTGGTTTTTGTGTCAACTTTCTCCAGGTTGTGTCCGAGGTGATTAAGTGCAAACTTGTCCATTGGACCATTTGAGTTTGAGTTAAGGAGCTAGGTGAACACGGTGAATTTTGTAATTTGGTTTGGAGGACTTAGAGAAAATCCTGAATCCCCCCTGGGGTTCCTTTAGATGGGGATGGATTTGTGGCCGATTAAGGTCTGTTTTGAAGAAACTTGTTTACTATCCTTGATAGTGACTTTTATGATCTTCAATTTGTTTAATTAGCCCATATGATGATAAGGTCTGTTTTCCTTTGGTTTACATGTTTTCAGTTTTAGCTCACAACACCCGAGTGGTTTAGACATAGGTTTTCTGAAATCTATCTCTTCTCATGAGCATCATATGGTCGAGGAAAGCACCATAAGAACTTAGACACTAGCTAATCCTCTTGTGGCCAAATGGTGTTCATCAAAGATTTCTCTATTCCACATGTGGTGACATATTAGGGTGTGGCTCTAGAGTGAAAACCCTAAGTAACACCAGGGGTGTTATAGCCCTCCCCCTAAAAAGAATCTCGTCCCGAGATTTGGGTGAGATCTCGAGTGGTAAGGAGGAGGGTGACTCTATTGCCCAAACGAGGTGGTGTAGTTTCGAGGCACTTGCTAACTCGTTGTAACACCCTGTCCAACCCCGTCCAATCCCTGGACAGGCGGTACTAACTCCTGGCAGCTCGCTAGGATCATATATTGTCCCCACAGACCAACACGGGTCTTTTGTGCACACTTTGTCCTCACTCATGCGCACCCAAGAAAACTTCCCAGTCAGTCAGCCATCCCAAATTTCTCCAAGCCAAGCACACTTAACTTGGAGGTTCTTTCGAGATAGGCTTCCGAAAAAGAAGATGCACCTTGTTGGTATGGATACTCTATGAATTTTATTAAGTCTTAGGCCAGGATATCACCATCCGAGGGGCTAGGATATCACAATCCACCCCGCTTAGAAGACCGACGTCCTCGTCGGTCAACCCCAATCTAGGAACCTCCCCTCTTAGCCACGTCTTTGTGTCTAGTGTCGTTATATGCTCTGACACCCCGGGTGCCTATTTCGTGTTATGTTGGGAGATTTATCCTAATCTCGAATGCTCAGTAAAATTTCTATTTCTCGATCACGTTTATCTTCATTTATCAAGTTACTTGTGAAGGTTTCACCAATTTTTGAATTTCTTCGATCTCTAGAAAAGCCGAATTTGGAGCCTGTTAAAACTTTTATTTCTCGGAACGAATGCAAACTTGAAAATCATTCTCGATTTATAAATATCGTTCAAAGCTCATTTAATCAAACGCTCGACAGTTGCTAGTCAAGTTGTGTCCGAGTCCGATTACTCGACCTTCGATCTATGTCCGACTATTTTATCCGGATCCATACTCCCAAACGGAATGCTCTGTTGTGTCGGTCTCTAATCAATTCTTATCTGACTCTGTCTAATATCTCTATGTCCGAATCAGACTCAAACCCTATATCGACAGTGAATTTTTAAAATGTCACGATTCGCCTTCTCCGACACAAGAAAAACAACCAAGCCAAGTTAATCGCTACCTATTTTGGAACTTTGTTCCAAAAACCAAAATAGAACATCACGTTTAGAACGCACTCGATTTCATAATCCAGTTCCTGCACGTTATCAGACTGAATTACGCGCGAGGCTAATAATTAGTGTTCAGATAATTAGCAATTGAAATTATTGATAATCCGCGCTTACTCGAACACCATAACATAAAATGAAAATAATTCGTGCAACTGGCTTTGGATTTTGGGCCAAGTCCATTCCAGCCCATTTGGCCCATTTGAAACCCTAACCCTAGGATTTCCTCTATAAATATGGGCTTCCCTCCCTTGCATTCTGAAATTTTACATCTCCTACCCCTAGCCGCCATAGCCTTCTTCCTCCCCTCCCACGCCACCTCATCTCTCTGTCCCATGGCACACGGAAGCCACAGCCAACGCCGTCTTCCTCCCATGGCTGCTCCCCTGTGCTTCTCTGGCTCGGCGCGCAGGGAGCACTACACTCCCCAGCCGGCCCCCTCCTCTAGCTCGGCGCCCCTCCCTGCTCCCTTCCATGGACGCGCCATGGCTCCTCCACTGCTCCCTTCCTCTTGTTGATTGTGGTTGATTGCTCTACTCTCTTGTCTTGCTGTCCTAATCTTGTTGATTGCTCTACTCTCTTGTCTTGCTTGAGTATGATTGATAGTGTTATCTCATGATCCCTATATTAGTGGATTATAATTGGAGGTATACAAGTAACTAGTGTAGTAATAAATTAAATGGTTGACGTCTAGTAAGAAATTAGCTTTGATCAACGTCAATTTAGCAGGTGTCACTATATGGACGAGAAACACAATTAATGATACATTATCATTTGTAATAATTGCGCTGCTAATCCAAGTATTGCTAAATAACCAACCCCATTAGACAAGTATAAGAAGCGGTGTGATTAGGCTATCGCTTTCTGTGTGTGCTCTTGGGTGTGTGCTCGCATTAGGATATTGTGAATAATGGTAGAACCCGATTAAGTGATTATTCCCTTTTAACTAAGTTTGTCTATATAGAAGCCATGGCAAATTGATATGTACTTAACTAGTATAATAATAAAGGAACTAATGAAAAATTAGAGCGAATGTGATAAATGCTTGCACGTGTGAAGCTGTGTTGCGCTGGTTAATTCTAGAAAGTATTTGTCGTCTTTCTAGTGGTATTGATTACGTATGCCCGATGACGTGTAGATAACTAATGCTAATGTGTGGTTGTTTACGGTGTCTTACGATTTAATGTTTAGTTCGCTACCGTCTATTTTGGGATTGTCTTGTAATATTTTTCATTATATTCATACATATGCATCTTGCATCTCATTTAGGACGAGAGATGATGATCGTGCGAGATAAAGGACATGGAGTGGAGCCCCCTCCTGAACCTGTCCCTCTTCTTCTCATCGGTGTCTGCATGATATCCGGCATACTGGCACAGGTCATTGAAAGCCTGAGCATACTGTAACACTGTCCGGTTTCCCTGAGTGAGTGCCAGAAACTCATTGAGCTTGCGGTCCATAATGCCTGCTGGTATATGGTGCCTCCTGAAAGCTGCCTTGAACTCTCTCCATTCCACCTCATGGTCAGCTGGCTGCATAGCAAGATACTGGTCCCACCATGTCCGCGCGGGTCCGCGAAGCTACTGGGTGGCGAACCTGACCTTAGTCACCTCTGAGCAAACTCCATGGAGTAGCGGGAATTTGGATTCCACTACCCTCAGCCATACATCAGCATCAAGTGGGTCCTCTGCCCTGGTGAACAACGGTGGCTGGGTACTGAGGAACTCCTAATAACTGGCTACTGCGGGGTGACGCTGATGATCACCACCACCATAGTGCTGAGGTGGTGGCTGACACTGAGCTAGCTGTCGCAAGATCTCGTTCTGCTGAGCCATCAACTCTTGCAGAGTAGGAGGCGGTGGCGGTGGTGGAGGAACACGCTCATTCTGACCACGACGCGCTCTCCCTGCCATATGAAAAATCATGTATATTCTCAATATCATATTTCTGAGGTTCAAGGTTCAATCGTGGTGAAAGAGTCAAAAGGGTAAAACCAATGTATTCTTGCATAATTATAAAAGATTCCACTTGGCATAAACTTTTCTTCTTAATTAAAACTGGCATCATTCATCATCCAAGCTTCCAAAAGAGTTTATCATGATTACATCACTAACTCAAAAGACTCAACTCTATCTAGCCTAGCACCCCAAGGGTGTAAAAGCTAAGCTAGCTTTGAGGAGTTCTACCGTCACAGACTTCTAACTCTATCCCTGCGACCTAGTGAGCAAACGAGGCAATGGGTCATGACAGGTTGCATCATGCTGAGCTTAAAATATTCTTTTAAGTGTTGCACATGTTTGAATTTATTTGAATTTGAAACCTAATTTGAATTTGGAATTGAAAATCCTATAGAAATAAAATAGAAAATGAATTAGAAAATCCAGAGAAAAAGGAAAAGCAGCACAACAGCCCAGCTCGGCCCAGTTAGGCCACGCGCCCGCGCCGCCTGAAAGGCGGGCCCCGCCTGTCAGCAGCAGCTTTCTCTCCCGCGCTCTCTCTCTCTCTCGGTCTCTGTCCAATGGGGTCGACCTGTTGGCGCCAGTTGCTTCGCCCGCACGCGTCCCTCTTCTCTCTTTGCCTCGCGGGCCCGATTCGCCAGGCGCCGGGCCGTTGCCTGCGTGCCCCTCTTCTCTCTCTCTGCGCCGTGGACCCTCCTTGTCAGTTCCGCCCTCCCCACGCTCGCCGTGGACCAGCGCGTGCGCACTCACGCACGTCGCCGGATTTCTCGGCCACGACGCCCGCCCATGCGCCCAGCTCCCTTCTTAGAGCCCCGCCAATGACCGCACTCGCTCCCTCGCGTCATTTCGCACAGCATCGCCCTCTCTCGCGCTCTGCCCTCGCCGCCAGACATCGCCGGAGACCCGCGACCGCGTTCCCGACCATCTAGCTCGCCGGAGACCATGCCAAGTCTCCCCGAGCTCTGTAACACCCCAGGTGTTACCCAAGGCCTGACTCCCTACTTACACTTATGAGTTATTATCACATGTGATTAAGTAAAGGGGAAGAGCACCAAAACCTTGGAGATCATGGGTTAGCTAAGGAATGTTAATGACAAAAGCATTTCCCAAACATTTTGAGCAAATATCACCTTGGGCAAAAGAGGTTCAAACCCTAGACCCTTCTTGAGCCCTTAGCTCCCAAAACACTGGATTAAGGGAAAGGTTAAGCAAATGCACAAGTCATGAGTTAACCCTTAACCAAAGTTTAAGTACACATTAAAATCTACAAAATGCAGAAGGGAAACATTACAAAAAGGCCCCTTAAAGACCCCAAATCCATTCATTAAGTGGAGAGCACACTAGAGCTCTCCAATTTTCTCTAAGTCAAAAATGAACCCTAACCTAAAGATCAGAGGTGTTCACCTAGTTAATGGCGCCAAAACCACTTGGTATGAATATAAAAAAGGAGCCAAACTACCTAAGGAACCCAGTGGAAAAATTTCAACCCAAGCCAAAACCATTTGACATGATTTGACATCACTTTTGTCTCGGGGTGAACAGTGTGACAACCCCGATTTGGCGTTCGCATATCTCCTGATCTAGGGCGTATCTTCCATTGGAACTCACATATAAGAGATAGCCATAGGTGCCAGGAAGAGGTCTGCACCGGATTCATGGCAAGATTCACACGCTTGCAATCTCTGCAGACGTTTGAACAAGGGCAGAAACAAACCTTCACATGTTCGACGCGCCCTGGCATCGCCAGAGCACGCCCCAGCGCTCGACCCCGCACGTACCGCGCCGCGCCAAGCCAAGCCCGTGCCCCCTCACACGCCAACGCCTATAAAGCCAGCCAAGGCTTCAACCGTACGCCCCCGCTCGCTCTCAACCTCACCGGAGCGCCAGATCACCGGCGTTTGCTCTGTGCACGGCGTGCCAGCGGCCATTTGAGAACCCACCGTCATAGACTGGCCATCCTAGCCATTCCCCGCCTCGTCTGATCATCGAGGGAGTCTTCACGTATCTCGGTGAAGCTCCCAGAGCCAGGAATCAAACTCTACCTCACCGGAGACACCGGATCAGCGTCGCCGGACTTTACCAGATCGCCGGCGTACGTAGACCAAGCTCCACGGTGAGTTTTTCTTCGATTCCTTGCATGGGTAGAATCCTTAGCAGCCCGTGAAGCTTCCCATGCCCTTGGATTAAACCCTACCGCCGTGAGCAGGCCGAAGCACACGCCACCGCCGAGCCCGACCGCCTGCGCACGTGGCCCGACCGATTCCGGCCATCACCGTCGATGAGCCTTACCTCGACGTGACCGCAAGGACTTCCCGGAGCTAACCCCGCCCTTCGCCGGACCTCCCTCGCCGCCTGTTAGCCGTGCCGCCCTGTTTACTTCCGCGGGTACTGTTTGAAAGGGGGGAGGGACCTCGGGGAGGAAGGAAAAGAAGTCAGGGGGGTTTTTGAATGGTCAGAGACTCAGGTGAATAGTTGCGCAGGGGTATAAGTTAAAGGATTGTTTTAGGAAAAGCACAGGGTCCTCGGTGTAAACTGGTTTTTCAGAAAACCTTTAAAACATTATTCTTTTAAATACAAACTGAGCTTGAAAATCCATAACTTGAGTTTTATTCAACCAAATTTAGTCAAACCAATTTTGCTAAGTTCTAAATAATGTGAACTACTTAGGAAAAATACAAAACCCCCTAATTATTGCAGGAGATTTTAAATTTTTGAATTAAATAGTATTCTGGCCAAAGGCTAAATAAAAGAGGGAAAAATAGCTACACTGTTAGACTGGGGTTAAGAAAAACCAGAGAAGTACTTAACCACTCCCTAATCTGTTTAAAAATAGTACACCCCTCAGTACACCAAATTAAGGAAGGGTTTACCATTTAAGATCTTTTTAGCCCAAAGTTAAAGAAAGTAGAAAAGGTAGTTTAAAATGAGAACCAGGGAGCAACCACATTTTTGCTAGCTCACTTATTCAACATAGCTCACTGGAAAATTTTGTTAAACCCTCTATTAGTAAAAAGAAATGCATTACCTTTTATTTTATGGAAACAATGAAAACTTAGAAAAACTTTAGAAAAATAATCCTGAGGGGAAACCACCCCAAACCTTGGGATAACTCATAATATGTTATTAAGAATCTAGGAAAAATGTAAGTTCTGTTGTTTGACATTTTTCAAATAGCAAGTTAGTTATAAGTACCTTTTTGGCATTAAACTTTAGAAAATTTCAACTCAATAACCATTAGGCCATTTTCTGTGATATTTAACATAAAGACCTATTATTCCCTATGAATCTTGGCAAAAATAAATGTTGAACCAAAACCCCAAAGAAACTAGAGCTATAGTGTAAAGTGCCCTTTTTCCCTTACTTTTGTTAATTTTGCACAAGTAGTATCTGAATTAATTTCAACCTCAAACTTCTAGAATAACCCACAGAGGTAAATGTTTACTCCCTGTAATTTTTATAACATTTTTGGAAAATATTAACTGACCATGATAGTTGAAAAATGCTTAATAAGAGGCACAATAGCAAGAAAAGGGAATTTTTGGGAGAATTAGATAATGTACAACCAAAACTTTCCAAGGATCTCATGACACACAAAAAATATAATCAAAGGGTGCAAGTTCATTCAAAGTCCCCAAAGGTGAAGGTATAAACCCTTAAGTATACCAAAAAAACCCTCGAGTCCCACTAAACTTAATACTATTTTACTTTGTATAGTCTTTACAAATTACCATGTCATTAATATGCATCTATCTCATTCATTGCATTCGATAGACTGTAATCTCGCTGACGGGGAGTACATCCTCATTCTGGAGCAAGGAGTTGCTCAGGAGGTACCCCAGGAGCCAGCCCCAGAGCCTGCCATCGAGGATCTTCCTGCCCCGGCTTTGGAAGGCAAGCCCCGGTTTTATGCATAACCAATTCTATATGCTATTTTAATGCACTTAATGGTTATAGGCTTGTATTGTGCACTTAAATGTAGGAGTTGACTGAAACCTTAGTTGCATGAACTCAGGCTTTTCCCTTGTGATGGATACTAGTATGCTAGGTCGAGTAGCTGCTTGCTAACTAGGGATCTTGGTAGAAGTCGAGTGATTTTTCTAGCACTCGTGCGAGGTCAGGAATTGGTCGTATCCACTTTGATAACAGAATAATGATGGTCTATGGACACGGATCCATGGGGATGCGTTGTCTACGAGATGAGAAATTGGAATAAGGATTAATGTGTGGATACCTGTGTCAAGCGTTTGAACGTACTAAGCACATGCCGAGAAATATGGTAAATCGGTAAGTCTAGTACCTGAGTGAACCTGGCAGCAGATTACCCTCCTCACATGACCTAAGACGTGGTCTCCCATTCCGGTTATGGTGGGTACAAGTGCGGTCACTGCACGACGGCAGTCAGGGTCAGTGAGGCATTGTACGCCAAGGCGGTGAGCCCCTCTCTACTGACGGGGAATCAATGGGGACGGTTGATGTGTGTGGGGACGGAGTGCCTTGCCACGTCGTGTGTTTATGCTTACCTTGCAAGGATAAAAACTCGATTCGAATCGTCTGCTTCTCGCAGTTAATGAGACTGTTTGATCCATTGTACTGCATTGAGTAACAAGTGAAAATGTGTTGATTGGCAAGAGATGTTGGTTGATAAAATGTTTGATACCATGTATGATTAGATAGCGTCACATTTAGTCTTAAGAGAGTCACACTAAAACTTGAAAAGCTAAACTTGATTTTAGACTCAGCTAGTGCTTTTTGGCAAACCAAACCCCTCAGCCAAACAGCTGCATGTCTAGAGGTAGAGGAGTAGACTCCTCACACCAGGTAAGTCTAGCTGAGTATTTGTATACTCAACCTTGCTTGTGGCATAACTTTTACAGGTTCTTTGGAGGACATGGTTGCTGGAGTGACTTGGTCGTCCATCCTGCCACCGGGTTGGACAGTCGAGTGGGACCCTACCTCGGCCGAGGAGGAGCATGAGGAGTGATGGGCCAGGCTTCCCGATCTCTCCGTTTATTTACCGTTAGTTATATTCCGCTGCAATCCGAACAATGATCCCTACTTTTGATAAACTCCGATGATGTTATAATAAATTAAAGTACTCCTTAATGTATGGTTTTATGCTTTATTGTATTTGCTCTGTGCCTCACCTTCGAGTGAGTATGTGGTACTTGATCCTGTTAGTGGCCTCGTCGTACTAGATCCGAGGGACTAACGTTTTATTCCTATTTAAGTGTGGTCTAACCTTTAAGGTGGGACTTAGGCACTTAAGTTGGAATAATTCGGGCGGTTCCGCCACAGCTGGTATCGGAGCTTGTACCACCACAGAGGAATCAATAAATTGTAATTACCATCCTTTTTGAAAAGTAAAACATGTTAGAAACCCATGTTGGATAGATCGGTAAGGCGATAAGGATGAACATAGAGCGCGAAGCCTTAGGATAATAGAAGGGTAGCTAGGTGGCTAATTGAGTGAGCCCTACCGGCTACTATAAGGGATGGGGATTTTCCCTATTCCCTCTAAGTTGATGTGAGGTCGTTTAGGACAAGCATGCATGCATAATTTATTCAAACTACTTGGTAATTGGTTAAGAACTTTAAATGCTATGAGGCATGATAACGAAAGATTAAGTACACCTCGTGACCTTATCGTAACCTTCGAAAGGCCGAGCGTAAATCCCCTTTTATTTTTATAATTCTTTTTCTTTTTCACTTGCGCTTACCCTTACACAGATGACTTCTTATGATTCCTCAGAAGGAGGGAACACACATTCCCACACGGACGGACTTGCACGAGAGGGCTTTCCCCGCATCTTGTGGGAAGTGATTCAGGGAGCCGGTTATACGACGCCTCCCCAGTACGCGGTGCAGCTGTTCGAGGAGCACCAGGTACCCCGTTGTAGGGTGAGGATGACCTTGGCGCATCATCCCCTGTAGCCAGGCTGGCGTTCGTTGGACTCCGAGTCTTTCGGATACTAGGCTGAGGACACTATCGAGGCCATTGCTCTCCACAGGCTGACGACCTTTTGTGGCTTTCACCCCTTGGAGTTGTCTACTCATCCCATTGGCTTGTTCCCTGCAGAAAAGGAGGACGACCCAATGTGGAAAGATCGAGTGGAGCATGTCAAGCATGTGTGGGCTCTTTACTCAGGGCAGACTGCTCACTTGACGGTGCGATGCATCAATGCCCTGTACCGCCTGCAAGCGGTGCGAGGAGAGGCAATGTCTCAGCTAATGGGCTTGTTAGAGGCTACCAAGATCACCCTGGATAATAGGGAGGAACTTGTGGTAGGCCTATCCACTGAGATGGTGGAAAAGGACCTCTAGGTGGAGCAGATGGCCACCCAGATCCAAGAGCTTGAGGAGCTAGTGGGAGTCAGGGAGAACACCATCGAAGTTCTCGAGGATCAGCTTATAAACAATCAGCAGCAACTTGATGAAGCCAACCAGCACTTGGATATGCACCATCAGGAGATTCAGGACATGGAGGCCGACGAAGATGTTGACTTCGAGGGAGGAGTGGAGCCGGAGCCTGCATCCAGTCTGGACACTGCTGGCTCAGGGAGACCGCCTTCCCCCGAGTCAAGTGTTGCCTCGTTTGCTCATTAGGTTGCAAGGATAGGGTTAGAAGTGTGTGGTGGTAGAACTCCTTGAAGCTAGCTTAGCTTTTGCACCCTTGAGGTACTAGGCTAGACAGAGTTGAGTCTTTTGATCACTGATGTAATCGTAACAAACTCTTTTGGAATTATGGATGGTGGGTGATGTGAACTTTTAATTATGAAGTTTTATGTCATGTGGTATCTTTTCTGAAATATGCAAGGAAATGATGGCATTTTGCACACTTTGTCCTTTTGAATCTTTCACCACGTATGAACCCTGACATCAGAAGTATGATATTAAGAGCATCCTAAATTTTCAGATGGCAGGAAGAGCGCGCCGTGGATAGAATGAGCGCATTCCTCCACCACTGCCACCGCCTCCTACCATGCAAGAACTGATGGCTCAGCAGAATGAGATTCTACGACAGTTGACTCAGCGTCAGCCACCACCTCACCACTATGGTGGTGGTGATCACCATCAATGTCCCCCAGCAGCGGCCACTTATCAGGAGTTCCTCAGCACTCAGCCACCGTTGTTCACTCGGGCAGAGGATCCACTTGATGCTGATGTATGGCTCATGGTAGTGGAATCCAAATTCCCACTACTTAATGGAGTTTGTTCAGATGTGGCTAAGGTCCGGTTCGCCACCTAGCAGCTCCGCGGACCCGCGCGGACATGGTGGGATCACTTCCTCGCTATGCAGCCAGTTGACCACGTGGTGGAATGGAGAGAGTTCAAGGCAGCATTCAGAGGGCATCACATACTGGCAGGCATCATGGACCGCAAACTCAATGAGTTTCTGGCACTCACTCAGGGGAATCGTACTGTGTTGCAGTACGCTCAGGCCTTCAACGACCTGTGTTAGTATGTAGGCTATCATGCAGACACTGATGAGAAGATGAGGGACAGGTTCAGGAGGGTCCTCAGTACTAAGCTCCATGACCATCTCAACACAGTCAGGGCCAACAGCTACAATGAGTTAGTCAACATGGCCATTTCCCAGGAAGACTACATCACAGCCTGCCAGGCAGAAAAGAAAAGGTAGACTCTTGTGGCAAGGCCTTCAGCTCAGCCTCAGCACTTCAGGATTGTAGCTGACACTCAGAACAGGGGACCTCAGCAGCAGCAAGGACGTTGGGTGATCCGGCCACAACAACAGCAGCATCAGGCACCCAACCGCTCTCAGCCCCTAGTCCAGAGGAACAATCAGCCACAGCAGCAGTACCGTCAGGCCAATGACAACAGATGTTTCAGTTGTGGTAACACTGGGCACTATGCCAAGAATTGCCCCAGGAACCAGCAGAGGCAGGGACAGAATTCCAATCAGAACCAAGGCAAGAGGCAGAAGGTGCAGGTGAGACAAGGCAGGCTGAACTTCACCACCATGGCCGACATTCCTGAGGGAGCACCCGTCATGACTGATATCTTTTCCATTTTGAATAATCCTGC
Organism: Zea mays; assembly: GCF_902167145.1. Classification (NCBI taxonomy): domain Eukaryota; kingdom Viridiplantae; phylum Streptophyta; class Magnoliopsida; order Poales; family Poaceae; genus Zea; species Zea mays. The sequence goes on from NC_050096.1 coordinate 138,471,592, forward strand.
AATCATTCTTTTTGATTCTGGTGCATCACACAGTTTTATCAGTACCAAATTTAGTGTGAAATGCCAGTTACCTTTCCATCACACAAATGGGGGCATTATAATTTCATCACCAGGAGGCAGGGTTGCCACCTATCAAATCAACAGGCAAGTGCCTATAAAATTTGGTAGTCTTGTGATTAGAACCACCCTCCTTATCTTGGGATTGGATAGTGTGGATATCATATTAGGGACTAACTGGTTATCGAGGCATCAGGCAGAAGGCAGTAATTGATATTGCAGCAAGAGCCATTGAGATACACTCACCTACTTGTGGTGAAACTACATTATATTTGCCTAACCAGGGTTGTACCCGTTCCTATGCCTTCGCTATGATAGAAACACCTGTTGAGAGAATCCCAGTGGTCTGTGAGTACCCAGATGTTTTCCTAGACGAATTGCCAGGGATGCCACCCGACAGAGACATAGAGTTTGCAATTGAGTTGCAACCCGGAACTGCACCTATATCCAAGAGACCCTATAGGCTGCCTCCAGCAGAATTGGCAGAATTGAAAAGGCAGTTACAAGAATTGCTGGACAAGGGATTCATTCACCCAAGTACTTCACCATGGAGATGTCCAGCCTTGTTTGTGAAGAAGAAAGATGAGAGTCTGAGATTGTGTGTTGATTACCGCCCTCTCAATGCGGTGACCATCAAGAATAAGTATCCATTGCCCCGCATTGATGTATTGTTTGATCAGTTAGTGGGAGCCAAGGTAGTTTCTAAGATAGACCTTCGCTCTGGCTACCATCAGATCAAGATCAGGGCCAGTGATATTCCGAAGACAGCTTTTTCTACCAGATATGGGCTTTATGAGTACTTGGTGATGTCTTTCGGGCTGACCAATGCCCCGGCTTATTTCATGTATTTGATGAACTCAGTATTTATGCCAGAGCTGGACAAATTTGTGGTGGTCTTCATTGATGATATTCTGGTTTATTCCAAGAATGAAGACGAGCATACTGAGCATCTACATATCGTACTTCAGCGACTGCGCGATCATCACTTATATGCTAAGTTGTCCAAATGTGATTTCTGGCTGAGGGAAATTAAATTTTTAGGTCACACCATTTCTCAGGATGGGATATGTTGGGGACTTGTTCTCAAATGCTATGAGTTAAGAACAAGGCAACACAAAAAAATGTTATACGTTAATGCCCTTCGTCCTTCGAGACATTATTTCCCTTAGGATATAATGATCTTCAGACGAAGGTCATGAAGGCCATACCTTCATCATTGCAATATGCGATAATAAAAGGAGAATCATATAGAATGTAAGAGATAACACGAATAATTATGTAATATTATCAGCTCATTTCTATTTTATTATCATGAACAAATAGAAATGATATCAAATTACAAGTGTACCTTCGGCTTGATAGAAGGTAAAAGTACAAGTGTGACGCACAAGCAAATACAAGTCAGCGTGAACAGTACGGGAGCACTGTTCATCTATTTATAGGCACGGGAAGCAGCCCATATAAAATTACATCCATGCCCTTTACATTTGCTAATGACTCTATAGTGATCCATCGAGGTCTAAATGGCCTTTTCCCTTTTAAGTTGGTTTCCTTTTCTGCTGTCATGCCGAAGCTCCCTTGCGCGTAGCTTCGGCGCTACGTCAACCTTCGTATTCTTTGTGCTTCTCACACTGTGGTTCTGATCCGAGTCCGAAGGTACCTGTTTATATACTATACTTCAGAAACATTGTTAAATTATGTTTTTGAGGACCTTCGGAAGACGAAGGCCCCCAACAGTAGCCCCTCACAATATTAATTTGTTAGAATAACGAATTCAAATTACGATATGGACGAAGGCCTTAAGACGAAGGTCCGAAAAAACACCTTCCCTTTGCTAGAATAGCAACAGTCGATGACAGACGGGGCCCTCCAATTTGGAACGCACTAGGCGTATAAATAGGAACTCACCCCGAGCACATTTGGTACGCTATATGCCGCCTGCTTTGCTTGCTCAATTTTTTAGCTCTTGCCTACCAACGCTTGCTTGGTTTTTTAGACTTTCTAAGCTTCGGCTTTAAGGACACATTTTCGCCATTTCCGAAGAGAAGATGTATCAAGACAAAAAAGTTGTTGCTGAGACGAAGCTGAGCGAAGAGGAGAAGCTCCTTGAGAAGAAGACTGCTGGATTTGTTGAATCAATAGCAAAGACAAATACAGAAAAGATTACTAAGGAATTTCTAGAAGGCTTATCTGAAGATACTGAAGACAACGACAGTTATGATGCAGAAAGTGGAGGCGAAGACTCTGAAGATCGGCCCTAGCGACCAAGTCTTGCAGTCTTTGGGAAATCGACTATCAAACAGAGTCATCTTGATAATATGAGAGGAAGGTATTTTCGAGATATGTCTATTGTGAGGGCTGACGCAGACAGGGCTGTTCCTGCCCCCGAAGAAAACGAAGTTGTGATCTACCGAAGCTTCTTTAAAGCTGGGCTTCGGTTCCCGTTGAGCAGATTTGTTGTTGAAGTTTTAAAGACATATCAGATTTTCCTTCACCAGATCACTCCTGAAGCAATTATTACAATGGGGATCTTCGTCTGGGCTGTGAGAAGTCAAGGTCTGGAGCCAAGTGCAAAATGTTTTTGCAGCATGCATGAACTTTCGTATGAGACAAAACCTAAGGTAAGGAACAATATCATAACAATTTTGGTTGCTATGGCTTCGTTGCTTGTTCTGGCTCAAGCTACCTAGTGCCAACTTTTTGGAAAAGGTGGTCCGGGGCGTGGATGGAAGAGTTGTTTTATGTAAAAAATGATTTAAAGGCGAGAGAAGATATTAAACAGATCATCATGCGCCCCATCTGGTCCCGCTTCGGCCTCCGAAAACCGAAGGTAGAGATTGATGAGGCAGTCGAAGCATGCCAAAGGGCCTTCAGCACAGTTTGCACTTTTATCGGGACAAGAGATTTTGTTCAAGAACATGTAGCCTACATGATATGGCCACTGATAGATAGCTGGGAAATGCCAAAGGAAACCATCACTAACTCTAGCGAAGGTGGTTTGGTTCGATTGAAATATACCTTCAGGTTTGGAGACCAATTTATCGAACCAGACGATGACTAGCTGAAATGTGTTGAAAATACTAGTGATGAACTACTTGGAGCATACTCCAAGTCTGAAGACAATGCACTATCTGCGGCCTTTGGGAGCCAAAAAAAGAAAAGACTGAATAGGGTTTTTGATGCTATTGGATTTGTGTACCCTGACTATCGCTACTCGCCGCGGGGGCAGAAAAGAAAGGGTGCAACTTCTGGGAAGGCTGCTGCTTCAGCTGCTTCAAGCGAGCCCACACCGAAGAGGAAAAAGTTGAAGGTCCTTACTCACCGACCGCTCTACATTGAACCGGCCATAGTGCCTGAATTTGGTGGTGAGACTTCTTCAGCTATTGAAGCCAAAGGACCTGCTCTTACATAGAGGATTGAAGAGTCGGCTGCAATGCCGAAGACTGACAAAATTGAAGAACCGAGAATCGGAGGGACGAAAACATTAGAAGTTCTAAGCCCTTTGGCAGGAGTGGAGGTGCCGAAGACACAAAAAGGTCTAGCAGCGACCCCATGAGAAAAAGGATGGCTAGTGTACTAGATGTGTTAGAGACAATAAAAGCTTCAAGCTTTACTCCAGGGAAAATTGCCCAGGCTTCGAAAGCGCAGATTGAAACCGAGACAAATCTGACCAAAGCCGAAGCTACAATGAGCCGAGCTGACGCCGAAGCTGGGCCTTCAGAGCCCGCCAAGGAGAAATCCTCGGAAATTGGAGAAAAGGCAGTGGAGGAAGAAGCTATAGAACAGATTTTGCCTGAAAAAGCTGCCGCGACTACTCCCGAAGCGCCTTCCGAAGTCCTTGATTATAGTGTTCGACACGCTTCGGGAAAAACATTATCTGAAGAAGAAATTTTTGAAGCTAAACACTACGCCCGAGAACTGAAGTACCCAAAAGGGGCCTTAGTGTTTAATGGCACAGATGAAGATGACTTCTTGTATTGCCTCCCAGACAACAAAGAATTATCTGTCTGCCGGGAGATGGCCAGAAGTATGGGGTTCCCGAAGCCTGAAGCTGGTCTCTGCGCCATGACGAAGGACGATCTTGCGGATAGCCTTGCATATAACAGTCTAAAGGTACAAAAAATTGTATATTTGGAAGTTTATGAATTTTGAATTATTCTTTTGTTCTTATATTAACCCATTCATTCTTTTCATATAGGGCTTAATACTTAGCAACGCCTTAAGGGCGCAAAAGAATGCCGAAGACGAGAGTTGCACTATTGCCCTCAATAACCTTCGAATAGAGGTTATCAAGCTGAGGAACAAAGCTTTGGAAAAAGAAAAAATTCTACTTACATTGGTGGACAAAGTAAAGGGGGATGAAGCTAACTTCAAGGCTCAATCTGAAATCCAAAGGAATGAGATTGAAAATCTTAAAAAACAACTTGCTGAAGCCAAATTGAAATGCGCTATTGCCGAAGCTGACCAAGATGCCAGTGAGTACTGGAAAAATTATTTTGAAAAAACAGTTACAGAGCTTCGCTCATCAAAAGAAAGATGTTTTGGAAAATCTGTAGAATGCGTCAAAAAGATAAAAACTAGCTTCGCCAACGTGGGCGCGTACTCGAGCGAAGACAACTTCATAATAGGCGATCCTGAGGGCGTAATTGAGTGCATCAGCAGCGAAGCCGAAGCTTTTGAAGAAATTTTGAGCGACCGTGGGGACGTTTGTGCGTTCTCTAGTGCGAGGGGAATTGCAGCTATTTTGGAGAAAGCAGGGTGCGAACATGTTAAAACTTTGGCCCAGGCCGAAACTGCTTTCTCTATTGATGATACGAAGGACCCCTCGGCCGAAGCAAGCTTAATAGGCGGAAACATTTTCACTGATATCTGGGAAAATGGCGGCCGAGGGATGGGCCATGAAATAATGAAAAAGAGCGAAAAAGACATTCATGACGCTCGAGAAGCAACAAAAGCAGCTGAAAAAGCTACGAAACTTGAAAGACGGATAGGTATTACTTAATGGCTTTTAACTTTGTTGTTTATTTTTGTTATTTCGAACTAATTTATATCTTCTACTGCAGCTGAACTATCTCCTCCCCCAGAGCCATTCGACCCACTTGCCGACCTAGAGACAAAGAAAGCAATAGAAATTATTAATATGGCCGAAGCTATTGTAGACGAAGTTGTCACCAAATTACTAACCGAAGCTGCAGAAAAAGTCTTCAAGGAAGAAGAATAGCTATTTGTAAAAACATTGCTAGAATATTAATGTAACATTTGCTGGACTATGCTTGTAATATTCGGTGCTCATGGGTTTTGAATGTAATATATGAATGGTTTTGTAATTCATTTCTTTGCAATGGATGAAACTTTTATGTACATATCGTTTTTGAGCCTTCGGCGAAAAAACACTGTTGGGGCCCTTCGGCTTCCGAAGGTTCTCAAAAACATAATTTGACAATGTTTTCCAAGTATGCGAGCAGGTATCTTCGGAATCAGGTTGCGGATATACAAAAGCATGGTCAAGACGAAGCTTGACTGAAATGGAAGACGATCGTGACGAAGGATGAAACGATCACGAAGCTATGTGCAGAAAAGCTTCGGCATGACAGCAGAAAAGGGGAACCGACTTAAAGATGAAAAGCCAAATTAGACCTCGAAGAATTACTATAGAGTTATTGATAAAAGCAAAGGGCATTAATGTAATTTTACATGGGCTACGTCTCGTGCCTATAAATAAATGAACAGTACTCCTGTACTGTTCATGCTGACTCGGCATTGGCATCTTGCTTGTACACTTACGTCCCTCCAAGCCGAAGGTACATTTGTAATTTGTTATCGTTTATATAAGAAAAATAAATAGAAATAAATTAATAATAATGTTCAAAGTAATCGTGTTATTTTCTATATTTTATGCATAAATCTTTTCTTATCTTTTATTATGATTATGAAGGTATGACCTTCATAACCTTCGTCCGAAATCCATTATATCCAAGGGGAAATAATGCTTCGAAGGACGAAGGGCTTTGATATTTAACATTTTATGTTGCCTTGTTCTTAATTCATAGCATTTGAGAACAAGTCCCCAACATTGGCGCCCACCTCCGGTGAACTCACTTCCATTTCTTGAGCTTTGAACACCTTCGGCAAGCATCACCTTCGTCATGCCGCCGAAAAAAGCTTCAGCGACAGGGGCCGCCACTCTGCAGCCGTTGGACCCCAATCAGGACATCCTTTCTCTTAGGGAGGCCCGAAGCCAGAAGAGGAAGGCCACTAGTCCAACGCCTCCGGAGGACGACTTGGATCAGGAGATCCAAAACCTGGAGATCCTTCAGCAACAGGTGCAACGAAAGGAGAAGATGGCTCGTTTAGCTGACCTTCAGAGACAGATAGATGAAGCTTCGGAAGAGGTTCGTCATCTTGTTCAAGATGACCAGAACCGAAGGCCTCCGCGCAGAGAGCTTCATCAGGAAGGCTTCTACAATGAGGACGACTGGTATGAAGATTTCCATCATGGAAATTTTGCTTTTGATGATGCTTCTCCTCTATCAACAGAATTGCAGGCTACACCATGGCCCCAAGCTTACAAGCCACCCCAGCTCCCTATGTACGACGGTCATACATACCCGAAGCAATTATTGATGAGCTATGAAGCAATCATATCTTCGTATGGTGGCAATACTGCAGTCATGGCGAAGTCTTTTGTCATGGCCGTCAAGAGTGTCGCTCAAACCTGGTACTCCTCTCTCCAGCCAGGGACAATCACCTCTTGGTAGAAGCTGAAGGATATGTTGATAACCAGCTTCCAAGGGTTTCAGACGAAGCCAGTTACAGCTCAAGCTTTATTCCAGTGTACCCAGGACCACGAAGAATACCTCCAGGCATATGTCCGAAGGTTTCTGCGTCTGAGGGCACAGGCGCCAACAGTGCCCAATGAAATTGTCATTGAGGCCATGATTAAGGGACTTCGATCGGAACCTTCAGCGCAATACTTTGCGAGGAAGCCACCACAAACTTTGGAGAAGCTGCTCCAGAAGATGGACGAGTATATCCGAGCTGACAATGACTTCCGCCAAAGAAGGGAGAAGGCATTCAGGTTCTCTGAAATGACCAGGGGCTTCGGAGGAAGATTTCATACGAGGCACGTCAGGTCAATTCATAACTCCACTAAAAGTGATGATAGAGGGAGCCAACAGCAAAGGCCACAATACTCTTCGCAAGCTTCGGGGCAACAGCAAAGCTCTGTTCGGCCGCCAGCGCCAAGGGGCAGAGGCGCTAGGGGCTTCGGGGGAAGATTTGGGGATCAACCAAGAAGAATTTACTGTCTATTCTGTGGTGAAGACAAGGGCCATACCACCAGGATGTGCCACGTCACTATCCAGAAGCAAAAGGAGATAGCAGAAGCTGCATCACAACAGAGTCAGCCGAAGCAGGTCATGCACACTGCTTCGTACCATTCGCCTTACATTCCAGAATATGTAGGCAATCACTCTGCAGCTTCTGTTGCTTCGGCAAGTCAACCCCAAGCATCTTGGCAACAGCCTCCACCGCCACCACCAACACAGCGAGGACAGCAGCCAGAAGGGAGTCAGCACACTCACCTTCAGAGAGACTTCAGAGAGGAGTCCGAAGCTCGCACAGTCAATAGCACTGTGCCAGAGTCGAAGCACATTTACTGACAAATATCCTACCTCGACAGCAGTTTTTTCGCATTTTTACATTCAGTATTACTTTTTTGTTAATAAGGAACAATTATGGGAAGTCTAAGTGTCTTTTATTGTTTTTCAATTTCTTGTAACAGTTTCGCCTTTTGCCATATTGAAAATATATCTTCTCCATAGGCTTGAGTTGCCGAAGCATACGAATTTATGGTGGCACGGAGGACCTTTGAATTATCAAAAATTTGTTCGAAGGGACACAATGCAATTTATTCAAAGCAGTAAAAAGTCGTTCCTAAGGGAGCACAGTGTAAGTTTTTTGAGCCTACAGCGAAAAATAAGCGCTGATTCCGCCGAAAGTAAAAGGTAAAGAAGCTCCTAAGGGAGGCTTACAGCGAAAAATAAACGCTGATTCCGCTGAAAGTAAAAGGCGAAGAAGCTCCTAAGGGAGGCTTACAGCGAAAAAAAACGCTGATTCCGCTGAAAGTAAAAGGCGAAGAAGCTCCTAAGGGAGGCTTACAGCGAAAAGTCAGCGCTGATATAAAAAGATTGTGTGCTCTATTGCAGGCATGCGTGTATTTTTGGCACAAATATCATTTTGCATAACATAACATCTGTAACACCCCGGGATCCACAAACACCCCAGAATGCTACTAAACTACACATCTAACATTCGTATATAAAATTTCGACAGCATCTCCTTTGAAAATGGCATAAACGGGGAAGCAACAAAGTATAAATAGATATCATGATAAGAAAACATAATAGACATTAATAGTCTGCTAGCAATGGGAAGACAACCATAACGGCATGAGCTAAATTATCCAGTGCGCACAACTAGTTAGAAACAAACGTCCTTTGACAAGAAGCTTCTAATTAAATCATGACTGCGCCTAAGCAGTGTTATTATAAGAGTGAAGGTGGATGTGCTGCTACTTCCCACTTCCCTTGATGAGCAACAAGCACCTGCATTGAGTAATGCAAGAGTGAGATGAAACATCTCAGCAAGCGAATAATTTTGACGAGATCTTTAAACCACAAATTGAATTCATCAACATTTTAAAAGAGTCACAATTAAAATCAGAAATACTTGTAGATATGGAACTCAGTAGTCCCACAATAACCAATACCATCTCATTTCCTCGAACAACCACAATAGGTTCTATAACACTTCCGTGCGTCAATAATACCTGCAAATATCACTTCAATGTATGCATAGGAATGCAATGTGTAGGTACTCTATCTTCATACCTCTGAGAGTATAAAACCACATCATCTGCAAATATCACTTCAATGAATGCATATGAATGCAATGCATATGTCCTCTGCCTTCATACCTCTAAGGGTATGAAGCCACATCGTACCCCTCCTCGGGCAACGTACGATGCTAAATTGTACCGGTACGGTCGGACCATAGGTCACGACAAAACTTCAGATGCAAATGAGTCATGCAATGTATATGGCATGCTGCATTTATCAATAACCTTCACTTCCTTCAAATACAATACAAACCTCAAATAATACTTTATTTACCTTCAGATACAATACCAACCTCAAATAATACTTCATTTACCTTCAGATACAATACCAACCTCAAATAATACTTCATTTACCTTCAGGGGTGTGAATTAATCTCATGAATCATACTCGAATCATAATCATCATCAATATATGATTGAGCATCAGTATAATGCAAGCAAGTAAAGCATCACCATAGAGTCCAATTATGAAAGAATCCAATACTTCTGAATATTAGAGTGTAGGCAATAGAAATAACAGGTTAGAACGGAAGCAACCACCGCTACATTCACTTGCCTTCATCGAAGAAGAAGAAATGTACTAGACATGATCTGGAGTATAGCCACCTGCTAGCGGGCATAAAACTTAGTACAAATATTTCACAAACATTTTCCATCAATCAACAAAACACTCCTACACTTGAAACCAAGACCCAGTGGAAAGACTCCCACCCTGAACCACATGCCATACAGCAGCAGCGCTGTTTGTTAATTTTGTATCTTTAAAATTAAAACAGCGGTGATATCAAACAAATACTCTAGGAGTATCTACACAAAATACTCTACAACTTCAGTATTCAATGGATAATTAAATTCTGCCATCTACAAGTTCTAAAACATCTGACAAGATAACTGACTGAATCTGTTTTAGACAGCAGTATGGTTAACATTAAAATTCGATATCTCCCAAACTACTGAACCAAAAATTATGAAATTCTGTTGGAAGTAAGAACTTTTATCCCTCTACAAAAGTCTCCAAAGTTGGAAGAGCCAATTTGGCCATTTACTAGATGAAACCCACCAGTGAACAGACCCACTCATTTTTGTCAGGCAAACAGGAACAGCCACAGTAAAACAAACATAACTGGAGTTTCACAAATCATATGAATGCACTCTTTAACAATCTGGAAAGCTTATGAAATTATCTACAACTTCTTTTACCAACCAACAGTTTAATTCTGTTGATAAAATTGCCTAACTCTTAAGAGAACAGATTCTCCACAGAATTATGAGACTGAAAAACTGCTATAATCAAACTGTCATAACTTTCTGTTCTGATGTCCGATTGAGGTGTTCTTCGCGGCCACGGAAAGATCTACAAATTATCTACGACTCATATATAGACTTTTTATTTTTTTGAGGCCACTAAGACCACGGAAAACTTACATGAACAGAAACTGTTGAATCTGCTATTCTGCAGAAATTAAATTCGAGATCAAAACCTAACCCCACATCTAATCCAACCTCTAATCCTTCAATCCACATGATCCACAACCTCCAAAAGCATATAATTATAGGAAGGAACAAGGATCCTATCCTTACCTAGGGTTTCCCCAAGAAAATCTACAAGAGATGGGGGTAGAACATCTCCTTGATCCTCTCTTCATCTTCAATCCATCTTGCTCCTCCTCTTCTCGATCCTTGCTGCGTGGGGGGAGATCTAGAGGGAGGAGGAAGTAGTGGAGGGTGGCTGCAAGGGGAAGGGGGAGGGGCGGCCAAGGGTGGGGAAAAGGGGGGGTTGGCGGCCAAGAAAAGGGAAAAATAGGGGGGCGACCACTAGGGTTTTGTGGGAAAAAGAAATGACGCATCAGATGTCTCTTGACTTTGCATCCAACGGCCCACAACTCTTTCCCCACATCCACGCACCGAAGATAAACCTTTGGCAACATTTTTTTGGGATATTACAACATCATTACATCATTTTGCATAACATAAGCATCATACAACATATTGCATGTGGAACAAGAAGGGGATACAGTATTGATCTTCGGAGAATGTTTTGAAAAAGAGAAAATCGTGCTAAGGCACAAGATAAATTGAGAAGAAGTGTAGCTTCATTAGAGAGACAACAAAAAACTTTTTATAGCTTCGGAGAATATTTCATGAAGCTTGGATATTCCTCATCAGAGAAGTATGGAAATTCTTGTGATATATAAAAGATTTTCTTCACGAAGCATGAAAAGAAGGGAAGGTGTTTTTTTGCCGAAGGCTCAAAAAACGGTATGTATGCAAAATTTCATGCATCGTAAAGAATTGAACTATAAATAGATTATATATTACATTCAAAGTTACAATGTATTACACATGTTACATTCCAAATATTTTTACAATAGCATCTAATCTTCCCTAAGAACTACTTCTGCAGCTTCGTTCAGTAGCTAATCGACAACCTTGTCCATGATGGCTTCGGCCATTTTTCTAATTTCGTCGTCCCCCTTCGGGTGGGGGCCCGGAGATGCCTCAGCAGGTTCTGAGGGAGGAGAAGATACGACTATATTACTATTACAAACCGCGAACAAAGTCTGAAATCAAAAATTACAACAGAATAAAAACCACTAGTTAATACCTATTTGCCCTTCGGGCTCTGCGCTTTTCTCAGCAGCCTCTGCTATCTTCCTAGCATCATGGATGCCTTTTTCGCTTCTTTGAATGATTTCTTGAGCCATTTCTCGGCCGCCATTGTCCCAAATGTCGGTGAAAAATTTTCCACCAACCAGGCTTGCTTCGGCCGAGGGGTCCTTTATATCTTCGGAAGACAAGGCGGTTTCGGATTGTGCTAAAGATTTCACATGATTACAGCCTTTTCTTTCCAAAACAGTAGCAATCCCCTTGGCGCCTGAAAAAGCACATATGTCTCCGCGGCTATTCAAGATTTCCTCGAAGGCCTCAGCTTCGTGACTGATCCATTCAATCGGGCCTTCTGGATTTCCCCTTGTGAAATTTTCTTCGCTAGAGAATGCGCCAACGCTGGCGAAGCTGGATTTTATCTTCTTAACACACTCTATGGATTTATCATAGTGATGAGGACATCACTATGAGTACGACTACACCAGCAGCACCTCCACATCAAGCGCCACTTCCTTCATTAGCTGGGCCAATCACTCGGGCCCGTGCCAGAGATCTTAACTTCGTCATGCTACTGAAGAATGAGAGCCCAGAAGAATAGACGACCAGCCCAACTGCGGCCCATAGTGGACGACCTAGGGTTGGTCGCCCCTAGGGGCTGCGCCCCCTCTATTTATCCAGGAGCTGCGCCTCCTTTATTTTCGAGTTTTGTTTTACGTTAGCCTTAGCTACTCTCGAACACACGCAAATCTGCGCTGTCTTCGTGTATTCAGAACTCCACCCTCGAGTAATAGATTAGATTGCTCGCATCTTTTTCTTGTTCGTTCTTCGATTGCGCACAGGAAACGATCTTCGTGATCAGGCCGATCTCGCATCAGCAAGGTCGGTAACCACAGGGAGTTGGTTCAGCGATTGCATTGGCGCCTCGGGCTTGCTCGTTGTAGTCGGATCGCAAGGGTCATCTTCCGCCAAATCGGAATTATCTCTACTCGCCGAAAGATCGGGCACCTCAGCTACATCAATTGGTATCAGATTTCCAGGTTGATCGGTGAGTTTATCGAGCGTTTTTTTCCTACAGTCCACAAAACCACATAAAAATTCAGGTTAGATCTTATCCCAGCACCCTTTTGAGCCTCACACTTTCTTTCAATAATCTGCATTGTTGAATTTGTGTGCTTTCGCGTTAATTGTTGCTGGTTGCATTGTGTTCTTCCACCATTCAAACCCTAGCGCCGCCACCATCTCCCGTTTGATCTCGCCACAAACCGAGTCAACATCGTTTCCTTGTTTTTCTCCTTCGATTACGTAAAAAAACAGAAAAAACAAACCGAGTCAACGGCCGTTTCCTTGATTTTCTCCTTCGGTTACGAAAAAAAACAAAAAAAAACAAACCGAGTCAACGACCGCTTCCTTGTTTTTCTCCTTCGGTTACGTAAAAAAAACAGAAACAAAAAAAAGAAAATGAAGGAGAAAGGATACGGTTGTTTCATCCCGGTCGTTTTTAAAACATAACTTGAGGTACCTTCCGTAAAACGGGCATAACTTTTCGCTCGGGTGTCCAAAAAATCTGAAATTTTTACAGGAGGTTGTTGACACCATTCTGAGGCCGACCAAACTCACCTACGGTCTGTTTGGGGTTCGACAAAATTGTCAAAAAAATTCAGGAAAATAAAGAAAAAAATTCGTCAAAGTTCTTGCACGCTTTTCAGAGAACTTCCTGATTTTCTATAGATCACATCTGATTTCTGTTTTAGGTGAAACTTCGTGTAGCTCCTATTTTGTTGCTTCTTGTGCTGAGAAAAATATCAAAAAAATCATACAAAAAAGAAAAACAAAATCACGTGTGATTCCTACTAGTGGCCTCGCTAGTACAATATTTACGGTACTGCCATTCTGCTAGTTCCATCCATCCTTTGCACTTGTGGCCAGCAATATAGTTTCGTGTTTTGCACTATAATTCAACTTTGCATTATTGTTTGATCGTGCTAATCCTTGACTTGAGTGCAGCCTACCCAAAACTCCACATATTTCTACGACGAGAAGGTTTCTGTTTCTCCAGGCAATCGCTCATCCAATCTTTCACCGGTTCCACCTGTTGGTTGCAGTTCACCACTGTGGCTTTGTAAGAACGGATAAGAACTTGATAACAGCACTAGTGTGAGCGCCTTGTGAGCAGTACACCCCTGTTTTTGTCGTTGGTTTTTCTCCTTTTGGTGTTTTGGTGTTTGCGCTAACTATGGCAGGAGCACACGACATGGTGGATGCCCAGTTGCAGGAAGTAAGGAGACAAGTTGATGGACTTGCTGCTGACATTAGGACGATGCATGAACGGCTTGATTCAACGATCACTTCGACGACCGAGCGTTTCAACCAACTTGACCTTGCTCAAACGGCGACTCGCACCACACTCGACACCATCCTGGCACGCCTTGATGCATTGACCACAAAGATGGAGCAGGAATACGGCGGTGACACTGAGCAGGACGATGGAGATCACCGTGGTCGTGCACGTCGTGTGGTTCATCAACCCCCTAATGACTTATTTTCTAAGATTAAATTTAAAATTCCATCTTTTAATGGTAAATATGATCCTGCTGCATATCTTGATTGGGAATTGGAGGTAGAACAGAAATTTTCATGCCATGATATTCCTGCTAATAGCCAAGTGAAGGCTGCCATTAGTGAATTTACTGATTTTGCTTTAATTTGGTGGCGTGAGTATAAACAAAAACTTCCCATTAACAGTGTCATTACTTGGACCCAATTAAAAACTGCCATGTGCCACAGATTTGTTCCTTCCTATTATGCTCGTGATTTGCTTAACAAAATGCAGCGTTTTCAACAAGGTTCACAATCTGTTGAGGAATATTACCAGGAGTTACAAAAGGGTATGCTTCGTTGTGGTTTGGTTGAGTCGGATGACGCTGCTATGGCGCGTTTTCGTGGTGGTTTGAACAGGGAAATTCAGGATATACTTGATTATAAGGATTATTTTGATATAACCACATTGTTTGAATATGCTTGCAAAGCTGAACGTGAAGTGCAGGGACGACGATCAAAGACATATACTAACTCTTTTGCAGGCCGGGGTCCAACACACAGCTCAACTCCTTCCAGCCCTGCACCTTCTACGCCTAGCACTACATCGCGCACAGGGACGACCAAGCCAGTGGCGCCCCCTGCCAAAGGCGCCGCTTCTTCCACAGGACGTACACGGGATATTCAGTGCCATCGTTGCAGAGGGTTTGGGCATATGATTCAGGACTGCCCAAACAAGCGTACCTTGCTTATACGTGACAATGGTGAGTACTCTTCAGCCAGTGATTCTGAGGAAACTAGTCATGCTATGATTGCCACTAACCATGCAGAAAATGAGGAAGTCCACGTTGATCCCATCGACGCCGATAGGTATGAGAGTCTTGTTGTGCAGCGTGTTCTCAGCACACAGGTTGCCCAGGCCGAAAAAAATCAGCGACACACTCTATTCCATACCAAGGGCGTCGTGCACGAACGGTCGATTCGCATCATCATCGATAGTGGCAGCTGCAACAATTTGGCAAGTACAGCGTTGGTAGAGAAATTATCCTTGCCCACTCGCACACATCCACATCCGTATCACATTCAATGGCTTAATGATGGTGGTAAAATAAAGGTAACACGTTCGGTACGTGTCCCCTTTTCGCTGGGTTCTTATTCTGATTATGCTGATTGCGATGTTATTCCTATGGAAGCATGCTCTTTGTTATTGGGTCGACCTTGGCAATATGATACTGATAGTTTACATCATGGTCGTTCAAATCATTATTCTTTCATGTTTAAAGGCCAGAAAATAATTATACATCCAATGACCCCTGACCAAATTTTGAAAGATGATCTTACTAGGGCTGCTAAAACTACACAACAAGTCAAATCGACATCAGCCGCACCTATTAAATCTGAAATCAAGTTGCACTCTCCTGTTTTACTTGCTACACGTGCTGATTTTGATGATCTCCATGAAGCTCATATGCCCTGTTATGCACTTGTATGCTCGCGCATGCTTGTTCCGCTTGATGATGCACCGTCTTTGGATATACCCCCTGCTGTTGTTAACCTTTTGCAGGAGTATGCTGATGTTTATCCTACGGACTTACCACCGGGTCTTCCTCCCCTCCGTGGCATTGAGCATCAGATCGATCTCATCCCCTGCGCTTCTCTTCCGAACCGCGCCCCGTACCGTACAAATCCAAAGGAGACGAAGAAGATCCAGCGCCAGGTGCAGACGCTGCTTGATAAGGGTTACATTCGTGAGTCTCTTAGCCCTTGCTCGGTTCCTGTTTTACTCGTTCCAAAGAAAGATGGGTCATGGCGTATGTGCGTAGATTGTCGTGCTATTAATAACATCACAGTTCGTTATCGATATCCTATTCCACGCCTTGATGATATGTTAGATGAGCTTAGTGGTGCCGTTATTTTCTCTAAGGTTGATTTGCGTAGCGGTTACCATCAGATTAGAATGAAACTCAGTGATGAATGGAAAACGGCTTTTAAAACGAAATTTGGTTTATATGAATGGTTGGTTATGCCATTTGGATTGACTAATGCTCCCAGCACCTTTATGCGTTTAATGAACGAAGTTCTACGGGCCTTCATAGGTTTGTTTGTTGTTGTTTATTTCGATGATATCCTTATTTACAGCAAGTCTATAGAGGAGCATTTAGAACATTTGCGTGCTGTTTTTGATGCTTTGCGTGCTGCTCGCTTGTTTGGTAACATGGAAAAGTGCACATTTTGCACGCAACGTGTCTCGTTTCTTGGTTATGTGGTTACTCCGCAGGGCATTGAGGTGGATAGCAACAAGATTGCTGCCATTCGTGAGTGGCCTACACCGACGACTGTCACACAAATTCAGAGCTTTCTTGGACTTGCCGGTTTCTACCGCAGATTTGTTCGTGATTTTAGCTCTATTGCAGCGCCTCTACATGAGCTTACAAAGAAAGATGTGACGTTTGCTTGGAGTGATTCGCAGGAGGTAGCGTTCAGCACTTTGAAAGATAAGTTAACCCAAGCTCCCCTCTTGCAATTGCCTGATTTTAATAAAGTTTTTGAGCTTGAATGCGATGCTAGCGGTATTGGGCTAGGTGCTGTTTTGTTACAAGAAGGAAAACCAGTTGCTTATTTTAGTGAAAAATTAAGCGGTGCTAGTCTGAAATATTCTACTTATGATAAGGAGCTTTACGCTTAGTGCACACTTTGCATACATGGCAGCACTATCTTTGGCATCGTGAGTTCATAATTCATTCTGATCATGAGGCTTTAAAACATATTCGTACCCAAACAAATCTGAACCATCGTCATGCTAAATGGGTCGAATTCATTGAGTCCTTTCCTTACATTATTAAACACAAGAACGAGAAGGACAATGTTATTGCTGATGCTTTGTCTCGTCGCTATACCATGCTGTCACAATTAGATTTTAAAATCTTTGGTTTGGACACTGTGAAGGATCAATATGTTGACGATGCTGATTTTAAAGATGCTTTCGGCCATTGTATTAATGGGATACCATGGGGCAAATTTCACATACAGGATGGGTTCCTGTTTCGCACTAACAAGTTATGTGTTCCAGCTAGTTCGGTCCGTCTTTTGTTGTTACAGGAGGCGCATGGAGGCGGTTGGCGTCTACAAAACGCATGAGGTGTTGGCTGCCCACTTCTTTTGGCCTCGGATGCGCGCTGATGTTGAGCGCCTTGTTGCACGCTGCACTACTTGTCAGAAAGCTAAGTCACGGTTGAACAACCATGGTTTGTATATGCCTTTGCCTGTCCCTTCTTCTCCTTGGCTTGATATCTGAATGGACTTTGTTTTGGGCTTTCCTAGAACTAAGAAGGGGAGGGATAGTATTTTTGTGGTTGTTGATAGATTCTCTAAAATGGCTCACTTTATACCTTGTCATAAAACTGATGATGCTAGCATTGTTGCTGAATTGTTCTTTAGAGAAATTATTCGTTTACATGGTATTCCAAAAACAATAGTCTCTGATCGTGATGCTAAGTTTCTAAGCCATTTTTGGAGATCTCTTTGGAATAAATTGGGAACTAAATTATTGTTTAGCACTACTTGTCACCCTCAGACTGATGGACAAACTGAGGTAGTAAATAGAACTTCATCTACCATGCTTAGGGCTGTTTTAGACAAGAATTTGAGACGTTGGGAGGATTGCTTGCCTCATGTTGAATTTGCTTACAATCATGCCACGCATTCTTCTACAAAGATGTGCCCTTTCTAGATTGTTTATGGTTACATCCCTAGGGAACCTATTGATTTGATTTCACTTAATGCTGCGAACGCCCCACATGTAGATGCTGCTGCACATGTTGAACAAATGATTACCATACATGAACAAACAAAACAGAACATTGCTGCTACTAATGCAAAAAATCAGGTTGCTGGTAGTAAAGGAAGAAAACATGTTACTTTTGAGCCAGGTGATATGGTTTGGTTGCACTTGAGAAAGGATCGGTTTCCTACTTTGCGCCGTTCTAAATTAATGCCTCGTGTTGCTGGTCCTTTTAAGGTGCTAACAAAGATTAATGATAATGCTTATATCCTTGACCTGCCTGCGGAATTTAGTGTTTCCACTAGTTTTAATGTTGCAGATTTGAAACCATATATGGCCGAGGATGAGGAGTTGTCGTCGAGGACGACTTCACTTCAAGAAGGGGAGGATGATGAGGACATCACTATGAGTACGACTACACCAGCAGCACCTCTACATCAAGCGCCACTTCCTTCATTAGCTGGGCCAATCACTCGGGCCCGTGCCAGAGATCTTAACTTCGTCATGCTACTGAAGAATGAGGGCCCAGAAGAATAGACGACCAGCCCAACTGCGGCCCATAGTGGACGACCTAGGGTTGGCCGCCCCTAGGGGCTGCGCCCCCTCTATTTATCCAGGAGCTGCGCCTCCTTTATTTTCGAGTTTTGTTTTACGTTAGCCTTAGCTACTCTCGAACACGCGCAAATCTGCGCTGTCTTCGTGTATTCAGAACTCCACCCTCGAGTAATAGGTTAGATTGCTCGCATCTTTTTCTTGTTCGTTCTTCGATTGCGCACAGGAAACGATCTTCGTGATCAGGCCGATCTCGCATCAGCAAGGTCGGTAACCACAGGGAGTTGGTTCAGCGATTGCATTGGCGCCTCGGGCTTGCTCGTCGTAGTCGGATCGCAAGGGTCATCTTCCGCCAAATCGGAATTATCTCTACTCGCCGAAAGATCGGGCACCTCAGCTACATCACATAGTACCTTTTCTTGGAAGCACGAAGCTCTTCAACATTTATTTCCAAATGATTTGCCCATTGATCACTAAGTTCTCGTTTTGTTTCTTCTAGTATGCGTTCTTCTTTAGCTCTGGCCAGTTGTTTCTGAAGATCCTGAATTTCGCGTTTTTGGGCTTCAGCTTGAGCCTTAGAGGTAGCTTCGTCTTCCTTTATTTTATCCACTAGTGTAAGCAGAATTTTATCTTTTTCCAAAGCTTCGTTCCTCAGCTTGATAACCTCTGCTCGTAGGTTGTTGAAAGCAATGTTATAGCTCTCGTCTTCAGCATTCTTTTGCGCTCTCAAAGCGTTGCTTAGTATTAAACCCTATATGAAAAAAGAATTACTATAAGAATAAAAGAATGATTCAAAAATTGTAAATTTCCAAATATACAATTCTCACACCTTCAGACTATTATATGCAAGGCTATCCGCAAGATCGTCCTTCGTCATAGCGCAGAGTCCAGCTTCAAGCTTTGGAAACCCCATACTTCTAGCCATCTCCCGGCAGACAGATAATTCTTTGTTGTCAGGGAGGCAGTATAGGAAGTCATCTTCGTCTGTCCCATTGAACACTAGTGCCCCCTTCGGATATTTCAGTTCTCTGGCATAGTGATTAGCTTCAAAAATCTCTTCTTCAGATAATTTCTTCCCCGAAGCATGTCGCACAATATAATCGCATATTTTGGAAGGTGCTTCGGGGGCAACAGTATCAATTTCTTCAACCAAAATTGGCTCTGACATTTTTATTTTTTCGGCTTCCAAAGCTGCCTTTGTAATTTTTGTTTCTTTGGCTTCTAAAGGTTTTACCTTGGTGGGCTCTGAAGGCCCAGCTTCAGTTTCAAATTGTTGCTTCGAAGCTTCAGCAACAAAGGCTTCAGTAGACACTTCAGAAGTTTCAACAGTTTTCTTGGGAGTTATGCTTGAAGATTTAATTGTCTCCAAAACATCTAACACATTAACCATCCTTTTTCTTTTCGGGGTCACTATTGGACCCTTCTGGTTTCTTCCTGTCTCAATTTTTGCTGAAGGACTTAAAACTTCTAATGTTTTTGCTTCTTCAGTCCTTGGTTCTTCTATCTTTTCTGTTGCTGGCACTTCGGCCAACTCTTCGATTTCTTGCAGCAGAGTTGATTCTTTAGCTTCGATGGCCGAAGAGGTCTCACCGACGAACTCAGGCATTGTGGCCAGTTCAATATAACGTGGCCGGTGTGTGAGAACCTTTACCCTTTTCCTCTTCGGCGCCGGCTCACTAGGAGCGACTGAAGTAGTTTCCTTCGTAGAGGAAGTATTCTTTCTTTTTTGACCCCGCACTGGATAATGGTAGTCGGGGTAGACAAACCCAATTGCGTCAAATACTCGGTTGAGCCTCTTCTTCTTTCGGCCTCCGAAGGCCGCTGATAATGCAGTATCTTCGGCCTTTGAGTATACCCCAAGCAGTTCATCACTTACAGTCTCAATGCTTTTTAGCCAGTCATCATCTAGCTCAACGAATTTATCTCCGTACTTGAATGTGTATTTTAGCCTGACTAGTCCACCTTCGTCAGGTTCTTTAATGGTTTCCTTCGGCATTTCCCAGTTATCTGCAAGTGGCCATACTCTGAAGGCAATATGTTCTTGCATTAAATCCCCTGTCCCAATAAAAGAGCACACTGCGCCGAAGGCTCTTTGGCATTCTTCGGCTGTTTCATCCATCACCACCTTCGGCCTTCGAAGGCCGAAGCGTTGCCAAACAGGGCGCATAATGATACCTTTAATATCTTCCTGGATTTTTAAATCATTCTTCACATAAAACCATTCTGTCATCCAGTTGTCGGGCCATCTTTTCCGAAAGGTTGGCACAGGGCAACTTGACCCAGATCGGGCGCCGAAGCTGTAGCAGCCAAAATTGTTGTGATACTGCTCTTTGCCCCAAGGTTTCGTCTCGTACAACAACTCATGTATGTTGCAAAAACTTTTAGCATTTGGTTCCAAACCTTGGCTCCTCACGGCCCAGACGAAGATGCCCATCCTTATGATTGATTCGGGAGTGAGTTGGTGAAGGTAGACTTCAAAAACCTTCAGTACTTCCACAACAAAACTGCTTAAGGGAAATCGTAGTCCAGCTTTCAAGAAGCTTCGGAATACCACGACTTCATTTTCTTTGGGAGTAGGCACAATTTTCTCCCCAATATCCGCCCTCACAATAGACATGTCTCGAAAATACCTTCCTTTCATGGTATCAACATAACTCTGCTTAATGCTCGATTTGCCGAAGACTGTGTGACTCGGTCGCCACGGTCGATCTTCGGAGTCTTCGCCCCCACTTTCTACATCATAACTGTCACTGTCATCAGTATCTTCAGACAAACCCTCCAAAATTTCTTTAGTAATTTTCTCTGTATTAGTCTTCGACATTGATTGAAGAAAACCCAGATGCATCTCCTCAGAAAGACTTAGCTTCGAATCACTAACAACTTTTTTATCCTCAGACATCCTTGCAAACGCTGAGAAAGTGCTCTCGAAACCGAAGCTTAAAAATCCAAAAGGCCAAGCAAGTGTTGTTGCGCGCAGGCTAATAGTTGGGTGAGTAAAAGCAGTTGGCAAGAGAGTGTGCCAAATAAACTCGGGATGAGCTCTTATTTATACACCCAGTGCGTTGGAAACTGGAGGGTCCCGCTTGTCAAAGACTGTTGCTATTCTAGCAAAGAGAAGGTGTTTTTTCGGACCTTCGGCTTAAGGCCTTCGTCCGTATCACAATATGAATTTATCATTACAGCAAATTAATATTGCGAGGGGCTATGTTGGGGGCCTTCGGCTTCCAAAGGTCCTCAAAAACATAATTTGACAATGTTTTCCAAGTACGCGAGCAGGTATCTTCGGAATCAGGTTGCGGATATACAAAAGCATGGTCAAGACGAAGCTTGACTGAAATGGAAGACGATCGTGACGAAGGATGAAACGATCACGAAGCTATGTGCAGAAAAGCTTTGGCATGACAGCAGAAAAGGGGAACCGACTTAAAGATGAAAAGCCAAATTAGACCTCGAAGAATTACTATAGAGTTATTGATAAAAGCAAAGGGCATTAATGTAATTTTACATGGGCTGCGTCCCGTGCCTATAAATAAATGAACAGTACTCCTGTACTGTTCATGCTGACTCGGCATTGGCATCTTGCTTGTAGCCTTACTTCCCTCCAAGCCGAAGGTACATTTGTAATTTGTTATCGTTTATATAAGAAAAATAAATAGAAATAAATTAATAATAATGTTCAAAGTAATCATGTTATTTTCCGTATTTTATGCATAAATCTTTTCTTATCTTTTATTATGATTATGAAGGTATGACCTTCATAACCTTCGTCCGAAATCCATTATATCCAAGGGGAAATAATGCTTCGAAGGACGAAGGGCTTTGATATTTAACATTTTATGTTGCCTTGTTCTTAATTCATAGCATTTGAGAACAAGTCCCCAACAAACACCTTCCCTTCTTTTCATGCTTCGTAAAGAAGAGCTTTTTTGCTTCGTAAAAAAAATCCTCCAAGCGTCGCAAAAACATTAATGCTTCGTCAACAATAGATTTTTTCCTCCACATCAGAGCTGATGAAGCTGTATTTCTTCAAAACTTATTTTGTGCCTTAGCACAATTTCACTTTTTCGAAGCATTCTCCGAAGGTCAACATTGTATCCCCTTCTTGTGCCATTGATGCAATATGATGTATGATGTTATATTATGCGAAATGATGTGATGATGTTATGTTATGCAAAATGATATTTATGCCGAAGACACACACTCACACCCCCATAGTGGAATACACAATCTCTTTGCCGCTTATTTTTTGGCTTCACCGCTTATTTTTCGGTGTATCAGCGCTGACTTTTCGCTGTAAGTTCTGCATTCCCTTATGAACGTCTTTTGAACTTCTTCGCCTTCTATTTCGGCAGTATTCACGTTGACTTTTCGCGCTTCGCCTTATATTTTGGCGGTATTTGGCTCTGCATTCCCTTTGGAACGACTTTTGAGCAGAAAACTTACACTGCGCTCCCTTAGGAACGACTTTTTGTATCTTCGGCAAACTTACGCTGCGTTCCTTAGAACGAGTTTTTGTAGCTTTGGTGATACTTGTAATGTGATTTTTAGCCCCGCGTTCCCTTAGGAACAATTTTTTGTGCTTCAGCGACTGTTGGGGACTTGTTCTCAAATGCTATGAATTAAGAACAAGGCAACATAAAATGTTAAATATTAATGCCCTTCGTCCACTGAAGCATTATCTCCCCAAGGATTTAATGAACTTCGGACGAAGACCATGAGTAGAATATCTCGAAGGTCGTACCTTCGTGATTAAACTTACAAAATAATATGAAATAATATATAAAACATGAAACATTAAAGATAGATGTATCAGAAATAGGTAACATCATTCACATATTTTATTACATGAATCTAAAATGTCAGAACATAGTGTTTAAGTACATTTATACCTTTGCCTTGACAGATAATAATTTCTGAGCAATGCGTTTGCAATTATAGGAATCCGTGAACAGTAAAGGAATATTGTTCACTATTTATAGACACAGGACACAGCCTGTAAGGAATTACAATCATGCCCCTTATAAAAGTTTACAACAATGACTCAGACCCTTATGGGCTAAAAGGTCATTCTATCTTTAAGTCGGTTCGATCCTTCGTCTTCGGACATGCTATTACACCGAAGCTTCAAGAGTGGTAGCTTCGGTCATCATGTATAAGCAGCTTTAGCCGAAGCTGTTTCTTCCTGCAGGACCTTCGGCGACGAAGCATGGTCCCAACAGTAGCCCCTTCGCGGTGCTAGATCGTTTTTCGTAACGAGCTTGATCCGTGAAAAAAGTCTCTTAGGCTTCGGGAAGCCGAAGGTCCGAAAAACACCTTCCCTGAGCTTGTTGCCGAGAAACGATACAATTTCCGAGCGCGGAGCGGTCCCACCATGCAGGTTCACCTTCTTGGTTGTTGCGGCCCACTATGCAGTGGGTGCGAGCGACTGTTTGCCCGGTGAAAAAATCCTGACGATTCACCTTCTTACCTGCAGCACTATATAAACAGACAGGTAGGTGTGAAGTTACCACAGCATTCATTGCTATTGCAATGTTTTGCTGCTAAAAATTTAATCATAGCCGAAGCTTGATTTTTTGCATTCAAACGAAGCTCCAGTTTAGATTGTGCTTCGTCACGAGGATAGCTTCGGAAAAAAGGTTATTGACTTCCAAAGAATTTTTTCAAGAAAATTTAAAATCAAATGGCCAGAATACGCTCCACTGCTAGGGTTGAGCGTGATGGAGACGAGACCGAAGCAGTCGAAACTGTTCCGATTTCTAAAGCGATGAGGCGCTCTGGGCTGGTTCCATCAGAGGACACTCCTGCTGCCGAAGCAACGCAAGCTGATGTTGAAGAAGTTGGTTTCGAAGATGAGTACAACTGCGGGATGCCAAGCAAACCTAGTCATTTGGACTTTGGAAAGTCCACCATCTCTGAAGCCGATCTTCCAAAAATGGTGAAGCTGGGCTACTTAGTGAAACAAAAAAGGAGTTGGTTCGTTTTGGCGGGGAGGAGATTACTCCGAAGCCAGAAAAGAATGAGGTGGTTGTGTTCAAAAGCTTATTTAAAGCAGGATTAAGATTTCCTTTGAATGGGATGATTGCTGATGTGTTGAAGAAGTTTGGGGTTTACCTTCATCAGCTGACCCCTAACGCTATTGTTAGATTAAGTGTTTATATTTGGGCCCTTCGTAGCCAGGGAGTGGAACCGTTCGGTGAAGGTTTCTGCCAAGTCCATGAACTACACTATCAGACTAAAGCCAGAGGAGATGGTATTCATGAGAATTTTGGATGTTACAACTTTGCTTATCGCAAGACTACGAAGTTTCCAGTGATAAGCTACCGAAGCAAATGGCCAGCCGGATGGAAATCTGAGTGGTTTTATGTTAAAGTTGATAAAGATGAAGATAAATTGGTCCAGAGTCCACTAGAGCTAACCTTAGGAGAAACGAGGCCCCGATGCAACATGATAAGGGGGAGCCCGAGCCAAATTGCTTTGGCTGAATTTCGCGTGATTTCAGATCATATTGGCACTAGAGACTTGGTGCAGGATCTTCTGGCTTTTAAAGTGTTCCCAACAATGAGGGTTTGGGAGATGCCGCAGTTGGAGGGAGAAAAGAAAAAGGGAGAACTTGTTCGATTGCCGTATTACTACAAGTTTAAGAAACACTTTAAAAAGCCCTGCCAGGAGTGGTTGGACACAATCGAGATTATGTGCAACGATATCCTCGGAAATTATTCTAAGAAAGAAGATCAGTTGATGACTGCAGCCTTCGACACTCGTCCGAAGCGAAGATTGAATCGTGTGCTAGATGCTTTGAATTTTGATTACCCTGATTATGAGCAATTGGGCGGAGATGCCGAAGGCCCAAAGAGAAAGAGGATTGCCAGTGCCCTGGACAAAGAAAGCATCAAATTGGCCAAAAAGGAAAAAGAAATTTCTGAGAAACTGAGCCCTGGACCGAAGGTAGTTGTTTCAAAGAAAAGAAAAGTTGCATCTCCAAAACCTGCATCTCCAAAACCAAAGACATCGGGCCGGGAGGAGGAAGCTCTTGCAACACCTTCTGCTGCCGAAGTGGAAGAGATTCTGAAGGTAATGACTGAACCTTTGCCTGTCAAGCTAAGTCCGCTGGCGCCAGAACTGACGAAGTTTTTTTAGAAGGGCAAAGAAGCTTCGGCAGCAGAAAGTCCTGCAAAGCCGAAAAAACGAAGAATTATCCAAGTGGCAGATGTCATTCATCAGACACCGCCACTGACCTCGGTGTCAAAAATTGTCACTGCCGATCCCACAGCCATCGGAGCCGAAACCACCGAAGCCGAAACCGGGGGAGCCGAAGCCACCGGAGCCAAAACCACCGGAGCCGAAGCCACCGGAGCCGAAGCTACCGGAGCAAGCACTGAAGCCGAAGCCGTCGGGGCCGAAACCGGGACCAACGAAGATCCTAACATGGAAACTACACTTGATGATATTGACAATATGCTCCTGAGAATGGCTGAAGAAGAAGCTGCTGTGGTTGCAGTGAACACGGCAACAGAAAAAGGAAAAGAGCAGGTTGAAGACATTTTGGAAAAAGAAAATTTTAATTTTCAAGATATACTTGGGCAAGGGTTGTCAGATGCTGAAAAAGAAGAGCTGAAGAAATATGCTATATCCTGTGAATACAAACCAGGGTCTCTGCTATTTGGTGGAGTCAATGAAGGGAAGCTGAGATGCCTTCAGAACCGAACCGAGGCCAAGGTTGTTAGGACCTTCTCCAAAAGCGTTGGCCTGCCGAAGATAGAAGCGGACCTCTGCAGATACCAGCGACAGCATATCGCCGGTAGCTTGCTCTTTGCTAATTTCAAGGTAAAAACTCTCGATTTTTATTATTGTATTTTTTATTTTGAATTAAGTTGTTTTCTGACGAAGGTTGTTTTGGCAGAGTATACTTCTAAGTAAAGTGCTGAGAATGCAACAAGATCTTGAGGATGAAAAGAACGAAGCTACCATCAAAGATCTAGAAAACAAAGTCAAAAATTACGAAGCTGCTCTGAAGGAAAAAGAATCTGTTGTTCAAGATCTTGAAATCAAAGTTAAAGATCACGAAGCTGCCTTGGAAAAGAAGGACTTCATCATTCATTCTATGGAAGGTTCATTGGCTGAAGCCCAAGCCGAAAATAACAGGTTAAACAATGAATTACTCAAAAAGTCAGAAAAATCTGAGCAGAAAAAGAAGAACCTCGAAACAAGTCTCAAGACCGAAATCAAGAAGAATTCAAATTTGCAAAAATCATTGAAGGAGCTTCAGGAGAAATGCTTAAACTTCGGCAGCCGATGCGTGCAGCGGCTGAAGGATGTGTTTCACTCAATTGGAGCCAGCTCTGATAAATTTACACCTTCAGCTGAAAACCTGCCCAGCACCTTGGAATACATTGAAGGCGAGGTTGATGCACTTGACGAAGTTATTGCTGGCATGCTGACTTCTGCGCCCTGCTAGCTTCTCGAGGCATAGCCACCGCTTTCCTGAAGGCTGGCTGTACGCACAGAAAAATTGTAAATAGGCCAAACTTCAGCTTGTCAGTAGCAGATTTGGTTGACATCCCAAGCCTAGCCCGAAGCATTGGAAACAGATTTATGACCCAGATTTGGGTAAATGGCGGGCGAAAAATGGCTGGTGACGAGGCTCGAAGCCACCTTAAGCCGGTGAGAAACTTATACTTGTTACTTTTACCTTCTCCTTGAAATTTGCACCTTTCTTATTCTGCTTTAATATGTGCAGGATGATGAAGCTGAAGAATGACAGACTGAAGCTTAACTTTTGCTGTAAAAGACTTTCCTGCAAAAAATTCTGGAGAAATCTTTGTAATATAATTGTGGAAAAAACTTATGTAAATTTGTGCATACCTTGTAATATATCTTTTCTCCTTTATCCGTGTACAATCTGCTTTGCTGTGAACGAAACTTCACTTTTGAGCCGAAGGCGAAAAACACCTTCCCTTCTTTTCGTGCACAACGAAGCATGAAAATTTCCTCTTTTTCTGAAGTTTTTTCCTCATAGCCGAAGCATCTGCCTTTTTGTGTGGTATGATGATGATTCTATATATGTCTAAATGAATGTTTATGAATGCAAATGTCATGATGTAATGTATCGTGCAAATGAATATCGGAATATATATTCAAAACCATAATCATATCCTTCATTCCCTTGGGAATGACTCAAATCTTTTTGCCGTTTACTTTTTCGGCTTCACTGTTTACTTTTCGGTGTATCAGCGCTGACTTTTCGCTGTAAGCCTCCCTTAGGAGCTTGTTCGCCTTTTACTTTCGGCGGAATCAGCGTTTATTTTTCGCTGTAAGCCTCCCTTAGGAGCTTCTTCGCCTTTTACTTTCGGCGGAATCAGCGTTTATTTTTCGCTGTAAGCTCTGCATTCCCTTAGGAACGACTTTTGAGCTTCTTCCTGTTTTTCTTTTCTTTTTCCTTTGCATTTACATTTACATTTTTGGGGGATATCACTCTTATAGAATTGAAATAAGGAAAAGAAAAATTACATGTTGTGGCCCCATTAAAAACCTTTCTCCCCCTTTGGAAAGGAAAAGGGTGCCACAAAAAAGAATAGAAAAAATTACATCAAGCTAAACATAATACCGCCGAAGCTCGTCCGCATTCCATGATCTAGGAATGTCGTTGCCGTCCATATCTTCAATCTGTAGGAACCGGGTCTTGACGAAGATACTACCAAAAAAGGTTCTTCCCACTTCGGCTGTAATTTGCCTACTGTCTCTGGGTTGGCTACTCTTCGAAGCACCAAATGTCCTGGTTCAATGTTCTTTAGCCTAACGTTTCTATCACGCCATTTTATTGTTTCAGCTTGGTATTTGTTGATGTTTTCCACAGCTTGAAGCCTGATCCCCTCTATAGCATCTTTTTCCACAGAGTAATCAGCTTCGCCTTCTGTCGAAGCTACTATTCTTATTGATCCTGCTTTGGCCTCTTCCGGAGTTATTGCTTCGTCACCAAACAATAGTTTGAATGGTGTAAAGCCTGTTGATCTTGATATTGTTGTGTTGTGGCTCCACACCACTTTGATTAATTCGTCTGGCCACTTTCCCCTGGGCTGATTGAAGATTAACTTCATTATTCCTGTCATTATGATGCCATTAGCTCTTTCAACAAGTCCATTTGACTCCGGATGTTGAACTGATGCGAAATGGATCTTCGTGCCAATTTGATCGCAAAATTCTCTGAAAGCTTCGGAATCAAACTGTGTCCCATTATCCACAGTAATTGCCTTCGGCACTCCGAAGCGACAAACAATATTTTGCCAGAAAAACTTTTGAATAGTAACCGAAGTTATTGTGGCTAAAGGCTTTGCCTCAATCCATTTAGAAAAATATTCCACTACCACTACAACATATCTTAAGTTCCCTTGTGCTGGTGGTAACGGACCTAACAAATCAAGGCCCCACCTTTGCAACGGCCAAGTGGGTTGTATTGACTGAGTTAAAGACGAAGGTTGTTTTTGATCTCTTGCACATTTCTGACAACCTTCGCACTTTTGTACTAACTCCGCTGCATCCGAAGCTGCCTTTGGCCAATAAAATTCTTGACGAAAAACTTTTCCAAGCAAAGGCCTAGATCCAATGTGAGATCCACATAGGCCTGCGTGTATTTCCTTCATCAATTCTATACCTTCGGCTCTGGATAAACACTTGAGTAACGGAGAACAGACCCCACGCTTGTACAGTTCCCCTTCTATTATAACATATGGTCGAGCTCTTGCCTCTATCCTCCTATTATAAGCTTCGTCATCTGAAAGAAAGTTACCCTGGAGGAAAGAGATGATCTCAGTTCTCCAGTCTTCACTATAAACAGGGGATATGTTGAGGACTGCTCTTTCAAGAAGCTCAACCGAAGGTGCTTTTATTGTTTCGAAAAATACTTCCGAAGGTAATGGCAGCCCCTGTGCTGCTGACTTAGCTAATAAATCAGCATATTCATTTTCTCCACGAGGAATATTTTTAACAGAAAACCCTTCGAAGGAAGCCTCAATCCTTCGGACCGTGTCTAAATATTTTTTGAGCTTCGGATCTCTTGCTTTATAACTTTTGTCAATATGACCAGAAATAACCTGGGAATCAGTTTTAAGAACCGCCCTTCTGATTCCCATCGCCTTTAGCTTCTGAAGACCAAGGAGTAAAGCTTCATACTTAGCAATGTTGTTTGTGCAACTGAAATCAAGTCTTGTTGCATAACAAGTTTTAACTTTGGAAGGTGCGACCAACACAGCAGCTGCTCCTGCTCCGTAGGTTCCCCAAGATCTATCGCAAAATACTGTCCAGACTTCGGCATCTTTACTCGCTTCTTCTTTCTGAGCCCCTGGCGTCCAATCAGCAATGAAGTTTGCCAATGCTTGGGACTGAATCGAAGATCTATGCACATAATCAATACAAAATTCATTGAGTTCCGCAGCCCATTTTCCAACCCTTCCAGTAGCTTCTCTATTTCTCATAATATCCTTCAACGGTTGTGAAGAAGGAACAACTATATTGTATGCCTGAAAATAGTGCCGAAGCTTCCTGGAGGCCATCAAAACAGCATACAGCACCTTCTCCAATTCTGTATAATTTTTCTTTGATAAACTAAGAACTTCGGATACAAAGTATATTGGGGCTTGCTTTTTGACTTGGCCTTCAAGCTTCTCCTGGACAAGTGCTGCACTTACCGCTGAGTGCGAAGCTGCCACATATAACAACAGAGGAGCCCCTGGCGTTGGTGGAGTTAGTGTTGTTAGGTCTATCAAATATTGCTTCGGCTCTTCGAAGGCTTTCTGCTGAACTGGTCCCCATTGAAAAACTTCGACTGACTTCAGCACTTCGAAAAATGGTAAATTTCTCTCTGCTGATCTAGATATAAATCTGTTGAGAGATGCCAGTCTTCCTGTCAATCTTTGAGCCCCCTTTTTTGTACTTGGTGGTTCCATTCGAAGGATAGCTTCGATTTTATTTGGGTTAGCCTCAATCCCTTTTGTTGAAACTAGACAGCCAAGAAATTTCCCTTTCTTCACTCCGAAGACACATTTTTCTGGATTCAACTTTAAACCAGCCTATCTAAAATTAGCGAAGGTCTCCTGCAGATAAGCAATGTGATTATCTTGCTTCGTGCTTTTTAAAATGATATCATCAACATAAGTTAGCACATTTCTGCCTATTTGAGAATGAATAACCTTCGCTGTCATTCTGCTGAAGCTTCCTCCAGCATTCTTGAGCCCCTCAGGCATCCGAAGGTAACAATATGTTCCACTAGGGGTTATGAAGCTTGTTTTTGGCTCATCCTCCTTCTTCATCCATATTTGGTGATAGCCTGAATAACAATCCAGCAGACTCATAAGCTCTGATGAAGCTGCTGCATCAACTAGAGAATCTATCCTTGGCAATGGAAACTCGTCCTTCGGACAGGCCTTGTTGAGATCAGTGAAATCAATACACATTCTCCATTTACCATTGGCTTTTTTTACCATAACAGTGTTAGCGAGCCATTCTGGATATTTTACCTCTCTGATAACTCCGGCACTAAGGAGCCTTTTCACTTCATTCCGAGCACCTTCGGCCTTGTCATCAGACATCTTCTGAAGCCTCTGCTTTCTGGATCTAAAGGATGGGTCAACATTGAGCGCGTGTTCAATAACATCCCTGTTGACTCCACGAAGATCATTAGCTGACCATGCAAAAACATCTTTGTTGTTGAACAGAAACCTTATCAAGGTTTTCTCCTGTTCTTCAGACAGTTGGGATCCCAATAGCACCTTCTGCTCTGCTATGTCTGCACATAAAAGCATGGGATTCAGCTGATCGGCCGAAGCAGCTTTCTCCCTTCTAAACTTGTACTGCTCACAAGCTTCAGCTCCATCTATGTTATGGATTGCTTTCGAGTCTGTCCAGTTTCCTTCGGCCCTTCTGGCAGCTTCCTGACTTCCATGGATGGCAATAGGTCCGAAGGTATCTTCATGCAAAGATATGCTGGATGAAGAATTGCTTCGAAGGCATTGAGTGTACCACGACAAATGATTGCATTGTAAGGGTATTCCATGTCAACAATATCAAACACAACTTGTTCAGTTCTTGTGTTGTTGATAAATCCGAAGGTTACTGGCATTGTGATTTTTCCAAGTGCTACAATCTATCTTCCTCCGAAGCCACAAAGGGGATGTGTGGCATCATGGATCTTGTCTTCGGGCTCTTGCATCTGTCTGAAGGCCTTAGCAAATATGATATCAGCTGCACTGCCTGTATCAACCAAAACATTATGGACCAGAAATCCTTTGATCACACAAGAGATAACCATAACATCATTGTGTGGGTAATCCTTGAGCTGAAGATCCTCTTGAGAGAAGGTAATTGGAATGTGAGACCATCTTGACTTGATGAAGGGTCCTTGTACCCCTACATGTTGTACTCTTCTCTGTGCCTCCTCCTTCTGTTTCTTGTTAGCCGGCTCTGAGCATGAACCGCCTGTTATCGGCAGAATCAGCTTCGGAGCCGAAGCAGTTCCAGCTTGGTTCTTGAACGAAGCCATTGTCTCAGGAAAGTGGAAGTGAGTTCACCGGAGGTGGGCGCCAATGTTGGGGACTTGTTCTCAAATGCTATGAATTAAGAACAAGGCAACATAAAATGTTATATATTAATGCCCTTCGTCCGCTGAAGCATTATCTCCCCAAGGATTTAATGAACTTCGGACGAAGACCATGAGTAGAATATCTCGAAGGTCGTACCTTCGTGATTAAACTTACAAAATAATATGAAATAATATATAAAACATGAAACATTAAAAATAGATGTATCAGAAATAGGTAACATCATTCACATATTTTATTACATGAATCTAAAATGTCAGAACATAGTGTTTAAGTACATTTATACCTTTGCCTTGACAGATAATAATTTCCGAGCAATGCGTTTGCAATTATAGGAATCTGTGAACAGTAAAGGAATACTGTTCACTATTTATAGACACAGGACACAGCCTGTAAGGAATTACAATCAGGCCCCTTATAAAAGTTTACAACAATGACTTATACCGTTATGGGCTAAAAGGTCATTCTATCTTTAAGTCGGTTCGATCCTTCGTCTTCGGACATGCTATTTCACCGAAGCTTCATGAGTGGTAGCTTCGGTCATCATGTATAAGTAGCTTTAGCCGAAGCTGTTTCTTCCTGCAGGACCTTCGGCGACGAAGCATGGTCCCAACAGCAACTTTTTGGACTTCGTGAGTGTTGGGACTATGCTTCGTCGCCGAAGGTCTTGTAGGAAGAAGCAGCTTCGGCTGAAGCTGTCCGCATGAGATGACCGAAGGATCCTCTTCATGAAGCTTCGGAATTACAAACCGACTTAAAAGTAGAATGACCTTTTAGTCCATAAATGTTTGGGTCGCTGTTGTAATCCCTTATAAGGGGCATAATTGTAATTCCCCACAGGCTGTGTCTTGTGCCTATAAATAGTGAACAGTATTCCTTTACTGTTCATGGATTCCTGTATTTGCAATCGCATCATTCGGGAACCAATCTTTGCCAAGGCAGAGGTATAACTGTATTCAATGATTAAATATACTGAGTAGATATAATATGGTTCGTTTATGATTCATTTACCTTTGATACTCTATATTTTATGTTATCTTATATAATCTATTAAAATTCAATTACGAAGATTCAACCTTCGTAATCGTATTGTCATCAACCTTTGTCCAAGGTCCATTAATCCCCAAGGGAATAATGCTTCGTTGGACGAAGGACATTAACATTTAACATTTTATGTTGCCTTGTTCTTAATTCATAGCATTTGAGAACAAGTCCCCAACATTGGTGCCCACCTCCGGTCAACTCACTTCCACTTTTTGAGCTGATGGCTTCGATTAACGATCAAGCTAGAGCTGCTTCGGCCCCGAAGCTGGTGTTCCCGATAACAGGTGGTTCGTGCTCAGAACCAGCCAACAAAAAGCAGAAGAAAGAGGCGCAGAGAAGGGTACAACATGTTGGAGTGCAGGGACCCTTCATCAAGTCAAGATGGTCACACATTCCAATCACCTTCTCCCAAGAGGATCTTCAGCTGAAGGATTTTCCTCATAACGATGCTATGGTTATTTCTTGCGTTATCAAAGGATTTCTGGTCCACAATGTTTTGGTTGATACAGGCAGTGCAGCTGATATTATATTTGCTAAGGCCTTCAGACAAATGCAAGAGCCAGAAGACAAGATTCATGATGCTACACACCCTCTCTGTGGCTTCGGAGGAAGACAGATTGTAGCACTGGGCAAGATCACCATGGCAGTGACCTTCGGCTTCATCAACAACACCAGAACCGAGCAAGTTGTGTTTGACATTGTTGACATGGAATACCCTTACAATGCAATTATTGGTCGTGGCACCCTCAATGCTTTCGAAGCAATTCTTCATCCTGCTTACCTTTGTATGAAGATACCTTCGGGTCAAGGACCCATTGCTATTCATGGAAGTCAGGAAGCTACCAGAAGGGCCGAGGGAAACTGGACTGACTCAAAAGCAATCCATAACATAGATGGAGCTGAAGCTTGTGAACAGTACAAATTCAGAAGGGAGAAAGCAGCTTCAGCAGATCAGCCGAAGCCCATGCTCTTATGTGAGGACATAGCAGAGCAGAAGGTGCTGTTGGGCTCTCAATTATCCGAAGAACAGGAGAAAACCTTGATAAGGTTTTTGTTCAACAACAAAGATGTTTTTGCATGGTCAGCCAATGATCTTTGCGGAGTTAATAGGGATGTTATTGAACACTCGCTCAATGTTGACCCATCCTTCAGACCCAGAAAGCAGAGGCTTCGGAAAATGTCTGATGACAAGGCCGAAGGCGCTCGGAATGAAGTCAAAAGACTCCTCAGCGCAGGAGTTATCAGAGAAGTAAAGTACCCAGAATGGCTAGCTAACACTGTTATGGTAAAAAAGGCCAATGGCAAATGGCGAATGTGTATCGATTTTACGGATCTCAACAAGGCCTGTCCGAAGGACGAATTCCCATTGCCAAGGATAGACTCCTTAGTTGATGCAGCAGCTTCGTCAGAGCTTATGAGTCTTCTCGATTGTTATTCAGGCTATCATCAAATTTGGATGAAGAAGGACGATGAGCCGAAGACCAGTTTCATAACCCCTAGTGGAACATATTGTTACCTTCGGATGCCTGAGGGGCTCAAGAACGCTGGAGGAAGTTTCAGCAGAATGACTGCGAAGGTTCTCCAGTCTCAGATAGGCAGAAATGTGCTAACTTATGTTGATGATACCATTGTAAAAAGCACGAAACAGGAAAATCACATTGCTGATTTGCAGGAGACCTTCGCCAGTTTTAGACAAGCTGGTCTAAAGTTGAATCCAGAAAAATGTGTCTTCGGAGTAAAGAAGGGGAAATTTCTTGGATGCTTGGTTTCAACAAAGGGAATTGAAGCAAATCCAAGTAAAATTGAAGATATACTTCGAATGGAGCCACCAACTACAAAAAAGGGGGCCCAAAGATTGACAGGGAGGCTGGCATCTCTCAATAGATTCATATCCAGATCAGCAGAGAGAAATTTACCATTCTTCGAAGTGCTGAAATCAGCCGAAGTCTTTCAATGGGGACCAAGCCAACAAAAAGCCTTCGAGGAACTGAAGCAATATTTGATAGATTTAACAACATTAACTCCACCAACGCCAGGGGCTCCTTTATTATTATATGTGGCAGCTTCGCATTCAGCGGTAAGTGCAGCACTTGTCCAGGAGAAGCTTGATGGCCAAGTCAAGAAGCAGGTCCCAGTGTATTTTGTATCTGAAGTTCTTAGTATATCAAAGAAAAACTATACAGAATTGGAGAAGGTGTTATATGCTGTTTTGATGGCATCCAGGAAGCTTCGGCATTACTTTCAAGCATACAATATTGTTGTTCCTTCTTCACAACCGTTGAAGGATATTATGAGAAATAGAGAAGCTACTGGACGGATTGGAAAATGGGCTGCAGAGCTCAATAAATTTTGCATTGATTATGTGCATAGATCTTCGATCCGGTCTCAAGCGTTGGCAGATTTCATTGCTGAATAGACGCCAGGGGCTCAGGATGAAGAAACAAATAAAGATGCCGAAGTATGGACAGTGTTTTGCGATGGGTCTTGGGGAACCTTCGGAGCAGGAGCAGCCGCTGTGTTGGTGTCACCATCCAAAGTTAAAACTTGTTATGCAGCAAGACTCGATTTTAGTTGTACTAACAATATTACTGAGTACGAAGCCCTACTTTTGGGCCTTTGGAAGTTAAAAGCAATGGGAATCAGAAGGGCCATTCTTAAAACTGATTCCCAGGTTGTTTCGGGTCATATCGACAAGAGTTGTAAGGCTAAAGATCCGAAGCTTGAAAAATATCTAGACACGGTCCGAAGGATTGAAGCTTCCTTCGAAAGATTTTCTGTCAAAAATATCCCTCGAGGACAAAATGAGCATGCTGATTTGCTAGCTAAGTCAGCAGCACAGGGGCTGCCCTTACCTTCGGATGTGTTCTTCGAAACAATAAAAGCACCTTCAGTGGAACTTCTTGAAAGAGCAGTCCTCAATATATCTCCTGTTTATAGTGAAGACTGGAGAACTGAGATTATCTCTTACCTTCAGGGTAATTTCCTTTCAGATGACGAAACTTACAACAGGAGGATAGAGGCAAGAGCTCGTCCATATGTCATGATAGAAGGGGAGTTGTACAAGCATGGAGTTTGTGCTCCATTACTCAAGTGTTTATCTAGAGCCGAAGGCATAGAATTGATGAAAGAAATACATGCAGGCCTGTGTGGATCTCACATTGGATCTAGGCCGTTACTTGGAAAAGTTTTTCGTCAAGGGTTTTATTGGCCGAAGGCAGCTTCGGATGCAGCGGAATTAGTTCAAAAGTGCGAAGGTTGTCAGAAATGTGCAAGAGATCAAAAACAACCTTCGTCCCTAACTCAGCTGATACAACCCATCTGGCCATTGCAAAGGTGGGGCCTTGACTTGTTAGGTCCGTTACCACCGGCCCAAGGAAACTTAAGATATGTTGTAGTGGCTGTGGAATATTTTTCTAAATGGATTGAGGCAAAGCCTTTAGCCACAATAACTTCGGCCACCATTCAAAAGTTTTTCTGGCAGAATATTGTTTGTCATTTCGGAGTACCAAAGGCCATCACTGTAGATAATGGAACACAGTTCGACTCCGAAGCTTTCAGAGAATTCTGTGATCAAATTGGCACGAAGATCCATTTTGCATCAGTCAGGCATCCGGAGTCAAATGGACTCGTTGAAAGAGCCAATGGCATCATAATGACAGGAATAATGAAGTTAATCTTCAATCAGCCCAGGGGAAAGTGGCCAGATCAATTAATCAAAGTGGTATGGAGCCACAACACAACAACATCAAGGTCAACAGGCTTTACTCCATTCAAATTATTGTTTGGTGACGAAGCAATAACCCCGGAAGAAACTAAAACTGGATCAATAAGAGTAGTAGCTTCGGCAGAATCAGATCCTGAAGCTGATCATTCTGTGGAAAAAGATGCTATAGAAGGGATCAGGCTTCAAGCTGTGGAGAACATCAATAAATATCAAGCCGAAACAATCAAATGGCGTGATAGAAAGGTTCGGCTAAATAATATTGAGCCAGGACATTTGGTGCTTCGGAGAGTGGCTAACCCAGATATAGTGGGCAAGTTGCAGTTGAAATGGGAGGGACCTTTTTTGGTAGTATCTTCGTCAAGACCCGGTTCATACAGATTGAAGGATATGGACGGCAACGACATTCCTAGATCTTGGAATGCGGATGAGCTTCGACGATATTATGTATAACTTGATGTAATTTTTTTTATTTTTTATTTTTTCTTTCATGGCACCCTTTTCCTTTCTGAAGGGGGAGAAAGGTTTTTAATGGGGCCATCACATGTAATTTCCTTTTTTAGCTCTATAAGAGCAAAATCCCCCAAAGATGTAAATGTAAAAGCTGAGAACGCACCATCGAGTGCCAGAGAGAAACAGGGAAGATGCTCCAAAGTCGTTCCTAAGGGAATGCAGAGCTTACAGCGAAAAATAAACGCTGATTCCGCCGAAAGTAAAAGGCGAAGAAGCTCCAAAGACGTTCCTAAGGGAATGCAGAGCTTACAGCGAAAAGTCAACGCTGATTCCGCTGAAGTAAAAGGCGAAGAAGCTCCTAAGGGAGGCTTACAGCGAAAAGTCAGCGCTGATATGTGATTGTTTCTAAGGAAATAACGGTTGTGATTATGGCTTCGGATATGTGTT
Organism: Zea mays; assembly: GCF_902167145.1. Classification (NCBI taxonomy): domain Eukaryota; kingdom Viridiplantae; phylum Streptophyta; class Magnoliopsida; order Poales; family Poaceae; genus Zea; species Zea mays. The sequence continues at coordinate 138,509,277 of NC_050096.1, forward strand.
TGGACATTCATTTGCACATCACATTACATCATAACATTTGCATTCATAAACATTCATCCAGGCATATGTAGGATAACCATCATCATAGCATAAGTGGTTGCTTCGGCAAAAAGGAAAAAACTGTCTTTTGTACTTCGTCGTGTACGAAAAGAAGAGCTTCGGAAAAAAGGAAAAGTTGTTTTTTATGCTTCGCTGTGTACGAAAAGAAGGGAAGGTGTTTTTTCGCCTTCGGCTCAAAAAGATAATTTCGTCCACATCAAAGCGTCTCTCATACATTAATGGAAGGGTAAGAGCATATTACAAGGTATGAACAGAATTCATTAAGAACAGTTTAGTCATATTTACAAAAGTTATTTCAAAAGTTTCTTGAGTTTGTCTACAGTCTACTCCTACTGATCTTCATGAGGCCTCAGCTTCGGCGTCATACTCTTTAAGCATCGGTCTCGGCTTCATCATCCTACATGAATTAAGTTGTTGTGGGTCAAAACCAAGCTTGAAGGAAAAGGTAAGCACAAGGTATGATTTCTTACTGGTTCAAGATGACTCCGAGCTTCGTCTCCAGCCTTTTCTCGCCCGCCTTTTGTCCATATCATCTTTACAAATCTATTAGAAATGCTTCGGGCGAGGTCAGGAATATCATCTAAAATTGATGGTGATAGAGTGAAATTGGGCCTATTAACAATTTTTCCATGGTCGCAGCCAGCTTTCAGAAAAGCTGCAGTAGTGCCCCGAGAAGCTACCCACGCGCAGAAGTCACCGTGCCCGGCTATAACTTCGTCAAGCTCATCAATTTCACCCTCAATATGTTCGAAGGTCTTTGGTAAATCTTCAGTTGACGGGGTGAACTTCCCACTGCTGGCCCCGACTGAGTGGAAGATTTTTCTCAGTCGTTGAATACATTTATTGCTAAACTCCAAACATTTGTCTTGAAGGCTTGCCAATAATTTTTTCAAATCTGAATTTTGTTGGACTTCGGCTTCAAGTTTCGTATTAAGTTCTTGCTTTTCTTTTTCAAACTGTTCAGATTGGCAGAGAAGCTTCGTATTCAATTCTGCTACTTTAGCTTCGGCTTCTACCAATAAGTTTTCAGTTGTCTGAAGCTCGAAGTTTTTCTTTTCAATAGTAACTGATTGCTCTTTTATTTTGCTCTCTAAATTTTCAATTATAACCTCGTGTTTTTTGTCTTCTAGATCTTGCTGCATTTTCAAAGCCTTGCTCAACAGCATACTCTGCACGTAAACAACCTTCGTTAGACATGTCTTCATTATTAAAAACAATAAAAGTCAAGGGAAAAGTAGTTCACCTTGAAATTGGAATAAAATAAACTACCAACGATATGTTGTCGTCGGTAGCGGCTAATGTCCGTTTCCAGCTTCGGAAAACCGATACTCTTTGATAGAGTACCGATAACCTTAGCTCCAGTTTGATCCCGGATACAGTCTAATTTTTCATCGTCAATACCCCCGAAGAGGAGTGCTCCTGGTTTATATCCGCAAGATTTGGCATATTCTTTAAGCTCTTCTATTTCGGTTTTTGACAATTCTTGTCCAACTAAATTTTGAAACATGAAGGCTTCGTCCTCTGAAGCTTCGTCAGCAATTTCCTTTTCTTTCTCAGACACTGCGGCCATGGCCTCTTCGGCGGCAGTAGTGGCTTCTTCTGTGGCCATGTTTAGCAGCATTTTGTCGATGTGTTCGATTGTGCTTGCCAAATTCAAATCTTCAGTTGAGGTAGCTTCGGTAGCCGCGACCTCCGAAGGTGTGACTTCAATATTTGTTATTTCCTCAGCTCGTATCTTCTGAGCTGAAGCTCTCGGTGGTGTCTTGTCAATGACTTCTGTCACTGCGATGATTCTTTGTCTCTTTGTTTTAGTTGTTTTCTTCGTTTTTTCGGGCTCCTTTTCCTTCTGAAAAAACTTTGTCAGTTGAGGCCCCAATGGACTTAGCTTCGCAGGCAGGGATTCAGTCATTACCTTCAAAATCTCTTCCACGTCAGTGGCAGTGCGTGATGCGGGAGTCTCCTCTTCGTCGGATACTTTTTGCTTCAGAGATGATACTTTCCTCTTCTTCGGAATATTCTTCTTTTTTGGTGGTTCTTTCTCATCTTCATTTAAAGCTTCGGCTACCCTTTTCCTTTTCTGGCCTTCGACACTTTTATTCAGATTTTCGTAGTCAGGGTATTCAAAACCCAGGGCGTCCAGCACTCGATTCAGTCTTCGCTTCGGACGGGTACCGAAGGCCGCAGTCATCAACTGATCCTCTTTTTTGGAGTAATTACCGAGTATTTCATTGCACATTATTTCAATTGTGTCCAGCCACTCTTGGCAAGGTGTTTTAAAATATTTCTTAAACTTGTAATAGTAAGGTAACCGCACAAGTTCCCCTTCTTTCTTCTCCCCCTCTAGCTTCGGCATTTCCCATTCTTTTAAGGTAGGAAAAACCCTGAAAGCCAAAAACTCTTGAACCAGGTCTCTTGTGCTGATATGCTCCGAAATAATTTTAAACTCAGCCAACGCTTTTTGGGTTGGACCTTCTGGTGTCATGTTGCAATGAGGTCGGGTTTCTCCGAAGATTAGTTCAAGCGGACTCTACACAAGCTTCTCCTTGTCGTCATCAACCTTGACGTAGAACCATTCCGATTTCCAGCCTGCCGGCCACTTGCTTCGATAGCTGATGACAGAAAACTTTGTGGTTTTTCGATAGGCAAAATTATAGCAACCAAAGTTATCATGCAATCCATCTTTTCTAGCCTTCGTCTGATAATGCAGCTCATGAACTCGATAAAAGCTGTCGGCAAACGGCTCCACTGCCTGGCTTCGGAGGGCCCAGATATAGACGCTAAGCCTAACGATAGCGTTAGGAGTCAGCTGATGAAAGTAGATCCCAAACCTCTTCAATACATCTGCAATAATCCCATGCAGGGGGAATCTCAACCCAGCCTTTAGAAAGCTCTTGAAAATGACTATTTCATCCTTCTCTGGCTTCGGGGTAGTTTCTTCCCCCCCGAAGCGTAGTAGCTTCTTCTGACTTTCACTGAAATAACCCGACTTCACCATCTTGGAGAGATCAGCCTTCGAAACAGTCGACTTTCCGAAGTCCAAGTGGCTGGGCTTACTTGGCATGGCAATACGATAATCATCTTTGGAATTAGTTTCCTCAATGTTTCCTTCTTCCGCTTCGGCAGTCGCCTGTTCTGTCTCAGCAGTAGGGATTTCTTCCGGGGTTACCAGTCCGGATCGTTGCATCGCTTCGGAGATGGGAACAGTCTCCGATCCTTCAGCTTCGCCTCCCTCACGCTCAACCCTAGCGGTAGAATGCACTCTGGCCATTTAACTCTGAATTTTTTGGGAACTAAATGCTTTTTCTTCTGACGAAGTAGGCTTCAAACTGGAGCTTCGTCTGATTCTGAGAGTCAAGCTGCGGCTATGGTTAAAAATTTTGGCAGCAAAACAGTGCAAATAGCAATGAATGCTGTGGTAACTTCACACCTACTCGTCTGTTTATATAGTGATGCAGGTAAGAAGGTGAATCGCCAGGATTTTTACACCAGGCGGACAGCCGCTTGCACTCGCTGCGCGGTGGACCGCAGAGACCAAACAGTAGCTCTGCAAGGTGGGACCGCTACGCGCTCGGAAACTGAATCGTTTCTCGACAACGAGCTCAGGGAAGGTGTTTTTTGGACCTTCGGCTTCCTGAAGCTTAAGAGACTTTTTTCACGGATCAAGCTCGTTACGAAAAACGATCTAGCGCCGTGAAAGGGGCTACTGTTGGGACTATGCTTCGTCGCCGAAGGTCTTGTAGGAAGAAGCAGCTTCGGCTGAAGCTGTCCGCATGAGATGGCCGAAGGATCCTCTTCATGAAGCTTCGGAATTACAAACCGACTTAAAAGTAGAATGACCTTTTAGTCCATAAATGTTTGGGTCGCTGTTGTAATCCCTTATAAGGGGCATAATTGTAATTCCCCACAGGCTGTGTCCTGTGCCTATAAATAGTGAACAGTATTCCTTTACTGTTCACGGATTTCTGTATTTGCAATCGCATCATTCGGGAACCAATCTTTGCCAAGGCAGAGGTATAACTGTATTCAATGATTAAATATACTGAGTAGATATAATATGGTTCGTTTATGATTCATTTACCTTTGATACTCTATATTTTATGTTATCTTATATAATCTATTAAAATTCAATTACGAAGATTCAACCTTCGTAATCGTATTGTCATCAACCTTTGTCCAAGGTCCATTAATCCCCAAGGGAATAATGCTTCGTTGGACGAAGGACATTAACATTTAACATTTTATGTTGCCTTGTTCTTAATTGATAGCATTTGAGAACAAGTCCCCAACAGTGAGTCTGTGGAGAAGATATATTTCACTATGGCAAGAACGAAGCTATTACAAGAAATTGAAAATGACAAAAGAACTAGGTTTTCAATAATTGTTCCTTATTAAAAAAGAAAATAACAACGAATGTAAAAACTGTTTCAGGGGTAGGATATTTCTCAATAGATATGCTTCGATTCTGGCACAGTACTGTTGACTGTGCGAGCTTCGAACTCCTCCCTAAAATCTCGCTGTTGATGGGTCTGTTGGCTCCCTTCTGGCTGTTGGCCTCGTGAATATACAGGTTGTAGTGGTGGTGAAGGTGGGGGTTGTGGCCAAGATGCCTGTGGCTGACTAGCCGAAGCAACAGATGTTGCAGGATGGTTACCCACATACTCTGGTATGTAGGGTGAGTGATACGAAGCAGTATGCATGACCTGCTTCGGCTGGTTCTGCTGAGCTGCGGCCTCTGCTATTTCCTTTTGTTTCTGAATGGTGACATGGCACATCCTTGTAGTATGGCCCTTGTCCTCACCACAGAATAAGCAATAAATTTTTCTAGGCTGATCCCCAAACCTTCCTCCGAAGCCCCTGTCACCTCTACCTCTTGGAGCTGGCGGCCGGAAAGAGCTTTGTTGCTGCCCCGAAGCTTGCGAGGAATACTGTGGCCTCTGTTGTTGACTTCCTCTGTCGTCATTCTGGGTGGAGTGAATTGACCTGACATGCCTCGGGTGAATTCTTCCTCCGAAGCCCCTGGTCATCTCCGAGAACCTGTAGGCTTCCTCTCTTCTTTGGCAAAAGTCATTGTCAGCCCGAATCTATTCATCCATCTTTTGAAGCAGCTTCTCCAAAGTCTGTGGAGGCTTTCTAGCAAAATACTAGGCAGTAGGTCCTGGACGAAGCCCCTTAATCATGGCCTCAATGACAATTTCATTGGGCACTGTAGGCGCTTGTGCTCTCAGGCGCAAGAACCTTCGAACGTATGCTTGGAGATACTCCTCATGATCTTGCGTGCATTGAAAAAGAGCCTGAGCTGTGACTGGCTTCGTCTGAAAGCCCTGGAAACTTGTTATTAGCATATCCTTGAGCTTCTGCCATGAGGTAATAGTTCATGGCCAAAGAGAAGAATACCACGTTTGGGCCACATTCTTAACTGCCATGACGAAGGACTTGGCCATGACAGCTGCATTGCCTCCGTATGAAGATATAGTTGCTTCATAACTCATCAAAAACTGCTTCGGATCTGAATGTCCATCATACATGGGGAGCTAAGGCGGCTTGTATGATGGAGGCCATGGGATAGCCTGCAGTTCTGCTGCCAAGGGAGAAGCATCGTCAAAGGTACATGTATCATGGTTGAAATCATCATACCATCCATCCTCATTGAAGAAGCCTTCTTGGTGAAGCTCCCTATGTTGGGGCCTTCGCTCCTGTTCGTCTTGAGCAAGATGGCGTACTTCTTCAGTGGCTTCGTCAATCTGCCTTTGAAGATCAGCTAGTCGGGCCATCTTCTCTTTCTTCCTTTGTACTTGTTGATGAAGCATCTCCATGTTTCTGATTTCTTGGTCCAACTCCTCCTCCTGGAGTGTTGGACTAGTGGCCTTCCTCTTCTGGCTTCGGGCCTCTTGTAACGCCCCGAATTTTGCAGTTGAATTTTTTCTTTTCTTTACTCGCCAAAATTCGGGCGTTACCTTTTCTTTTTCTTTTTCCCCTCGCTAAACCTTGACCTTTTCCAAAGTTTTAGCGGGATTCGGTTTGGAATTCCCGTGTAATAAAAAACCCTAAATACTTTATGTTGTTTGATGCACCATGCCGAACCTTGCATTTCTTTTGATTGCTTTGAAAGTGCAAATGCATTCATGTAGAAAGATCGGATTTCGAAAATGAGGAGAAGATCTTTTCTTTCTTTTTCTCTCTCTTTTTCTCTCTCCTCTTTTTCTCTCTCTCCCGCGCCGTGGGCCGACCCCGGCCGGCCCAGCCGCCCCTGGCGCCCCCTCTTGGGCCTTGGCAGGCCCAGCCGCTCCCCCATCCCCCCTTTTTTCCCCAAACCCTCTCCCTCTCCCTCTCATTTTCCCTCTCTCTCCCTAGCGCCGCCCCTACCCCCTGCCCAACCGCCGCCCTGCCCTAGCGCTCGGCCGCCGCTCCCCGCCGTCGGCCGCCCCCGCCGGTGAGCCCTCCCCCTCCTCCCTCTCTCCCTCCTCCCTCCCTCTCCCCTCTCCCCTCCTCTCTCCTCGGCAGCCCGCGCCCGGCCGCGCCGTGGCCGCTGGCCGCCCTGGCCGCGCCCCCAGCCGGCCGCTGCCGCGCCGCCCTGGCCCCCGGCCAGCCCTAGCCGGCCCCGGCCTGCCCCTTGGCCAACCCCGGCCGCCCCCCGGCCCGCGCCCCGGTCGCGCGCCTGGCCGACTCGGCCGCCTGCCAGCCCGACCCCCCCCCCCCCCCCCCCCCCCCGCGCGCCCGCCTGGCCGGCCGGTTCAACCGGGCCAGCTCGGCCGCCCCGGCCCCCAGCTCGGCCGCCCAGCCTAGGGCCGGTTCAACCGCCCCCCCCCCCCTGTTTTTTATTTTTTTTATTTTATTTTATTTACTTTCTGTGATCATAATTACCTTATTTTGGGTAGACTAATCATTGTTCATGTTATTGAAATAGGAAGTTTAATTTAAAATTCCGTTATGCTAGTTGATTCATGTAGTTAATTGTTTATCTCGTGCAATGTTGATCAACTTAAAATGATTAGGTTTCCATTAGTGTATATGTAACAGAATTCTTTTGTTAAGAACCAATTGTAATTGATCGTTAGTGCATAAACTTTAACCCCCCTGCGAGACCCTTTTCCCGTTTCTTTCTAACCATAACAAATGCGATATCGAATGTCATACTTGATGCATACTCACTTTATTTGTTCCCTTGTATGGTGTACTGTTCTTTTGTATTAAATGTGGATGGATGTATGTATGTTTGCAATCGCATAGAGAACGATCCGGTCGAAGAGCCCGAGGAATTCGCAGGAGAAGCCCCTGAGCAGCAGTCGGTTGGTGGAGGCAAGTGTCCTTTGACCTATCTCTGTCCTAATCATTCTTTAATTCACCTCCCGCATCACACATTTATACCTAAGGATTGACTAGCTTTTTGTTATCCATGTCCTTGTTTACCTATTTGGGTCGGATTATTACTGCTTAGTTTGATGCTATTGCTCAACTTTAATCAATGAACATGATGTGGTTATCTATGATATGCTGTTTTCCCGTTCTTATTTATGATTATACTTGTGGCATTTAAGGGGACTCGAGCGGTTTCTCGAGTGCCTCTCCGTAAGGACCTGTTCAATGGATGACCGCCCGGGAAAACAGTGCAACCATGAGGGTGGAATGGGGTGCCCTTAGCTGAATAATTAGAGGATCCGGGGTGTAGTTCGCTTCGCCGTCGTGCCGTCAATGGGGCTCGGTGTATGCGGCTCGCTCTGCCAAGGTTGATTTGTCCCTTGGGGAGGAGTGCGGTACATTTAGGAAACCTAACGGGTGGCTACAGCCCCGGGGAATCTTTGTAAAGGCTTCGTAGTGAATCCTTGGCCATTCACCTCGGGAGTGAATAAGGGTCTTGCAAGCCCGGGCCAGAGAGGGAATCACGGCTTGTGGGTAAAGTGCACAACCTCTGCAGAGTGTTATGAAACTGATATATCAGCCGTGCTCGCGGTTATGAGCGGCCAAGGGAGCTCCATAGATTAGTGATACTTGATCAGAGATACTTTGGTACAGGTGACAATGAGATTGATGGTTCTGATTACGATTATGGTATTGGTAAGTGGTATTCTTTCCGTTTGGAAAGGATACATTGGGCTAATAACTTGGGTTAATGTTAAAACCTGGCTTTCTACTAGTAAGTAATAACCTGACCAACTAAAAGCAACTGCTTGACTTATCCCCACATAAAGCTAGTCCACTACAGCCAAACAGGATACTTGCTGAGTATGTTGATGTGTACTCACCCTTGCTCTACACACCAAACCCCCCCCAGGTTGTCAGCATTGCAACCACTGCTCAGGCGAAGATGAAGCTGTGGAAGGAGACTCCCAGGAGTTCCAGGTCTACGACGAGTTCTAGGTGTGGGTTAGCGGCAACCCCCCAGTCGGCTGCCTGTGAAGGCCGCGTTATCTACGTTTCTTTTCCGCACTTTGATTTATTGTAAGACCTATATGGACGTCTCAGACGTATGATGTAATCGACTATTTCCCTTATTAATACTATTTTGAGCACTGTGTGATGATGTCCATATTATGTAACTGCTGTGTACGTGAATAACTGATCCTGGCACGTACATGGTTCGCATTCGGTTTGCCTTCTAAAACCGGGTGTGACATAAGTGGTATCAAAGCCAGGCTGACTGTAGGACCGCTAACCTAGAGTAGAATGGTCGTTCTAAGGACTATAGACCTCTGTCCCTACCTTGACTTTGATATCTCTTCAAAAGTTGGTCATACCGACCAAACCTATGTTCTACTATATATAATACCTTGCTGAAAATCATGTTTTATTCTAATCCTTCATTTACTTACGATTCATTATTTGCTGGTCATATTAATTCTGTTCTCACCCTTTTGCTTGCGATGTCTTTTGTAGATGGCTCGACTTAGACACACTGCACGAAAGTCCGTCATCCCCTTCTTACCCTCCCGCCTTGCTGAGCGTCCGCTTCGCCGTCCCGTGGCCGGACAGTCCAGCCACTTGGAGAGACTACACCACCGCCTGCGTGAGGAGCAGGAACGTCGACGACAGGAGCAGCAGGGCTCTTCTTTCTCGCTCCACCAGGAGATAGAGTCTGTGAGGAGCTGCTCTCCTGTGCTTCCTCTGGAGCCGCCCCCTGCACCACCACTGGGCGCCCCAGCTTCTGGAGTAGCTGCTGGAGGAGACCCAGACGACGGAGATGGCGACGACAGCTCGAGCCACGACACCGACTTCTCTGCTAACCCTGAGCCGGAAGGATGGGTTGCTCGACCCATCACTCGCGACGCTGCTCGCGGGTGTCACTTCCACGATGCGCTCGACACCCTGCTACGTCGGGCATTTGACCGGCATACTTGGTCCGTCGAGTATCGCTGTGTGGTCTACCAGCATAGTCGCGGGGTCTACCCGGACCGCTGGGAGGCGACTTGCTTGGTGCGCTGCCCGGAGGACAGTCTCCAAGGTGCAGAGGCCTGCTCAGAGCACTATTCTATCTCTGAACGGGACTCAGCTGAGGCAGCCATGCAAGATGCTGCACGGCGTGCGCTTTCGCACTACTGCTCGGTTTTCGGTGGGGCAGCTGACGGTCTTGACCTGAAGTATTACCCCCGCCGTCCATCTGGCAGCACAGGAGGCGTGATTGTCTCACCTGTCGGTGAGGGCAATCCTAGGTTGAGCAGCACAGTCAACCTAGCCGCCGTGCTAAACACGGAGCTGGACCATGCATTAGACGAGCTGAGTAGGGCTCGTGCTGAGATCGCCCTGCTGCGGGCTGAGCGCGCGGAACGTCGTCATCTGGATGGTGGTTCCCCCGCTCCCGTCGGGACTCAGCACCCGTACCGCTCACCTCAGCGTGGACACCAGCCTTATGGCAATCCCGACTGCAAGACCAAGATAAATCTAGAACCATAGATCGCTAGAGTTGGATCTTGTAATTAATACGAAATATATGCATAGAAGCTTCAGTCTTAGCGTTAATCTCAGTCTTAGTTAGTCTTAGTTAGACAGGGTAGTTTGCTATATCCTGTGCATTTATGTTTGTCATGATGAACTATGTTTGGTTTGGATCTTTGTAATGATTGTCACCAGAGTGTGGGTATCCCCTGCATTTTGGTTTACATATTATGTTAATGGAGTTAGTTATATAGTTGGGAAACCTTTTATTCCACTTTCCTCTTTATCTGAGAAGCTGTGTGGTCTGTGTTGGAGATCAGTGAAGATGCTCACCTGCTCAGTGCTGTTGAAGAATTCCATACTCTTTTCTTATGCTGCAAGATTTGCCAGATTAGTTCTGATGTGTGGTTGCATTCTGCAGATGTCAGAGAACAGGCGCAGAGGAGGAAGGCGTGCTCAGCAGGAGCGAGCCGCTCAACAAGATGAGGCGCCCCAGCAGCAGCAGCTGCCGCCCCCGCCCCCGATGTCGATCGAGCAGATGTTTCTGATGCAGACTCAGGCAGTTCAGGCCATCGGTCAGACTCTGGCCGCCATTCAGCAGCAGCAGCAGCAATAGCAGCAAGCACCACCCCAGCCTCAGATGCCTCAGATGCCCAGAGACAAGCGTGCTGAATTCATGAGAGGTCATCCCCCAACGTTCGCTCACTCTTCTGACCCCATGGATGCTGAAGATTGGCTGCGCACTGTGGAGCGGGAGTTGCATACCGCTCAGTGCGATGACAGGGAGAAAGTCCTGTATGGTCCCCGTCTGTTGAGAGGAGCAGCCCAATCATGGTGGGAGTCTTATCTCGCCACCCATGCCTACCCCGACACCATCACCTGGGAAGAATTCAGAGGTAGCTTTCGTCAGTACCACGTGCCTGCAGGTCTGATGACAGTGAAGAAGGAGGAGTTCCTGGCCCTTAAGCAAGGGTCATCATCTGTCAGTGAGTATCGAGACAGGTTTCTGCAATTGTCTCGCTATGCTCCTGAGGATGTCAACACTGACGCCAAGCGACAATACCGTTTTCTGAGAGGCTTGGTCGACCCCCTGCAGTATCAACTGATGAATCACACCTTCCCGACATTCCAGCACCTGATTGATAGAGCGATCATGACAGAAAGGAAGCGTAAGGAGATGGAAGATCATAAGCGCAAGATCAGTGGACCCCAGCCTGGAAGCAGCAGCCGCCCTCGTTTTTCAGGCAATCAACCTCAGCAGTTCAGGCAGAACCAGCGTCCACCTCAGCAGCGTCAGCAGCATCAGCAGTTCCAAAGGCAGTATCCTCAGCATCAGTACCAGAACCGTCAGAGCAATCAGTCAGGAGGTCAGTTTCAAAGGCAGAATCAGCAAGCACCCCGTCTTCCTGCCCCAGCAAACCAGCAGAACAATCAGGCAGCACCAGCTCAGGTTGGAAACAGAGCATGTTTCCACTGTGGAGAACAAGGCCACTGGGTGATGCAATGTCCGAAGAAGGCAGCCCAGCAGCAGTCAGGCCCCAATGCCCCAGCAAAGCAGAATGTGTCTCAGCCTGGAGCAGGCAACCGCCCTCAACAGCGCTATAATCATGGAAGATTGAATCACTTGGAGGCTGAAGCAGTTCAGGAGACCCCGGCATGATAGTAGGTATGTTCCCAGTCGACTCCCATATTGCAGAAGTGTTATTTGATACTGGAGCAACGCATTCTTTCATTACTGCATCATGGGTAGAAGCACATAATCTTCCAATTACTACCATGTCAACCCCCATTCAAATTGACTCAGCCGGTGGTAGAATTCGAGCTGATAGCATTTGTTTAAATATAAGTGTGGAAATAAGGGGGATAGCGTTTCCCGCCAACCTTATAGTAATGGGTACTCAGGGAATAGATGTCATCCTAGGGATGAATTGGTTAGATAAGTATCAGGCAGTTATCAGTTGTGATAAAAGGACAATCAAGTTGGTGTCCCCACTAGGAAAGGAAGTGGTGACCGAGTTAGTCCCACCTGAGCCGAAGAAAGGAAGTTGTTATCAGATGGCTGTCGATAGCAGTGAAGCAGATCCAATTGAGAGTATCAAGGTTGTGTCTGAATTCCCAGATGTGCTTCCAAAGGATTTACCGGGTATGCCACCAGAGCGGAAAGTTGAGTTTGCCATAGAGCTTCTTCCTGGAACCGCCCCCATCTTTAAGAGAGCTTACAGAATATCCGGACCAGAGTTGGTTGAGCTTAAGAAGCAGATTGATGAGCTGTCAGAGAAAGGTTACATTCGGCCAAGCACCTCGCCTTGGGCCGCCCCTGTCTTATTTGTGGAAAAGAAAGATGGCACCAAGAGGATGTGCATCGATTATCGAGCTTTGAATGAGGTCACGATCAAGAACAAGTATCCCTTGCCCAGAATAGAAGATCTGTTCGACCAGTTGAGAGGAGCCAGTGTGTTCTCCTAGATTGATCTGAGGTCAGGTTATCATCAGCTCAGGATCCGACCTTCGGACATTCCGAAGACGGCATTCATTACCAAGTATGGTTTGTATGAGTTCACAGTGATGTCTTTTGGTTTGACCAATGCACCAGCGTTCTTTATGAATCTGATGAACAGTGTATTCATGGATTACCTTGATAAGTTTGTGGTGGTATTCATTGATGACATTCTGATTTATTCCCAAAGCGAAGAAGAGCACGCAGATCATTTGAGGATGGTATTGCAGAGATTGCGAGAGCACCAGTTGTACGCAAAGTTGAGCAAGTGTGAGTTCTGGATCAGTGAAGTCCTGTTCTTGGGTCATATAATCAACAAGGAAGGATTGGCTGTGGATCCGAAGAAAGTGGCAGACATTCTGAACTGGAAAGCGCCAACGGATGCTCGAGGAATCAAGAGTTTCATTGGAATGGCCGGATACTATCGGCGATTCATTGAAGGGTTTTCGAAGATTGCAAAACCAATGACAGCGTTGCTAGGCAACAAGGTTGAGTTCAAATGGACCCAGAAATGTCAAGAGGCCTTTGAAGCGCTGAAAGAGAAGTTGACTACATCGCCTGTCCTAATCTTGCCTGATGTGCACAAGCCCTTCTCGGTGTATTGTGATGCTTGTTACATAGGTTTGGGATGCGTGTTGATGCAAGAGGGAAGAGTTGTGGCTTACTCGTCCCGACAGTTGAAGGTTCATGAGAAGAACTACCCAATCCATGATCTAGAGTTGGCAGCAGTGGTTCACGCACTGAAGACATGGAGGCACTATCTGTATGGACAGAAATGCGATGTTTACACAGATCACAAGAGTCTGAAGTACATATTCACTCAGACAGAGCTGAACATGAGGCAACGAAGATGGTTAGAGCTGATCAAAGACTATGAGTTGGAGATTCATTACCATCTAGGCAAAGCAAACGTAGTGGCAGATGCTTTGAGCAGAAAGAGTCAAGTCAATCTGATGGTCGCTCGCCCGATGCCTTATGAGTTGGCCAAGGAGTTCGACAGGTTGAGTCTCGGGTTTCTGAACAATTCGCGAGGAGTCACAGTTGAATTGGAACCTACCTTGGAGCGAGAAATCAAAGAAGCGCAGAAGAATGATGAAAAGATCAGTGAGATTCGGCGATTGATTCTAGATGGCAGAGGCAAAGATTTTCGAGAAGATGCTGAAGGCGTGATATGGTTCAAAGACCGCTTATGTGTTCCCAATGTCCAGTCTATTCGAGAGTTGATCCTCAAGGAAGCTCATGAGACAGCCTATTCGATTCACCCTGGTAGTGAGAAGATGTATCAGGATCTGAAGAAGAAATTATGGTGGTACGGAATGAAGAGGGAAATCGCAGAGCATGTGGCTAAGTGCGATAGTTGCCGAAGAATTAAGGCAGAGCACCAGAGACCAGCTGGATTGTTGCAACCGTTGCAGATCCCTCAGTGGAAATGGGATGAAATTGGTATGGATTTCATAGTCGGATTGCCTCGCACTCGAGCCGGCTACGATTCTATTTGGGTAGTGGTGGACCGTTTGACCAAGTCAGCCCACTTCATACCTGTCAAGACCAGCTACAACAGTGCAGTATTGGCAGAGTTGTATATGTCTCGGATCGTTTGTCTTCATGGTGTGCCAAAGAAGATAGTGTCAGACAGAGGAACGCAGTTCACCTCTCATTTCTGGCAGCAGTTGCATGAAGCCTTGGGCACACATCTGAATTTCAGTTCAGCTTATCACCCGCAGACAGATGGCCAGACTGAAAGGACCAATCAAATTCTCGAAGATATGTTGAGAGCCTGTGCGTTGCAAGATCAGTCCGGATGGGACAAGCGATTGCCTTATGCAGAGTTTTCCTATAACAACAGTTACCAGGCCAGTTTGAAGATGTCACCGTTTCAGGCGCTTTATGGAAGGAGTTGTAGAACTCCGTTGCAATGGGATCAGCCTGGAGAGAAGCAAGTGTTTGGGCCAGACATTCTGCTTGAAGCCGAAGAGAACATCAAGATGGTCCGAGAGAATCTGAAGATAGCGCAATCGAGGCAGCGAAGCTATGCAGACACAAGAAGAAGAGAGCTGAGTTTTGAGGTCGGAGACTTTGTCTATCTGAAAGTGTCACCGATCAGAGGAGTCAGAAGATTCGGAGTGAAAGGCAAGCTAGCACCCCGCTACATTGGTCCGTACCAGATCCTCTCAAAGCGTGGAGAAGTGGCTTATCAGCTCAGCCTGCCAGAGAATTTGTCTGCTGTGCATGATGTCTTTCATGTGTCTCAGTTGAAGAAGTGCTTGCGTGTGCCAGAAGAGCAGTTGCCAGTGGAAGGTCTTGAGGTCCAGGAGGACTTGACCTATGTTGAGAAGCCAGCTCAGATCCTTGAGATTGCAGACAGAGTCACCCGAAGGAAGACCATCAGAATGTGCAAAGTCAGATGGAATCACCACTCTGAGGAAGAAGCAACCTGGGAGCGTGAAGATGATCTAGTGGCCAAGTACCCAGAGCTCTTTGCTAGCCAGCCCTGAATCTCGAGGGCGAGATTCTTTTAAGGGGGATAGGTTTGTAACGCCCCGAATTTTGCAGTTGAATTTTTTCTTTTCTTTACTCGCCAAAATTCGGGCGTTACCTTTTCTTTTTCTTTTTCCCCTCGCTAAACCTTGACCTTTTCCAAAGTTTTAGCGGGATTCGGTTTGGAATTCCCGTGTAATGAAAAACCCTAAATACTTTATGTTGTTTGATGCACCATGCCGAACCTTGCATTTCTTTTGATTGCTTTGAAAGTGCAAATGCATTCATGTAGAAAGATCGGATTTCGAAAATGAGGAGAAGATCTTTTCTTTCTTTTTCTCTCTCTTTTTCTCTCTCCTCTTTTTCTCTCTCTCCCGCGCCGTGGGCCGACCCCGGCCGGCCCAGCCGCCCCTGGCGCCCCCTCTTGGGCCTTGGCAGGCCCAGCCGCCCCCCCATCCCCCCTTTTTTCCCCAAACCCTCTCCCTCTCCCTCTCATTTTCCCTCTCTCTCTCCCTAGCGCCGCCCCTACCCCCTGCCCAACCGCCGCCCTGCCCTAGCGCTCGGCCGCCGCTCCCCGCCGTCGGCCGCCCCCGCCGGTGAGCCCTCCCCCTCCTCCCTCTCTCCCTCCTCCCTCCCTCTCCCCTCTCCCCTCCTCTCTCCTCGGCAGCCCGCGCCCGGCCGCGCCGTGGCCGCTGGCCGCCCTGGCCGCGCCCCCAGCCGGCCGCTGCCGCGCCGCCCTGGCCCCCGGCCAGCCCCAGCCGGCCCCGGCCCGCCCCTTGGCCAACCCCGGCCGCCCCCCGGCCCGCGCCCCGGCCGCGCGCCTGGCCGACTCGGCCGCCTGCCAGCCCGACCCCCCCCCCCCCGCGCGCCCGCCTGGCCGGCCGGTTCAACCGGGCCAGCTCGGCCGCCCAGCCTAGGGCCGGTTCAACCGCCCTAGGGCCGGTTCAACCGCCCCCCCTGTTTTTTATTTTTTTTATTTTATTTTATTTACTTTCTGTGATCATAATTACCTTATTTTGGGTAGACTAATCATTGTTCATGTTATTGAAATAGGAAGTTTAATTTAAAATTCTGTTATGCTAGTTGATTCATGTAGTTAATTGTTTATCTCGTGCAATGTTGATCAACTTAAAATGATTAGGTTTCCATTAGTGTATATGTAACAGAATTCTTTTGTTAAGAACCAATTGTAATTGATCGTTAGTGCATAAACTTTAACCCCCCTGCGAGACCCTTTTCCCGTTTCTTTCTAACCATAACAAATGTGATATCGAATGTCATACTTGATGCATACTCACTTTATTTGTTCCCTTGTATGGTGTACTGTTCTTTTGTATTAAATGTGGATGGATGTATGTATGTTTGCAATCGCATAGAGAACGATCCGGTCGAAGAGCCCGAGGAATTCGCAGGAGAAGCCCCTGAGCAGCAGTCGGTTGGTGGAGGCAAGTGTCCTTTGACCTATCTCTGTCCTAATCATTCTTTAATTCACCTCCCGCATCACACATTTATACCTAAGGATTTACTAGCTTTTTGTTATCCATGTCCTTGTTTACCTATTTGGGTCGGATTATTACTGCTTAGTTTGATGCTATTGCTCAACTTTAATCAATGAACATGATGTGGTTATCTATGATACGCTGTTTTCCCGTTCTTATTTATGATTATACTTGTGGCATTTAAGGGGACTCGAGCGGTTTCTCGAGTGCCTCTCCGTAAGGACCTGTTCAATGGATGACCGCCCGGGAAAACAGTGCAACCATGAGGGTGGAATGGGGTGCCCTTAGCTGAATAATTAGAGGATCCGGGGTGTAGTTCGCTTCGCCGTCGTGCCGTCAATGGGGCTCGGTGTATGCGGCTCGCTCTGCCAAGGTTGATTTGTCCCTTGGGGAGGAGTGCGGTACATTTAGGAAACCTAACGGGTGGCTACAGCCCCGGGGAATCTTTGTAAAGGCTTCGTAGTGAATCCTTGGCCATTCACCTCGGGAGTGAATAAGGGTCTTGCAAGCCCGGGCCAGAGAGGGAATCACGGCTTGTGGGTAAAGTGCACAACCTCTGCAGAGTGTTATGAAACTGATATATCAGTCGTGCTCGCGGTTATGAGCGGCCAAGGGAGCTCCAGAGATTAGTGATACTTGATCAGATATACTTTGGTACAGGTGACAATGAGATTGATGGTTCTGATTACGATTATGGTATTGGTAAGTGGTATTCTTTCCGTTTGGAAAGGATACATTGGGCTAATAACTTGGGTTAATGTTAAAACCTGGCTTTCTACTAGTAAGTAATAACCTGACCAACTAAAAGCAACTGCTTGACTTATCCCCACATAAAGCTAGTCCACTACAGCCAAACAGGATACTTGCTGAGTATGTTGATGTGTACTCACCCTTGCTCTACACACCAAACCCCCCCCCCCCCCCCCAGGTTGTCAGCATTGCAACCACTGCTCAGGCGAAGATGAAGCTATGGAAGGAGACTCCCAGGAGTTCCAGGTCTACGACGAGTTCTAGGTGTGGGTTAGCGGCAACCCCCCAGTCGGCTGCCTGTGAAGGCCGCGTTATCTACGTTTCTTTTCCGCACTTTGATTTATTGTAAGACCTATATGGACGTCTCAGACGTATGATGTAATCGACTATTTCCCTTATTAATACTATTTTGAGCACTGTGTGATGATGTCCATATTATGTAACTGCTGTGTACGTGAATAACTGATCCTGGCACGTACATGGTTCGCATTCGGTTTGCCTTCTAAAACCGGGTGTGACACCTCTCGAAGAGAAAGGGTCTCCTGGTTTGGGTCCAGTGGCTGCAGAGCGGCAGCCCCTGTCGCTGAAGCTTTCTTCGGTGGCATGACGAAGGTCAGTGCTTGCCGTAGGTGGTCGAAAAGGATTCACCGGAGGTGGGCGCCAATGTTGGGGACTTGTTCTCAAATGCAATGAGTTAAGAACAAGGCAACACAAAAAATATTAAACGTTAATGCCCTTCATCCTTCGAGACATTATTTCCCTTAGGATATAATGATCTTCCGACGAAGGTCATGAAGGCCATACCTTCATCATTGCAATATGCGATAATAAAAGGAGAATCATATAGAATGTAAGAGATAACACGAATAATTATGTAATATTATCAGCTCATTTCTATTTTATTGTCATGAACAAATAGAAATGATATCAAATTACAAGTGTACCTTTGGCTTGATAGAAGGTAAAAGTACAAGTGTGACGCACAAGCAAATACAAGTCAGCGTGAACAGTACGGGACCACTGTTCATCTATTTATTGGCACGGGACGCAGCCCATGTAAAATTACATCCATGCCCTTTACATTTGCTAATGACTATAGTGATCCATCAAGGTCTAAATGGCCTTTTCCCTTTTACGTCGGTTTCCTTTTCTGTTGTCATGTCGAAGCTCCCTTGCGCGTAGCTTCGGCGCTACGTCAACCTTCATATTCTTTGTTCTTCTCACACTGTGGTTCTGATCCGAGTCCGAAGGTACCTGTTCATGTACTATACTCCAGAAACATTGTTAAATTATGTTTTTGAGGACCTTCGGAAGAGGAAGGCCCCCAACAGGATATCGGTTGATCCTGAAAAAGTTCAAGAAGTGATGAACTGGAAGCCCCCTACCACTGTACGGCAGATTCAGAGTTTTCTGGGATTGGCAGGGTATTATCGGCGATTTATTCGGGATTTCTCCAGGATTGCAAAGCCAATGACTGAATTGTTGAAGAAAGGAGTAAAGTATGAATGGAGTCAGAAATGTGAAGATGCCTTTCATACCTTGAGGCAGCATCTGACCACCGCACCCGTGCTAGCACAACCTGACAACACCAAATCTTTTGAGGTTTATTGCGATGCTTCAGGCACTGGATTGGGATGTGTCTTAATGCAAGACAACAGATTTATTGCCTATGCATCCAGAACACTCAGGCCTCACGAGCGGAACTACCCCACTCATGATCTAGAGTTAGCAGCCGTGGTTCATGCTCCGAAGATATGGAGACATTACTTGATGGGAGCTCATTGTAATATCTATACTGATCACAAGAGTCTCAAGTATATTTTTACTCAGGCGGATCTTAATATGAGGTAGAGAAGATGGTTGGAGTTAATCAAGGACTACGATTTGGAAGTGCATTACCATCCTGGCAAAGCCAATGTTGTGGCAGATGCCTTAAGTCGGAAGGCCTAGTGCAACTGTGTGAGTATGGACTCCAAGATCGCCACTCTGTGTGACGAGTTATGCAAGCTGAACATAGAAGTTGTTTCCTCAGGTGCCTTGAGTTATATTTCAGTTGAGCCCACTTTACATGAGCAGATAGTCATGGCACAGATTGGTGACAAGGGTGTACAAGTTATTAAGGAAATGATCGAACAAAAGGTGGACAAATACAAATGCTTCCGTCATGACAGCAAGGGAATCCTATGGTTTGGAGACCTATTGGCTGTTCCTAAAAATCCCGAGCTCAGAAATAAAATATTGGATGAAGCTCACCTTTCCAAATTTTCCATGCACCCCGGCAGTAACAAGATGTATCATGATCTTAGATCTCTGTATTGGTGGACCAGAATGAAAAGGGAAATTGCTAAGTATGTATCTGAATGTGACACTTGCCAAAGAGTCAAGGCCAGTCATTTGAAGTCAGCAGGCACCTTACAGCCCCTTCCCATACCATCTTGGAAATGGGAGGACATTTGCATGGATTTCATAGTGGGTTTACCCAACACATCCCGGCACCACGAATCTATTTGGGTCATTGTGGATAGATTAACCAAGACAGCTCATTTCTTGCCAGTTCATACCACCCACAAGACAGAGAAATATGCAGAGACCTATATTAATCAAATAGTGCGTTTGCATGGAATTTCGAAGACTATTGTATCTGACAGAGGGGCATTATTTGTAGCACACTTTTGGGAGCAGCTCCAAAAGTCACTTGGAACCACCATGATTAGAAGCTCAGCGTACCATCCTCAGACAGATGGTCAGACAGAGAGAGTGAATCAAATTCTTGAGGACATGTTGCGAGCCTGTGTGCTACACTATGGTAAGAATTGGGATTAGTGCCTTTCCTTGGCGGAGTTCTCATATAACAACAACTACCAATCTAGCCTAAAGATGGCACCTTTTGAGGCCTTGTATGGGAGAAGGTGTACGACACCGCTAAATTGGTCACAAGCTGGGGAGAGGGAAATATTTGGACCTGACCTGGTACTCGAAGCCGAGGAGAAAGTCAAAGTCATTAAGAAGAACCTAGAAGCTGCTCATGCCAGACAAAAGAGTTATCATGACAAGAGGAGGAAGCCTCTACAATTTGAAGTGGGAGATCATGTTTATCTTAAGGTGTCACCCACAAAAGGTGTTCAGAGATTTGGAATCAAGGGCAAGTTATCTCCTCGTTACATTGGGCCCTATGAGATCAAAGAGACTTATGGACCTGTAGCATATCAATTGAAGTTGCCACCTCATTTGTTAGCAGTTCATGATGTATTCCACGTATCTCAGCTACGGAAGTGTGTCCGCTAACCCACGGAAGAGCTACCGGAACCAGAATTGGAGATAGAACCAGACTTGTCTTATCAAGAGCACCCCGTCAAGGTATTGGACCAAAAGGAGAGATCAACTCGAGCAAGGTCGATCAAGATGTATAAGGTTCAGTGGAGCCACCATTCAGTAGAAGAGGCTACGTGGGAGACTGAGGATTTTCTACGTTCTCGCTTCCCTGACTTTCTACCCATAATCCAAGACCCCACCCCACCTGCCCTTTTGAATCTAAATATGAGAAAAACTTAGTTGTTAAGGGTAAAGTAAGCTTTGACAATAACTTTAAAAGGGCTTCCTTCTGAAGTTGCAAAGAGAATGACATTCGAAGAGCAGTTAACTAGAAAACCTTGGCTAAAGGAAAATGCAACACACCAACACACATTCTTGGTACCCCTCTAAGGGATCCCTACCCAAATCTCGGGACGAGATTCCTTTAAGGGGGGAGGGTTGTAACACCCCAGGTGTTACCCAAGGCCTGACTCCCTACTTACACTTATGAGTTATTATCACATGTGTTTAAGTAAAGGGGAAAGAGCACCAAAACCTTGGAGATCATGGGTTAGCTAAGGAATGTTAATGACAAAAGCATTTCCCAAACATTTTGAGCAAATATCACCTTGGGCAAAAGAGGTTCAAACCCTACACCCTTCTTGAGCCCTTAGCTCCCAAAACCCTGGATTAAGGGAAAGGTTAAGCAAATGCACAAGTCATGAGTTAACCCTTAACCAAAGTTTAAGTACACATTAAAATCTACAAAATGCAGAAGGAAACATTACAAAAAGGCCCCTTAAAGATCCCAAATCCATTCATTAAGTGGAGAGCACACTAGAGCTCTCCAATTTTCTCTAAGTCTAAAATGAACCCTAACCTAAAGATCAGAGGTGTTCACCTAGTTAATGGTGCCAAAACCACTTGGTCTAAATATCAAAAAGGAGCCAAACTACCTAAGGAACCCACTGGAAAAATTTGAACCCGAGCCAGAACCATTTGACATGATTTGACATCACTTTTGTCTCGGGGTGAACAGTGTGACAACCCCGATTTGGCGTCCGCATATCTCCTGATCTAGGGCGTATCTTCCATTGGAACTCACATATAAGAGATAGCCATAGGTGCCAGGAAGAGGTCTGCGCTGGATTCATGGCAAGATTCGCACGCTTGCGATCTTTGTAGACGTTTGAACAAGGGCAGAAACAAACCTCCACGTGTTCGACGTGCCCTGGCATCGCCCGAGCACGCCCCGGCGCTCGATTCCGCGCGCACCGCGCCGCGCCATGCCAAGCCCATGCCCGCGCCTGCGCCCGCGCCTATAAAGCCAGCCAAGGCTTCAACCGTACGCCCCCGGTCGCTCTCAACCTCACCGGAGCGCCAGATCACCGGCGTTTGCTCTGTGCACTGCGTGCCAGCAGCCATCCGAGAACCCACCGCCGTAGACCGGCCATCCTAGCCATTCCTCGCCTCGTACGACCCTCGAGGGAGTCTCCACGTGTCTCGGTGAAGCTCCTAGAGCCGGGAATCTATAACACCCCAGGTGTTACCTAGGGTTTTCACTCAAGCCTACACTATTGAACCCATCATCACATGTGGTTTAGTTGAGCAAAAGACACCAAACTTGGGCATCAAGATCCTAAGTAGGTGTAACCCATCTTAGAAGTCATGCCTTGGCCTTATCATGCACTAAAGAGAAGAGAATGACTCAAACCCTAGTTCAAATCCCTTGTAGGCAAATGGAGCCCTAGAGGGGATTATGGCAAAAAGTCTATGTAAATCACATTGTCATGACTTGGGCTAATTATAAAAGTTGTAGTACACTTAATACCCTACAAAAACTAGAAAGAGAGTGACCCCAAAAAGATTTCAGAAAAACCCCAAAAAGGTCACCAAAGAGTAGAACATCAAAGGAAAATCAGGATTTGCTCAAGTTCAAAACCGACCCTCTTTCAAAGATCTAACATGTTCACCTTGATCCCAAACTCAAAACCTTTTGGCCCAATTGACAAAATGGCGCCCAAAGATCCCTACAACACTCTGGAAAAGTTTGAACCCAACCCTAAGCCATTTGACACGACTTGGCATGGCTTTTGTCTTGGTGTGGACAGCTCTGACAGAGCCGACTTCTCACCCCCATATCTCTCTACCCCGACCGTATCCTTGCTTGGAACTCACATCAAAAAGGTAGGATTTGGTGCAGGGAAGAGACCGTACATGGGGGTTTTGCCAAGATCTGCACGCTAAGGCGCTCAAATCGGCCGTTGAACCCTGGCAGAAGCAAACCCCCACATGTTTGACGAGGGCTGACACTCGGGGGCGCGCTCAGAGCACGCCCGCACGCGAACCCTCGCGCGCCCGTGGCCGCCCCGTGACCACGCCCGCGCTGCGGCTATAAAGCCCACCCCAGTGCCCGGCCATCTTCCCCGTTGCCTCCTCTGTACCACGCCAAACTTCCCCAAGCTCGCCCATAGCTCCGGCGACCTCCCCGCGACCCGCCAGAGACGCCCGAGGGCAACCACCATGGCCGAACCCTTTCCCGCCCTCCTCCGCTCGATCCAAGCCCTTAGATAGCTCCCCTAGGAGGACGTGAAGCTTGCCCGAGATGGAACCGAGGACCCCCGCCACCAGAATAGCGCAATCGTGCTCGCCGGAGTTCGGAACCCCACCGTAGCACGTGGACTGGGTGAGCCTCTGCGCCATTTCTCAATTCGTTGCACGCATGGCCTCTACATCACCCTGTGGAGCTCCTCGTGCAATTTAATTGAACTATACCACCGTGGGTTGGCCGGAGCAGGAGCCGCTGACGACCTCCGCCGCCTGCGTTCGTGGCCAGGGCAACTCTGACCACCTCTGACGCCGACTCACACACCGACGTGACCGCCGTGACCTCCCCTACGTCACTGACCACCCCGCCGGAGCTCTACTGCCATCGGTAAGCCTCGCCGCCGTAATCTATGCCGCAGGTACTGTTTAAGCCAGCCAGGGAGCGCGGGTTAGATTTCGGCTAGGTCCTGGTGGTTTTGTGCAATGTCAGTGACCCATGCAAATAGTAGACCGAGGACTGTTTTGTGAGGGAAGAGGGAGAGAAAATCCAGGGGCCTCAGAGCAAACCTGTATTTCTTTTCCATTTCGAATTTATTTTCTTTTAAATAATGCAGAGAACTTAATAAATGCATAACTTGAAGAATAATCATCCAAAATTTGTCAAACCAATTTTTCTAGACTTTGTGAAATATGATCTATCAGGCAAAAATAATAAATCCCATAGTTCCTGTATTATTTTCTGGAGTTTTGAATTAAATAAGCAAACTGCCCAAAACTTAATATTAGGAGGAAAAATAGAAATATTGTTAGACCAGGGTTAAAAAAAATAGTGGAGACACTAACCTAGTAGTTACACTATTTAAAATTAATAAACACCCCAGTATACAAGGTTAAGGAGAGTTTGTTCACTAAAGCTTGTTTATGCTCAAACTTAGGAAAATTAAGAAAAGGGATTAAAAATGGAAACCAGAGGGCAACCATATTTTTCCTAGCATGTCTAGGTCATGTAGTTCACAAGAAAAATCTGTTAAACCATAGTCCAGTGGAAAGAAGTGAAACTCACCATTATTCATGAAAAACAGAGAAAACTTTGAAAAGTCATAAGAAAATAATCCTAAGGAGAAAACACCCCTACCTTAGGAATGACTATTCTTTTGCTAAGAAGAACTTAGGAAAAATGAAAGTTCTGTTGTTTGCCATTTTTCAATTAGTAAGTTAGTTATAAGTGTCTTTTTCAATTATAGGTGACCCTCTGTGATTTTTGGCACAGAAGCATGTTATTACCCATAGATACTGGAAAAAATAACTCTTAGTACAGAACCCACACCTAGATCAGGGTTGTAGTGCAAAGTAACCCCTCTGCCCCAACTTTTGTTATTTTTGTCCAGGGCATGTTCTGTTTGTTTTTTACCTCAAAATTATAGGACAGACTTCGGAGCCCAATATTCACCCACTGTAATTTTTACAAGATTTTTGAAAATTTTGAAATCACTGTTGTAGTTCAAACCACCTTAAGAGCATAAAAAAGACAATAAAAAGAGAAATTAGTGGTAGAGATTAATGTTGCCCTAACCAAAACAACAAAACCCTTGAATACCTGATAGAACCTTTAAAGGGCAATCCAAATCTTAATCCACTATGTTTACCTCTAAGCAAAACCTCAAACCTAAATTGATAAGCGTAAACCTCAAGAGCTTCTTATAACAAAGAAACCCTAAGTTATCAACTAACTTAGTTTTTCTTCACTAAGCATAATGATTACTAAATCCTGCATAATCATAGCATACATATTTCTTATTCATTGCATTCGATAGATTGCAACCTCGCTGACGGAGAGTACATCCTCATGCCGAAGCAAGGAGTTGCTCAGGGGGTAGCCCCGGATCCAGCACCAGAGCCTGCCATCGAGGATCTGCCTGCCCCAGCTTTGGAAGGCAAGCCCCGGTTTTATGCATAACCTATTCTATATGCTATTTTACTACACTTAATGTTTGTAGGCTTGTACTGTGCACTTAAGTGTAGGAGTTGTTTGGAACCTTAGTTGCATGACTCAGGATACCTTTTGAGATGGATACTAGTATGCTAGGTCGAGTAACTGCTTTACTAATTAGGGATCTCGGTAGAAGTCGAGTGATTTTTCTAGCACTCGCGCGAGGTCAGGAAATTGATTGTATCCACCTTGATAATAGAATGATAAGGGTCTGTGGACACGGATCCATGGGGATGCGTTGTATACGAGATGAGAAATTGGAATAAGGATTAACGTGTGGATACCTGTGTCAAGTGTTTGAACGTACTAAGCACATGTCGAGAAATATGGTAAATCGGTAAGCCTAGTACCTGAGTGAACCTGGCAGCATATTGCCCTCCTCACGCGAGCTGAGACGTGGTCTCCTATTCTGGTTATGGTGGGTACAAGTGCGGTCACTGTACGACGGCAGTCGGGGTCAGTGAGGCATTGTACGCCAAGGCGGTGAGCCCCTCTCTGGTGACAGGGAATCGATGGGGACGGTTGATGTGTGTGGGGACGGAGTGCATCGCCACGTCGTGTGTTTAGGTTTACCTTGCAAGGATAAAAACTCGATTCGAATCATCTGCTTCTCGCAGCTAATGAGACTGCTTGATCCATTGTAGTGCATTGAATAACAAGTGAAAATGTGTTGATTGGCAAGAGATGTTGGTTGATAAAATGTTTGATACCATGTATGATTAGATAGCTTCACATTTAGTCTTAAGAGAGTCACACTAAAACTTGAAAAGCTAAACTTGATTTTAGACTCAGCTAGTGCTTTTTGGCAAACCAAACCCCTCAGCCAAACACCTACATGTCTAGAGGTAGAGGAGTAGACTCCTCACACCGGGTAAGTCTAGCTGAGTATTAGTATACTCAGCCTTGCTTGTGGCATAATTTTTACAGGTTCTTTGGAGGACATGGTTGCTGGAGTGACTTGGCCGTCCATCCTGCCACCGGGTTGGACAGTCGAGTGGGACCCTAGCTCGGCCGAGGAGGAGCATGAGAAGTGATGGGCTAGGCTTCCCCATCTCTCCGTTTATTTACCGTTAGTTATATTCCGCTGCAATCCGAACAATGATCCCTACTTTTGATAAACTCCGATGATGTTGTAATAAATTAAAGTACTCCTTAATGTATGGTTTTATGTTTTGTTGTATTTGCTCTGTGCCTCACCTTCGATTGAGTATATGGTACTTGATCCTGTTAGTGGCCTCGTCGGACTATATCCGAGGGACTGACATTTTATTACTATTTAAGTGTGGTCTAACCTTTAAGGTGGGACTTAGGCACTTAAGTTGGAATAATTCGGGCGGTTCTGCCACAAGCTCTGCCCCGAGGTGCGACACCTTTGCCCGTGCCTAATTTCCCTAGTTCCGCTCTGTGCTCGGCCAATTTTGGCATCGCCGGTGCTCGGCTGTCGTGGTCCGCCGTGCTCGCGCGGTGGCCAGCCAATTTAGCCTGGTCTACTTCCCCGGTGTAGGTTCCTGTGTCGCCCCTGCCTCTGATGAAGCCTTCCTAGGCATTAGCGCGCCTCAAGTCCCCTCCCGTGGCAGGAATCCCTCACTAGAGTTCCTCCGGTCCGCCCGAGGCCTTCTCCCCGCCGTTCTCCCTCCTCTGTTCGCGGATTCGTGGCCTTTTCCCCGCCATTGAGTTCATCGTGGCATTCTCCCTCTCTGCCCAATCCCGGCGACCCCTCGGAGCCACCCTAGCACGCGCATGCCTCAACTCCGGCGACCTCACCGCCGCGGAGAGGAGCAGCGCCGCCCGCAGCCGTTCATCCCTCCCCGTTATGATCCCCCCCCCCCCGTCCGATCATGATCGCACGACCCAGATCGCGGATACCGCTTCGCGCACGCACACCCTGCGTCCCTGGCCCGCCTGTCAGCGCCCGTGTCCCCTGGCGCTGGGCCCGCTCGGTCAGTGCGCCCTCCCCCTCTGTCACTGACACCCCCTAGACCGCCTGTCAGCACTCGCCCGCCCCCGCGCGCGCCCTCGGCCGAAGATATAATCTCGGTCGTCGATTTCTTATCTAACAGTTAGAATCACCCGATACCCCTTCGCGTGGTAGTTTTATTAAAGAGACCCTCGGTTTGTTTAGAATCAACCTGACGTCCCTGGTTTTCGCGCGCAGGCCCCTATATTTTTGCAGATTGAACCCTGGACTTTTAAATATTCACAGAATTAGACCTAATTTCATATTTTGAATTCCCAAACTTGTTTATTTCATATCTTTTCCATATGAACTCCAAATTTAGTAATTCAAATTGCAAAATGTTCATAGTATTATTCTCTATTCAAATAAATTAGTTCCATTTACACCCTATGCTTTCTATTTTTATGGATAACTATTAACTAGTATAGGTATAGATTTGGTGTATTTAATAAAATAAAAGGGGAAAACCCTAGAGATTAAAACATGCTTAATCTTGTGAGATTAATAATGTGTATTACATGAATTCATCTCTGTTCTAATTTTTAGGTCACAATAAAATAAATTGAACTAGGTTATGTAATTGTGGGCAATACTTAAAGGACTAATAATCTATTTCTAAATGATGTTAGTTTATGTTATAGTTCATGTTATACTTTGATCCCATTATCCCTTACTTAGTATTATGTCTTTTTAAGATGTATTCCTATGTTTGTACATGTTTGGTGTGTTGTTCATTTGTACTTTCCAAATGTATTGAATGCATGCTCATTTTAGTTAGACAACGAGCAGTACGAGGTTCCTGAGTATGTTGTTAGAGACCTCAATGAGCAATAACCTGGTGAAGGCAAGTGTCTTCTGACCTATTATGTCCTACATACTTTATGATTCACTGTCCCGCATTACATTATTTAAACCTAAGGATTGACTAGTTTGTATGTACCTTATCCTTGTTTACCTTTTGGGTTATCATGGTTAGCATTTTGCTATTGCCTTAACTTTAATCAATGAACATGATTCAACATTTATGATACGATATTGTTATCATGATTCTGTTGATGATCTTGTGATACTTAGGGGGCTCAGGCCTTTTTTCCTGAGTACCTCTCTGGAAGGACCTATTCGTGGAGTGACCACCCGGGATAACAGTGCAACCATGAGGGTGGAATGGGACGCCCTTAGCTGATTATATAGATGAACCTGGGGTGTAGTTGGCTTTGCCGGAGGGCCGTCAATGGGGGCCGGGCGTAGTGCTCGCTCTGCCAAGGTTGGGGTGTAGAGGTTCATTCGAATTGGTTTTGTTAGTCACCCACCTTGGGGAGGTGTACTACGTTTGTACGACTGACGAAACCTAACAAGCAGCTATGCACCAGGGGAGTCTTTGTAAAGGCTACGTAGTGTATCCCTGGCCATTCACCTTGGTAGTGAAGATCGGGTCTGTACAACCTAGGATGGAAAGGGATCACGACTTGTGGGTAAAGTGTGCAACCTCTGCAGAGTGTTAGAAACTAGTATATCAACCGATCTCACGGTTAAGAGCAGCCTTGGGATCCTATTTGATTAGAAGAACTTTGGTTACTTTAATGATGATGGTTAATAATGACGGTTATAATTTTGATCTCTGCTATTTCCTCTAGGAGGGAGTGCTTTTGGGTAATAACTGGGTTTATTACTAAAACTTGCCTCTACTGATAATAGTAAATACTTGACCAACTAAAAGCAACTGCTTAACCTCAACCCCACATACAACTAGTCCACTTTAGCCAAACGGGACATTTGCTGAGTACGTTGATGTGTACTCACCCTTGCTTTACACACCACCCCCACCCCAGGTTGTCCCCACTCTACTAAGTGCTCAAGAGGTGATGCTGACAACATGGAGGACTTCGAGGAGTTCTAGGATTACGACGAGTTCTAGTTTATTTAGTGGCAAACCCCCAGTCAGCTATCTGTGTCGGCTTATCATCTACGTTTCGTTTCTTCGCACTTTGATAGTTATGTTAAAGACAATGGTTATGTATTAGACTCTGTGGATGTCTCAGACATCTTGATGTAATAAAGTACCTTTCCGCTATTTATTTCGAGCATTGTGTGATGATGTCCAATTATGTAATCGCTGTGTACGTGAGTTTCTGATCCTGGCACGTACATGGTTCGCATTCAGTTTGCCTTCCAAAACCGGGTGTGACATAAGTGGTATCAGAGCCTTGCTGACTGTAGGACCGCTAACCTAGACTAGAATGGTTGCCCTAAGGACTATAGACCCCTACTCTTACCTTGACCTTAGAGTTCTTTCAAAAGTTGGTCATCTTGACCAACTCTATGTTATTTACTTATCTCAAAAAGTTTTGTCTCACTTTTCTTTCTGTTTACTTTCTGGTCTCATAGTTCTACTCTTACTCTTGTGCTTACGATGTCTTTTGTAGATGGCCCGTATCAGGTGCACTGCACGTAAGTCTATGATCCCCTTTTTGCCTTCTCGCCTGGCGGAGCATCCACTACGTCGCACAGTGCCAGGTCAGTCCAGTCACCTGGAGAGACTGCATTGTCGCCTACACGAGGAGCAGGAGCGCCGATGCCAGGAGTAGGACCAGGAGCAGCAGGACTCTTCCCCCTCGCCTCAGCAGGAGGTGGAGTCTGAGAGGTCGCCTTCCCCAGCACCTCAGCTAGAGATGCCCCTGCACCACCACAGGGCATCCCGGCTGCTAGAGGAGACCCTCACGGAGACGGAGACGACGACGACGCCGGTGGCAGTTCGAGCCACGACATGGAGCTCTCAGAGGAGCCAGAGCCGGAGGGATGGATCGCTAGACCCATCACTCGCGGTGCCGCTCGCGGGTGTCACTTCCACGACGCTCTCGACACCCTGCTGCGTCGGGCCTTCGACCGACACACTTGGTCCATCGAGTATCGTTGTGTAGTCTACCAGCATCGTCGCGGGCTATACCTAGACCAGTGGGAGGCTACTTGCTTGGTGCGCCGCCCGGACGATGATCACCGGGGTGCCGAGGCAGCCATGCAAGATGCAGCACGACGGGCATTTTCTCAGTATTGCTCGTTGTTCAGCGGGGTAGCTGATGGCCTTGACCTAAAGTACTACCCTCGCCGTTCGACCGACAGTGCTGGAGGTGTGATTGTCTCACCAGTTGGTGAGGGCAATCCTAGGCTGAACAGCATGGTCAATCTGTCTGTCGTGCTCAACACAGAGTTGGACCACGCTCTTGACGAGTTGGGCAAGGTTCGGGCGGAGGTTGCGGAATTGCGTGCTGAGTGCGCAGCACGCACTATATGGATGGTGGTTCTCCCGCCCCTGTCGTGATTCAGCACCCTTACCGGTCACCGCCCCGTGGTCGCTTCGACTATGGTACCCCAGACTGCAGGACCCGAATAGATTTGGACCCCTAGATCAACAGAGTCGGAGTCTGTAATAATGCTTAGTTCAGTGTCTTAGTCTAATCAGTTTTAGTTAGAGTTAGTTTGCTTATCATATGTTGGATGCTTGTTATGACAGACATGTACTGAAGTTGGATCTTTGTAATGATTGTCACCAAGGTGTGGGTATCCCCTGCAGGTTGGTGTTGTTATTAATAAAGTCAGTTATTTAGTTGGGTAATCCATTTATTTCCACTTTCCTCTTTATCTGAGAAGCTGTCAGTGAAGATGGTCCTTTGTTCAGTGCTATGAAGATTTTCTATACATCTTTTCTTATGCTGAAAGACTGCAGAGTCTGATTTGATATATGTGTGTGATTTCTATAGATGTATGAGAACAGGCGCAGAGGTGCGAGGCGTGCTCAGCCAGAACAGCAGGCACCCTAAGAGGAGGCAGCCCCGCAGCAGCATTTGCCACCACCACCACCGATGACCATTGAGCAAATGTTCCTGATGCAGACCCAAGCAGTCCAGGCAATTGGTTAGACCTTAGCAGCTATGCAGCATATGCAGCAGCACCCACCACCGCCTCAGCCTCAGGTGCAAGTCTAGATGCCTCAAGTGCCCATGGACAAGTAGGCAGAATTCATGAGGGGCCATCCCCCAGTCTTTGTCCATTCTGCTGATCCCATGGATGCCGAAGATTGGTTGTGTACAGTGGAGCGTGAGTTGCACACTTCCTAGTGCAACGATCGTGAGAAGGTGCTGTACGGTCCCCGACATCTCAGGGAAGCAGCCCAGTCTTTGTGGGAGTCTTACCTTGCCACCCATGCCAACCCTGAAGCCATCATTTGGGAAGAATTCAGGGACAACTTCCATCGCTACCATGTGCCCGAGGGACTGATGATAGTGAGGAAGCAGGAGTTTCTCGCCCTGAAGCAAGGTACCTTGTTCGTCAGCGAGTACAGGGACAAGTTTCTGCAGCTATCGCGTTATGCCCCAGAAGATGTCAACACAGATGCTAAGAGGCAGTACCGCTTTCTGAGAGAATTGGTTGATCCCCTCCACTACCAGCTGATGAACCACACCTTCCCTACCTTCCAGCATCTGATAGACAGAGCAATCATGACAGAAAGGAAGCATCAGGAGATGGAGGACATGACACGCATTGTTGGATCTCAGGTTGGGAGTAGCAGCCATCCTCGCTACTCGGGCAACCCACCTCAGCCATTCAAGCAAGGTCACTAGCACCAATAACAACATCAGCGTCAGAACCAGCATCAGCAGTACCAGAGGCAGTTTCCTCAGCAGCAGCAGCAGTACCGTCAGAACAACCAACAAGTAGGAAATCAATACCAGCATCAGAGCAACCAGGTAGCCCGTCTTCTTGCCCCAGCAACCAACCAGAGCAACCAAGCAGCGCTAGTGCAAGGAGGGAGTCGTGCATGTTTCCACTGTGGGGAACAAGGCCACCGGGCTAATCATTGCCCAAAGAACGTAGCTCAGCAGCAGCTAGCTCCCAAGGCCCCAGTCAGACAAAATGTAATGCAGCAAGGAGGCAACAACCGTCGGCAGCCTCGTGCCCAGTATGGAAAGGTGAACCACTTGGAGGCCGAGACAGTCCAGGAGACTCTAGGAGTGGCACTAGGTACATTTTGAGTCGAGTACTATTCTGCAAATGTCTTATTTGATACTGGAACAATGCATTCTTTTGTGACTGCATCATGGGTAGAATCACATAATATACCAGTAGCACCCATGTATCCAGCTATGAGGGTTAGTTCAGTATGTGGAAGAACCCAAACGGATAGATTTTGCCCTAGTGCAAAAGTTCAAATAAGGGGGATAGAGTTCCTCGCTAATTTAATAGTTATGGGTAACCAGGATACAACTATAGATGTCATCATAGGGATGAATTGGCTAACCAAGTATCAAGCCAGTCTTAGCTATGACAAGAGAACAGTGAAGTTAGTGTCCCTATCAGGAGAAGAAGTGTTAGTGGAGTTGGTCTTGTCTGGACCAAGAAAAGAAAGTTGTCACCAAGTCACCGCCCATATTGAGGAGATTAAACCATCAGAGGCTATCAATGTAGTATCAGAGTTCCCAGATGTGTTTCTCGAGGAGTTACCAGGTATGCCACCTGAAAGGAAGGTTGAATTCGCCATAGATCTTATACCAGGCACCGCCCCTATTTCCAAGAGAGCCTATCGAGTGTCCGGAACAGAATTGGTGGAACTCAAGAAGCAGATTGATGAGTTGTCGGAGAAAGGCTACATCAGACCGAGTACCTCGCCTTGGGCAGCCCCAGTGCTGTTTGTGGAGAAAAAGGATGGCACGAAGAGGATGTGCATCGATTATTGAGCCTTGAATGAAGTTACTATCAAGAACATGTACCCCCTGTCCAGAATTGAAGATTTATTCACCGTTGACGTGTAGATAGCTAGCGCTAGTGTTTGTGGTTGTTCATGATGTCTCGCTATTTAGTGTTTAGTTCGCTAGCGTCTGTTTGGCATTGTTTTGTGATATTTTTCACCATATTCATACATCTGCATCCTGCATCTCATTTAGGACCGAGAGATGATGATCGTGCAAGTGATGTGGTGCCAACCACAAGATGCAGTTGGTGGACGACCCAAAGAAGGATGGACATAACCAGTGGATGTTCACCAAGCGAGTGTCATTTAGCAAACACTATCTAGTGTTGGATTACAGGCAAGCCACAGTTTTATGCATTACCGTTATATATGCTATTTTACTGCACTTAATGTTTGTAGGCTTGTACCATGCACTTAAGTGTAGAAGTTTCCTGAAACCCTAGTTGCATGAACTCAGGATTTGTAACACCCCAGAGTTACCTAGGGTTCTTCTCAGTACCCCACTGAGGACCATTATCACATGTAATCAAAATTGAGCAAAAGACCCCAACACTTGAGGAACAAAGATTTGTGTAAGTCTTTTTATGTTAAGAATATTACATTAACCATATCATGCACCCCAAGATATGAAAAATGCACAAAACTTAAAATGGCACTAAATAAGCCATTTAAGTGCAAAAAGGGGAAAATTGTGAAAGATCATGAAAAACACAAAATCATGATGAGGACCAAATAACAAAGTTATATTATACTAAATGGGCTACAAAGTATAGTAAGAAATATTTATAAGAAGGGTTCTGCAAAATTCTCAAAATAACCCCTCAAGTGAAAACTCAATAGGAAATTCAAAAAATTCAGAATCTGAATTTTAACCCCTTCACAAAGTTCACTTGTGTTCTCTGTTTTCCAAAGCTCAAATCCGCAAAGTCCAAATACCAAATTGGTGCCAAATTACCTTAGGCACATCCTGGAAAAGATTGGGGGGGGGGGGGCAAATCTCAAACGTTGGACATGGGTTGACACGGTTTTGCCTTAGGACGCAGCAGGTTGACACTGCCATCTTGCTGACATGACTACTCCCGGTACACTGCCGGAAACCCTCGGCTCCCACACATAAATGATAAAGCTTGCATTAGGGAACAAATCTTACACAGCGATCTTGCCCAAATTCGCGAAGATATGCACCCTATCGGCGTTAGAACAAGAGTAGAAGAAACAGTGCCACGTGCTCGACCGCGACTGACATGCCCGGTGCACGCCAGTCTGCGCACCCGCGCCGAGCCGTGCGTGCCCGCTCTGGTCCATGCCCGCCCGTGCACCGCGCCCACGCCTTGAAAAGCCACCCCCGGACGCGCACCACTTCACTCCACGCTTGCCCTCACTATCCCGGCCCAGTCCTTAGCTCCGGCGAGCTCTGCGCCGCACGCCCGAGCCACCCGAACGCCGACCATTGCAGCCAGCCATTTCCAGAGACAAATAGCCTCACCTGAGCCCCTGGACAGCTTCCCAGTGGAGCCGTGAAGCTTCCCCAAGCAAGGATCAAGACCCTGCCTCACCGGAGCAGCGGGATCACCATCGCCGGACTTCGGCCACCCGCCACCGCGTGTAGATCGGGTTACCTGGTGAACCATTCTTCGATTCCTTGCACCCACGACCTCCCTGACCTCCCTTAAAGCTCCTCGACTCACTTGTGTGTGCTATGTCGCCGTGGTTAGGCTGAAATCCTCGCTGCCAACGAGCTTCCCCTCCTGCGCTCGAGGCCCGACCAACTCCGGTCATCCTCGACGACGATCCACACACCGACGTGACCGCCGCGACCTCCCCTACACCATCGACCACTTCACAGGAGCTTTTTTTTTGCCGCCAATTGCAACCTCGCTGACAGAGAGTACGTGCTCATTCCCGAGCAAGGAGCTGTCCAAGAGGAAGTCCAGGAGCCAACTCCCGAGCCTACCACCGAGGATCTCCCAGCAGCGTCAACTTTTTAAGGCATGCCCCGGTTTTATGCATAACCGTTTATATATGC
Organism: Zea mays; assembly: GCF_902167145.1. Classification (NCBI taxonomy): domain Eukaryota; kingdom Viridiplantae; phylum Streptophyta; class Magnoliopsida; order Poales; family Poaceae; genus Zea; species Zea mays. The sequence goes on from NC_050096.1 coordinate 138,543,982, forward strand.
TATTTTACTACACTTAATGTTTGTAGGCTTGTACCATGCACTTAAGTGTAGGAGTTGCCTGAAACCCTAGTTGCATAAACTCAGGATTCCTTTTTGAGATGGATACTAGTATGCTAGGTCGAGTAGCTGCTTTGCTAATTAGGGATCTCAGTAGAAGTCGAGTGATTTTTCTAGCACTCGCGCGAGGTCAGGCATTGATTGTATTTATCTTGATAACAGGATCTATGATGGTCTATGGACTTGGATCCAGGGTAGATGCCTTGTCTATGAGGCCAAAATGGAATTAATGATTAATGTGTGGATACCTGAGTCAAGGGTTTGAATGTACTAAACACATGTCGAGAAATATGGTAACCGGTAAACCTTGTACCTGATTGAACCTACCCGCAGACTTTACTCCTCACTGGACCTGAGACAGGTTCTCCCATGCTAGCTATGGTGGGTACAAGTGCGGCTGTGGCACGGTGGCAGCCGGGGACAATTGGAGCATTGTACGCCAAGGCCGTGAGCCCTGTTCTGTTGCCAGGGGATCGATGGGGACGGTTGATGTGTGTGGGGACGGAGTGCCCCTACATATCGTGTGTTTAGGTTTACCTTGCAAGGATAAAAACTCAATTCAAATCGTTTGCTTCTCGCAGCTAATGAGACTGCTTGACCTCTTGTACTGCATGGATTAAAAAGTGAAATGAGGTGTTACTTGAATAACATGTTGATTGTACTAAATTATTGCTACCATGTATGCTTAGAAAGGAGCGAACCTAGCTAAATTAATTATGCTAGAACTGGAAAAGCTAAAATTTATTTTAGACTCAGCTAGTGCTTTTGGCAAACCAAACCCCTCAGCCAAACAGCTGCATGGTCTAGAGGTAGAGGAGTAGACTCCTCACACCAGGTAAGTCTAGCTGAGTATTAGTATACTCAGCCTTGCTTGTGGTACAATTTTTTCAGGTACGCTACAGGATATGGTTGACGGTGTGACTTCGCCTTCCATCCCGCCACCGGGTTGGACGGTTGACTGGGATGCTGCTCCGGTAGGAGAGGACCAGAAGGAGTAGTGGGCTAGGCCTTGCCCTAATCCTCAGTATTCGACGTTATCTATTACCCGCTGCACTTTAATTATGAACTTGTTTTTTGTTGTTAAAACTCCGATTATTGTAATAACTCCAGCACCTTAAGTTGTGGTTTCATGTTTATTGTTGTTGGTCCTTGTTCTCAAATGCTATACATTAAGAACAAAGCATCACAATTGTTAATGAATAAAAACCTTCGTCCTTCGACACATTATCTCCTTTCAGATATAATGATCTTCAGACGAAGGTCATGAAGGACATACCTTCATCATGTCAGTAAACAAGTACAAATGAAGGTACATGAAATACAAGAGAACATAAATAATGATGATATTTCAACAAATCATTTATATTCCCATTTTACAAACATGGATAAATATTCACAATATATATATATATATATATTACATTGGTACCTTATGTGACGGAACCTCCCAAGTCACTAGGCCCACCTACAGTTGTCCTTGTCCAGCGGACCTCGGACAACCCTATAGATGCATCGAATCACTTGACAAGTTCGGTATCTATATCCTTTACCTTTTGCCTAAGAGCGTTTCACCCGTCACTCAGATATTACAACACATCGAAGGAACGAATAAGCGGAAGAAATTATAGTAACTTAATTTACATTAAAATATAGAAAGAGTGTTGTTATTACAGACCAGTAGTATATGAGTGCAGAAGTATTGTTATGATAGAGCTGGAGTGCCCGATCTTTCGGTGAGTGGAGATAATTCCGATTTGGTGGAAGTAGACCCTCACAATCCAACTACGACGAGCGATCCCGAAGCGCCAATGCAATCGCTGAACCAACTTCCAATGGTTACCGACCTTGCTAATGCGAGATCGGCCTGATCACGAAGATCGTTTCCTGTGCGCAATCGAAGAACGAACAAGAAAAAGATGCGAGCAATCTTAATATCACTCGAGGTGGAGTTCTGAATCACAGAGGACAGCACGTATTTGTGCGTGTTCTGGGGTAGCTAAAGCTAGATGTAAAACAAAACTCGAAAACAAAGGAGGCGTAGCTCTTGGATAAATAGAGAGGGGCGCAGCCCCTAGGGGCGGCCAACCCTAGGTCGTCCACTATGGGCCACAGTTGGGCTGGTCGTCTATTCTTCTGGGCCCTCATTCTTCAGTAGCATGACGAAGTTAAGATCTCTGGCACGGGCCCGAGTGATTGGCCTAGCTAATGAAGGAAGTGGCGCTTGATGTGGAGGTGCTGCTGGTGTAGTCGTACTCATAGTGATGTCCTCATCATCCTCCCCTTCTTGAAGTGAAGTCGTCCTCGACGACAACTCCTCATCCTCAGCCATATATGGTTTCAAATCTGCAACATTAAAACTAGTGGAAACACCAAATTCCGCAGGCAGGTCAAGGATATAAGCATTATCATTAATCTTTGTTAGCACCTTAAAAGGACCAGCAGCACGAGGCATTAATTTAGAACGGCGCAAAGTAGGAAACCGATCCTTTCTCAAGTGCAACCAAACCATATCACCTGGCTCAAAAGTAACATGTTTTCTTCCTTTACTACCAGCAACCTGATTTTTTGCATTAGTAACAGTAATGTTCTGTTTCATTTGTTCATGTATGGTAATCATTTGTTCAACATGTGCAGCAGCATCTACATGTGGGGCGTTCGCAGCATTAAGTGAAATCAAATCAATAGGTGCCCTAGGGATGTAACCATAAACAATCTGGAAAGGGCACATCTTTGTAGAAGAATGTGTGGCATGATTGTAAGCAAATTCAACATGAGGCAAGCAATCCTCCCAACGTCTCAAATTCTTGACTAAAACAGCCCTAAGCATGGTAGATAAAGTTCTATTTACTACCTCAGTTTGTCCATCAGTCTGAGGGTGACAAGTAGTGCTAAACAACAATTTAGTTCCCAATTTATTCCAAAGAGATCTCCAAAAATGGCTTAGAAACTTAGCATCGCGATCAGAGACTATTGTTTTTGGAATACCATGTAAACAAATAATTTCTCTAAAGAACAATTCAGCAACAATGCTAGCATCATCAGTTTTATGACAAGGTATAAAGTGAGCCATTTTAGAGAATCTATCAACAACCACAAAAATACTATCCCTCCCCTTCTTAGTTCTAGGCAAGCCCAAAACAAAGTCCATAGAGATATCAAGCCAAGGAGAAGAAGGGACAGGCAAAGGCATATACAAACCATGGTTGTTCAACCGTGACTTAGCTTTCTGACAAGTAGTGCAGCGTGCAACAAGGCGCTCAACATCAGCGCGCATTCGAGGCCAAAAGAAGTGGGCAGCCAACACCTCATGCGTTTTCTAGACGCCAAAATGCCCCATGAGACCGCCTCCATGCGCTTCCTGTAACAACAAAAGACGAACCGAGCTAGCTGGAACACACAGCTTGTTAGCGCGAAACAGGAACCCATCCTGTATGTGAAATTTGCCCCATGGTATCCCATTAATACAATGGCCGAAAGCATCTTTAAAATCAGCATCATCAACATATTGATCCTTCACAGTGTCCAAACCAAAGATTTTAAAATCTAATTGTGACAGCATGGTATAGCGACGAGACAAAGCATCAGCAATAACATTGTCCTTCCCGTTCTTGTGTTTAATAATGTAAGGAAAGGACTCAATGAATTCGACCCATTTAGCATGACGACAGTTCAGATTTGTTTGGGTACGAATATGTTTTAAAGCCTCATGATCAGAATGAATTATGAACTCACGATGCCAAAGATAGTGCTGCCAAGTATGCAAAGTGCGCACTAAAGCGTAAAGCTCCTTATCATAAGTAGAATATTTCAGACTAGCACCGCTTAATTTTTCACTAAAATAAGCAACTGGTTTTCCTTCTTGTAACAAAACAGCACCTAGCCCAATACCGCTAGCATCTCATTCAAGCTCAAAAACTTTATTGAAATCAGGCAATTGCAAGAGGGGAGCTTGGGTTAACTTATCTTTCAAAGTGCTGAACGCTACCTCCTGCGAATCACTCCAAGCAAACGGCACATCTTTCTTTGTAAGCTCATGTAGAGGCGCTGCAATGGAGCTAAAATCACGAACAAATCTGCGGTAGAAACCGGCAAGTCCAAGAAAGCTCCGAATTTGTGTGACCGTCGTCGGTGTAGGCCACTCCCGAATGGCAGCAATCTTGCTGCTATCCACCTCAATGCCCTGCGGAGTAACCACATAACCAAGAAACGATACACGTTGCGTGCAAAATGTGCACTTTTCCATGTTACCAAACAAGCGAGCAGCACGCAAAGCATGATAAACCCAACGGGTAGAAGGGTGCCCGATCTTTCGATGAGAGATGATGGAGGTGGAAAACTTGTTGGAGAACGACGTTGGCTGCCCGACTACCACAACCAAGATGGTGTGACGCCTTGAGCGACAGGTACACCGTCTCCTGATAACTACGATTTGGGGTGGAGGTCGACGTTGTGCTATCCGACTACAACAACCACAAGGGTGCTGCGCCTTAGCGATAGTTACACCGGCTCCTGTTGTTGCTGCTCTTGCCGTGCCAAGAACAACCTTGAACCTGCAAGCAATCGAGAACAAGCAAGAACAAGATAAAACGCAGACGCTCACTGATGAAGCTGAGGTGCCCGATCTTTCGGCGAGTAGAGATAATTCCGATTTGTCGGAAGATGACCCTTGCGATCCGACTACGACGAGCAAGCCCGAGGCGCCAATGCAATCGCTGAACCAACTCCCTGTGGTTACCGACCTTGCTGATGCGAGATCGGCCTGATCACGAAGATCGTTTCCTGTGCGCAATCGAAGAACGAACAAGAACAAGATGCGAGCAATCTAATCTATTACTCGAGGGTGGAGTTCTGAATACACGAAGACAGCGCAGATTTGCGCGTGTTCGAGAGTAGCTAAGGCTAACGTAAAACAAAACTCAGGAAATAAAGGAGGCGCAGCTCCTGAATAAATAGAGAGGGGGCGCAGCCCCTAGGGGCGGCCAACCCTAGGTCGTCCATTATGGGCCGCAATTGGGCTGGTCGTCTATTCTTCCGGGCCTTCGTTCTTTAACAACATGATGTAGTTCAATTCTCTTGCACGGGCCCGAGTCACTGGCCCAGGTGGAAGGGGTGGCGCCTGGGCTGGAGAAGGTGCTGCTGGTGTAGATGTGCTCGTGTTGGTGTTGATGTCCGCATCATCCTCCCCTTCTTGAACTGAAGTCGTCCTCGACGGCAACTCCTCATCTTCTCCCGCATACGGTTTCAAATCTGCAACATTAAAACTAGTGGAAACACCAAACTCCGCAGGTAGGTCGAGGGTATAAGCATTATCATTAATCTTGGTTAGTATCTTAAAAGGACCAGCAGCACGAGGCATCAATTTAGAACGGCGCAAAGTAGGAAAACGATCCTTTCTCAAATGCAACCAAACCATATCACCAGGTTCAAAAGTAACATGTTTTCTTCCTTTACTACCAGCAACCTGATTTTTTGTATTAGTAGCAGCAATGTTCTGTTTCGTTTGTTCATGTATGGTAATCATTTGTTCAACATGTGCAGAAGCATCTACATGTGGGGCGTTCGCAGCATTAAGTGAAATCAAATCAATAGGTGCCCTAGGAATGTAACCATAAACAATCTGGAAAGGGCACATCTTTGTAGAAGAATGCGTGGCATGATTGTAAGCAAATTCAACATGAGGCAAGCAATCCTCCCAACGTCTCAAATTCTTGTCTAAAACAGCCCTAAGCATGGTAGATAAAGTTCTATTTACTACCTCAGTTTGTCCATCAGTCTGAGGGTGACAAGTAGTGCTAAACAACAATTTAGTTCCCAATTTATTCCAAAGAGATCTCCAAAAATGGCTTAGAAACTTAGCATCGCGATCAGAGACTATTGTTTTTGGAATACCATGTAAACGAATAATTTCTCTAAAGAACAATTCAGCAACAATGCTAGCATCATCAGTTTTATGACAAGGTATAAAATGAGCCATTTTAGAGAATCTATCAACAACCACAAAAATACTATCCCTCCCCTTCTTAGTTCTAGGCAAGCCCAAAACAAAGTCCATAGAGATATCAAGCCAAGGAGAAGAAGGGACAGGCAAAGGCATATACAAACCATGGTTGTTCAACCGTGACTTAGCTTTCTGACAAGTAGTGCAGCGTGCAACAAGGCGCTCCACATCAGCGCGCATCCGAGGCCAAAAGAAGTGGGCAGCCAACACCCCATGTGTCTTGTAGACGCCAAAATGCCCCATGAGACCGCCTCCATGCGCTTCCTGTAACAACAAAAGACGAACCGAGCTAGCTGGAACACACAGCTTGTTAGCGCGAAACAGGAACCCATCCTGTATGTGAAATTTGCCCCATGGTTTCCCATTAATACAATGGCCGAAAGCATCTTTAAAATCAGCATCGTCAACATATTGATCCTTCACAGTGTCCAAACCAAAGATTTTAAAATCTAACTGTGACAGCATGGTATAGCGACGAGACAAAGCATCAGCAATAACATTGTCCTTCCCGTTCTTGTGTTTAATAATGTAAGGAAAGGACTCAATGAATTCGACCCATTTAGCATGACGACGGTTCAGATTTGTTTGGGTACGAATATGTTTTAAAGCCTCATGATCAGAATGAATTATGAACTCACGATGCCAAAGATAATGCTGCCAAGTATGCAAAGTGCGCACTAAAGCGTAAAGCTCCTTATCATAAGTAGAATATTTCAGACTAGCACCGCTTAATTTTTCACTAAAATAAGCAACTGGTTTTCCTTCTTGTAACAAAACAGCACCTAGCCCAATACCGCTAGCATCGCATTCAAGCTCAAAAACTTTATGAAAATCAGGCAATTGCAAGAGGGGAGCTTGGGTTAACTTATCTTTCAAAGTGCTGAACGCTACCTCCTGCGAATCACTCCAAGCAAACGGCACATCTTTCTTTGTAAGCTCATGTAGAGGCGCTGCAATGGAGCTAAAATCACGAACAAATCTGCGGTAGAAACCGGCAAGTCCAAGAAAGCTCCGAATTTGTGTGACCGTCGTCGGTGTAGGCCACTCCCGAATGGCAGCAATCTTGCTGCTATCCACCTCAATGCCCTGCGGAGTAACCACATAACCAAGAAACGAGACACGTTGCGTGCAAAATGTGCATTTTTCCATGTTACCAAACAAGCGAGCAGCACGCAAAGCGTCAAAAACAGCACGCAAATGTTCTAAATGCTCCTCTATAGACTTGCTGTAAATAAGGATATCATCGAAATAAACAATAACAAACAAACCTATGAAGGCCCGTAGAACTTCGTTCATTAAACGCATAAAGGTGCTGGGAGCATTAGTCAATCCAAATGGCATAACCAACCATTCATATAAACCAAATTTCGTTTTAAAAGCCGTTTTCCATTCATCACCGAGTTTCATTCTAATCTGATGGTAACCGCTACGCAAATCAACCTTAGAGAAAATAACGGCACCACTAAGCTCATCTAGCATATCATCAAGGCGTGGAATAGGATATCGATAACGAACTGTGATGTTATTAATAGCACGACAATCTACGCACATACGCCATGACCCATCTTTCTTTGGAACGAGTAAAACAGGAACCGAGCAAGGGCTAAGAGACTCACGAATGTAACCCTTATCAAGCAACGTCTGCACCTGGCGCTGGATCTCCTTCGTCTCATCTGGATTTGTACGGTACGGGGCGCGGTTCGGAAGAGAAGCGCCGGGGATGAGATCGATCTGATGCTCAATGCCACGGAGGGGAGGAAGACCCGGTGGTAAGTCCGTAGGATAAACATCAGCATACTCCTGCAAAAGGTTAACAACAGCAGGGGGTATATCCAAAGACGGTGCATCATCAAGCGGAACAAGCATTCGCGAGCATACAAGTGCATAACAGGGCATATGAGCTTCATGGAGATCATCAAAATCAGCACGTGTAGCAAGTAAAACAGGAGAGTGCAACTTGATTTCAGATTTAATAGGTGCGGCTGATGTCGATTTGACTTGTTGTGCAGTTTTAGCAGCCCTAGTAAGATCATCTTTCAAAATTTGGTCAGGGGTCATTGGATGTATAATTATTTTCTGGCCTTTAAACATGAAAGAATAATGATTTGAACGACCATGATGTAAACTATCAGTATCATATTGCCAAGGTCGACCTAATAACAAAGAGCATGCTTCCATAGGAATAACATCGCAATCAGCATAATCAGAATAAGAACCCAGCGAGAAGGGGACACGTACCGAACGTGTTACCTTTATTTTACCACCATCATTAAGCCATTGAATGTGATACGGATGTGGATGTGTGCGAGTGGGCAAAGATAATTTCTCTACCAACGCTGTACTTGCCAAATTGTTGCAGCTGCCACTATCGATGATGATGCGAATCGACCGTTCGTGCACGACGCCCTTGGTATGGAATAGAGTGTGTCGCTGATTTTTTTCGGCCTGGACAACCTGTGTGCTGAGAACACGCTGCACAACAAGACTCTCATACCTATCGGCGTCGATGGGATCAACGTGGACTTCCTCATTTTCTGCATGGTTAGTGGCAATCATAGCATGACTAGTTTCCTCAGAATCACTGGCTGAAGAGTACTCACCATTGTCACGTATAAGCAAGGTACGCTTGTTTGGGCAGTCCCGAATCATGTGCCCAAACCCTCTGCAACGATGGCACTGAATATCCCGTGTACGTCCTGTGGAAGAAGCGGCGCCTTTGGCAGGGGGTGCCACTGGCTTGGCCGGCCCTGTGCGCGATGTAGTGCTAGGCGTAGGAGGTGCAGGGCTGGAAGGAGTTGAGCTGTGTGTTGGACCCCGGCCTGCAAAAGAGTTAGTATATGTCTTTGATCGTCGTCCCTGCACTTCACGTTCAGCTTTGCAAGCATATTCAAACAATGTGGTTATATCAAAATAATCCTTATAATCAAGTATATCCTGAATTTCCCTGTTCAAACCACCACGAAAACGCGCCATAGCAGCGCCATCTGACTCAACCAAACCACAACGAAGCATACCCTTTTTGCAACTCCTGGTAATATTCCTCAACAGATTGTGAACCTTGTTGAAAACGCTGCATTTTGTTAAGCAAATCACGAGCATAATAGGAAGGAACAAATCTGTGGCGCATGGCAGTTTTTAATTGGGTCCAAGTAATGACACTGTTAATGGGAAGTTTTTGTTTATACTCACGCCACCAAATTAAAGCAAAATCAGTAAATTCACTAATGGCAGCCTTCACTTGGCTATTAGCAGGAATATCATGGCATGAAAATTTCTGTTCTACCTCTAATTCCCAATCAAGATATGCAGCAGGATCATATTTACCATTAAAAGATGGAATTTTAAATTTAATCTTAGAAAATAAGTCATTAGGGGGATGACGAACCACACGACGTGCACGACCACGGCGATCTCCATCGTCCTGCTCAGTGTCACCGCCGTATTCCTGCTCCATCTTTGTGGTCAATGCATCAAGGCGTGCAAGGATGGTGTCGAGTGTGGTGCGAGTCGCCGTTTGAGCAAGGTCAAGTTGGTTGAAACGCTCGGTCGTCGAAGTGATCGTTGAATCAAGCCGTTCATGCATCGTCCTAATGTCAGCAGCAAGTCCATCAACTTGTCCCCTTACTTCCTGCAACTGGGCGTCCACCATGTCGTGTGCTCCTGCCATAGTTAGCGCAAACACCAAAAGAAGAAAAACCAACGACAAAAACAGGGGTGTACTGCTCACAAGGCGCTCACACTAGTGCTGTTATCAAGTTCTTATCCGTTCTTACCAAGCCACAGTGGTGAACTGCAATCAACAGGTGGAACCGGTGAAAGATTGGATGAGCGATTGCGTGGAGAAACAGAAACCTGCTCGTCGTAGAAATATGTGGAGTTGTGGGTAGGCTGCACTCAAGTCAAGGATTAGCACGATCAAACAATAATGCAAAGTTGAATTATAGTGCAAAACACGAAACTATATTGCTGGCCACAGGTGCAAAAGATGGATGGAACTAGCAGAATGGCAGTACCGTAAATATTGTACTAGTGATGCCAAAAAGGCACTAGTAGAAATCACAGGTGATTTTGTTTTTCTTTTTTTGTATGATTTTTTTGATATTTTTCTCAGCACAAGAAGCAACAAGATAGGAGCTAGACGAAGTTTCACCTAAAACAGAGATCAGATGTGGTCTACAGAAAATCAGGAAGTTCTCTGAAAAGCGTGCGAGAACTTTGACGGATTTTTTTCTTTATTTTCCTGAATTTTTTTGACAATTTTGTCGAACCCAAACAGACCGAAGGTGAGTTTGGCCGGGCTCAGAATGGTGTCAACAAGCTCCTGTAAAAATTTCAGATTTTTTGGACACCCGAGCGAAAAGTTATGCCCGTTTTACGGAAGGTACCTCAAGTTATGTTCTAAAAACGACCGGGATGAAGCAACTGTATCCTTTCTCCTTCGTTATCTTTTTTTTCTGTTTTTTTTTTGACGTAACCGAAGGAGAAAAACAAGGAAGCGGCCGTTGACTCGGTATGTTTTTTTTTCTGTTTTTTTTTTCGTAACCGAAGGAGAAAATCAAGGAAACGGCCGTTGACTCGGTTTGTTTTTTCTGTTTTTTTTTGACGTAACCGAAGGAGAAAAATAAGGAAACGATGTTGACTCGGTTTGTGGCGTGATCAAACGGGAGATGGTGGCGGCGCTAGGGTTTGAATGGTGGAAGAACACAATGCAACCAGCAACAAATGACGCGAAAGCACACAAATTCAACAATGCAGATTATTGAAAGAAAGTGCGAGGCTCAAAAGGGTGCTGGGATAAGATCTAACCTGAATTTTTATGTGGTTTTGTGGACTGTAGGAAAAAAAAACGCTCGATAAACTCACCGATCAACCTGGAAATCTGATACCAATTGATGAAGCTGAGGTGCCCGATCTTTCGGCGAGTAGAGATAATTCCGATTTGTCGGAAGATGACCCTTGCGATCCGACTACGACGAGCAAGCCCGAGGCGCCAATGCAATCGCTGAACCAACTCCCTGTGGTTACCGACCTTGCTGATGCGAGATTGGCCTGATCACGAAGATCGTTTCCTGTGCGCAATCGAAGAACGAACAAGAACAAGATGCGAGCAATCTAATCTATTACTCGAGGGTGGAGTTCTGAATACACGAAGACAGCGCAGATTTGCGCGTGTTCGAGAGTAGCTAAGGCTAACGTAAAACAAAACTCAGGAAATAAAGGAGGCGCAGCTCCTGAATAAATAGAGAGGGGGCGCAGCCCCTAGGGGCGGCCAACCCTAGGTCGTCCATTATGGGCCGCAATTGGGCTGGTCGTCTATTCTTCCGGGCCTTCGTTCTTTAACAACATGATGTAGTTCAATTCTCTTGCACGGGCCCGAGTCACTGGCCCAGGTGGAAGGGGTGGCGCCTGGGCTGGAGAAGGTGCTGCTGGTGTAGATGTGCTCGTGTTGGTGTTGATGTCCGCATCACTCACGGATCTGATAGATTTGGGGTTCTGTTTCAAGTATCCGGGTGGTCTAGCCGACACACGCGTTTACAAGGAAGTAGCAAAGGCTAAACTTACATCAAACAAAACCCAAGTTCTTTGGTGGCTGCTAGTTCCTTAAATAGAGGAATAGAAAGGAGTTCTAATGGAGAACGAAACTCTCTCGGCAGTTTCTGGACGCCTCGTTTGATTCTGTCATTGATTCTTGAGGCACCTGAAAGTAGACGAAGAGAGCTTTCCAACAAGTATTTATTTGCACTAAACAACCTTGGGAGTGGAAAGTTATGCTCCATTTAATTTGGTGCATGCTGCAGTTACGAAATTGACTTGGGTAGAGCAGGAGTTCACTTGGCAGTTTCTGGACGCTTATTGTCTGATCTCTCGTTAACTCTTGATCCACTAGAAAGTAGACGAAGAGACCTTTCCAACAAGTGCTTATTTGCTTTAAACAACCTTGGGAGTTGAAAGATATGCCCTCTTTAACATGCACTTGCTGCAGTTACGAAATTATCTCGGGTGCAACAGCTTTTATTGCTTTGTTGTTTTCTCCACTCCAAGATGGTTCACCTCCCAAACACCTGAGCATAATAAAGTCGTAGCAAGGCTTTAGTACCACATTTAAAGAAGAATTAGCTTCAGCAGCCAGAAACGAGTTCACCTTATAATTAAGTTTACGTGCACAAGCTCGTGTCATTGGTCCCTGATTAGCTACGAATGGTGAAGTGATAATTGGTGTGGTTGTATCAATGGCAGTGATGTCCTTATCATCCTCCCCTTCTTACAATAGAGTCGTCCTCGACTCTAGCGTGTACTCCTCACCCAAGTATCTGGTCAATCTTATGATGTGATTGCATGATTAGGGGATGTTGGAAATATCATTACTTGGTGCCCAATCAACTTCTTTGTTCCTCAAAGCCTTCCTTGAACCCTTAACACATCGCTTGATCCATGTAAGAAGTTCTACAAATAAAAGTATACACACTTTACGGCGCAATATCAATTCTTCAAATATATCGATGGTAGTTATAATGTGGAAGAGTTTCCCCTTTGCAGCATGAGCCATTGACATGGTCATATCTGAGCAGGTAATGTTCTCATCATTCTCCTCTTCTTGACAGCAAACTGTCCTCTGTGTTGCATCATGATTGATGTTCATGACTAAGGTTTTATCATGATCTTCTAAAAATAAACCCGAAACTTTTACTAAAGTACATGGAAACAATAATTTCTCCACTTCTTGAGAACATGTGCAATGTGAAGAAACACTATATATTGATGAAATATAAACTCTATGCACTAAAAATTGTCCTGTATTGTTGTACTTACCAGCAAAGTAAAATATAGCATGAGAAGGACAAGGCATAGTTGACCTATCAAATAAAATATTGTCCAAATTACCGAGCTCACAAAGATCATCAAACTCAATATAGCCCCAAGTATTTAAAGAAGAGAGCAAATTTATTTCTTCAGTTTCGTTTGCAATACAAATGACATGTTCCTTTTTAGCCAAAATGTTTGGTTCAATATCAGATGTAACATGTTCATTCACTAGTTGTTTCCTGAATAAAAGTGAATTATCCACCAACTCTTCGCTATCACAAGGGTCAGCAAACAATACTTCTTGTGATGACGGAAAAACAACATCAATTTTCTCTATTTTGTGCTCTTGTTCAGCATGTAGAGGAGACAAAAAAGAGGAACTATGTGTCGCATGTTCGGTGCATGTATAATTGTATAACACGATCTCTTTTTCAGCTTTACATGCAAGCAAAAACAAGTGAGAAAGGTGTCCATAAGTTTCATGCATGACCATAGTATGAATTTCAGAATTGAGTCCGTTTGTAAACCTTGTCATTACATCTTCCATGCATTCATCTAAACCAGCAAACGTGGTACAAATCTTAAAATCATGATAATATTCTTTTACAGTCCTAGCACCCTGCTTTAAGGTGTCTAATTTAGAAAGCAAATAATCAGCATAGTATGCAGGAATGAATGCATCTCTAAAATGAAGTTTGAAGTCTTTCCAAGACTGTGGAACTTTGTTGTGCCTACAAATGTATTTCCATTCCATCAACGCATGCTCAGTTAACACATTAAAGGCAATATAAATCTTTTGTTTTTGAGATAGATCATGCTCATCAAATTCCTTATCTACCTTGAGCTCCCAATCAATGTATGCATGAGGATCGAATTTATCGGCATATGAAGGCAAGTGTTGAATGATGCCTTCAATATAATGTTTGGTTGGCTCAAAAATCTTCATATCACCTGCCATGTTTAGTAAAGACAAGAAAACAATAAAAAATATCTTTGATCCTATAAACTACAAGGAATCATTGTTGTAATCTCTCATTCTCAAACTGGTTAAGCAAGTTCTTACAAATTCTCACCACGCAATACAGGAGGTGCCGGCAAACAGCAAGAACAACAACAACGGTGGCAGCTAGCACAACCTCGTGGTGTTGTAGAAAAATTTGTGGATTTATAGGTGACTGATAAAACAATAGATCCAAGGAATAGCTAGTACCACGTTAGCCACAACAAGTTGAATAAACGTTCCACAATGGTGTTGTGCTGGTCCTAGTCCAAACCGTAATAGAGACGCGAGCTGTTACACAAATAGTATCACCAAAAGCTCAGAACAACAATCAGATTTCTGAAACTATAAAAAGAAGGCACACAAATTGCCTTTTGTTTTGTCGCACTTACAAATTTTATCTACCAAAATTTAGAACTGGTTTCTCTCTCTCTCTCTCTCTCTCTCTCTCTCTCTCTGCACGTGTCTTTTTTTGTTTTGCTGATTAGTGCGGCTTTTTTTATGCACTCGCCTTTTGCTTTCTCTTCTTTTTGGTTGAATTGCAGCAAGAGGTCTAAACTGGTGATTGAAACAAGGTGGCACGAACTCGAAACTCTAGCGGTAAGAAAACTTTAGACCAGCAACTCGACCCAAATGCAGCAACCGTGAATTCAACAAGTCGAAAACTAAGTAGTAAAGCAAAGGCTCAAACTTTTTTTAGGTGAATTTCTGATCTAAATATATCTTTGGGCAAAAGTGGACTGTAGGTAAATAAAACAAAGAAAGATTGAGTTCTCTCACCGAGCAACCTGAGCTTTGATACCACTTGATAAACCCAACGGGTAGAAGGGTGCCCGATCTTTCGATGAGAGATGATGGAGGTGGAAAACTTGTTGGAGAACGACGTTGGCTGCCCGACTACCACAACCAAGATGGTGTGGCGCCTTGAGCGACAGGTACACCGTCTCCTGATAACTACGATTTGGGGTGGAGGTCGACGTTGTGCTATCCGACTACAACAACCACAAGGGTGTTGCGCCTTAGCGATAGTTACACTGGCTCCTGTTGTTGCTGCTCTTGCCGTGCCAAGAACAACCTTGAACCTGCAAGCAATCGAGAACAAGCAAGAACAAGATAAAACGCAGACGCTCACGGATCTGATAGATTTGGGGTTCTGTTTCAAGTATCCGGGTGGTCTAGCCGACACACGCGTTTACAAGGAAGTAGCAAAGGCTAAACTTACATCAAACAAAAACCCAAGTTCTTTGGTGGCTGCTAGTTCCTTAAATAGAGGAATAGAAAGGAGTTCTAATGGAGAACGAAACTCTCTCGGCAGTTTCTGGACGCCTCGTTTGATTCTGTCATTGATTCTTGAGGCACCTGAAAGTAGACGAAGAGAGCTTTCCAACAAGTATTTATTTGCACTAAACAACCTTGGGAGTGGAAAGTTATGCTCCATTTAATTTGGTGCATGCTGCAGTTACGAAATTGACTTGGGTAGAGCAGGAGTTCACTTGGCAGTTTCTGGACGCTTATTGTCTGATCTCTCGTTAACTCTTGATCCACTAGAAAGTAGACGAAGAACCTTTCCAACAAGTGCTTATTTGCTTTAAACAACCTTGGGAGTTGAAAGATATGCCCTCTTTAACATGCACTTGCTGCAGTTACGAAATTATCTCGGGTGCAACAGCTTTTATTGCTTTGTTGTTTTCTCCACTCCAAGATGGTTCACCTCCCAAACACCTGAGCATAATAAAGTCGTAGCAAGGCTTTAGTACCACATTTAAAGAAGAATTAGCTTCAGCAGCCAGAAACGAGTTCACCTTATAATTAAGTTTACGTGCACAAGCTCGTGTCATTGGTCCCTGATTAGCTACGAATGGTGAAGTGATAATTGGTGTGGTTGTATCAATGGCAGCGATGTCCTTATCAAAGCATCAAAAACAGCACGCAAATGTTCTAAATGCTCCTCTATAGACTTGCTGTAAATAAGGATATCATCGAAATAAACAACAACAAACAAACCTATGAAGGCCCGTAGAACTTCGTTCATTAAACGCATAAAGGTGCTAGGAGCATTAGTCAATCCAAATGGCATAACCAACCATTCATATAAACCAAATTTCGTTTTAAAAGTCGTTTTCCATTCATCACCGAGTTTCATTCTAATCTGATGGTAACCGCTACGCAAATCAACCTTAGAGAAAATAACGGCACCACTAAGCTCATCTAACATATCATCAAGGCGTGGAATAGGATATCGATAACGAACTGTGATGTTATTAATAGCACGACAATCTACGCACATACACCATGACCCATCTTTCTTTGGAACGAGTAAAACAGGAACCGAGCAAGGGCTAAGAGACTCACGAATGTAACCTTTATCAAGCAGTGTCTGCACCTGGCGCTGGATCTCCTTCGTCTCATCTGGATTTGTACGGTACGGGGCGCGGTTCGGAAGAGAAGCGTCGGGGATGAGATCGATCTGATGCTCAATGCCACGGAGGGGAGGAAGACCCGGTGGTAAGTATGTAGGATAAACATCAGCATACTCCTGCAAAAGGTTAACAACAGCAGGGGGTATATCCAAAGACGGTGCATCATCAAGCGGAACAAGCATGCGCGAGCATACAAGTGCATAACAGGGCATATGAGCTTCATGGAGATCATCAAAATCAGCACGTGTAGCAAGTAAAACAGGAGAGTGCAACTTGATTACAGATTTAATAGGTGCGGCTAAGTTCAAAAATGTTGGACTGATATGACTTGATGTGTGGTTAACCCTAGGTTAGAGTGCTTAGCCCTAGATTTGGGCTTATGGATACAAGGGAAGCCCAGACATGTGAAGACTTCAAAAGATATGAGAAATGATCATAGGATGTCACATTTAATGGACTTTGATAGCATCAAAACCCTAAAGTGCTAAAAACTCTAGAAAGACCCCTGAAAAACCCTAAGCTAGAACCCTAAGGGGCTAAGTGTAAAATTTGTGCACTTTTGGACCCAAGTGCAAAAACCAAAGTATTAGAGCACCTTAAATCATATGGTTCACACATTTGAGGATTTGCAAGTCAAATTGTGGGATTTGGACTAATTTGCAAAAGTGCCCCATGAAACCATATGTGACTAAGTCTGAAATTCAGTGTATAGGGTTAACTTTGGAAACCTATATCTCTCAATCCATAAAGAGTCTTCCCTAGGTCAACACATCAAATTTGTAGAACTATAATAGGAGTACAACTTTGCTTGAGTGATTAAGACTTGATCACATATAAAATTTGGAGTAAAATGAGCTCAAATTTGAGCTGTCAGTCACACTGATAACTGAATTAGGGTCACCAATGACATTGGCAGGACTTTGGGGTCGAATTGGAGTGGGATCTAGTGATCGATTGAGGATGGTTACTATAGTTGAATTGTAGCTGGATTGTAGGGCTACAACTTTCTTAAAAGTGGATTAGCAAGTTATTACATGGAATTTTGAGATTTGGGAGCTGCAAACTGCTCCGTCAAGCGTCTGAATGGAGTCTGATAGTACAGTAAACTGAACAAGATCCCAGATTCAGCCCCCCTTGCCGCCAGTGATTCCGCGCCGTGATCGTTGCCGTTGTTGCGATTCGTGCTCAATGAAGTGCAGATAACTACGGTGGGTGAAAAATCTGGCGCTGGGGATGAGCTTGGGGCACTGTTGCGCTCGGTCACTCATCCACTTGCACCGGTGACGTGGCCAACCGGTCGTCGTCGAGGTAAATGTCATCGCTGTGATCGTGCCACGACCATGACCCTTTAACCACGTCG
Organism: Zea mays; assembly: GCF_902167145.1. Lineage (NCBI taxonomy): Eukaryota > Viridiplantae > Streptophyta > Magnoliopsida > Poales > Poaceae > Zea > Zea mays. Next base: position 138,561,621 of record NC_050096.1, read on the forward strand.
CTGCTAGCCGCAACAGCTTGCCAATGACCGTCGTAGCCCCTCAGCCAGTGAGTGCCGATGATTCATCCTCTCTTCTCGGCCGCCAGCGCAATCTCTTCGAATTGGATGCCACCGCCCTCGGTTCCTATAAATTGAGCGTATCGCTAGCTCCGTTAGGTAATCACGAAGCCAAAGCACCCACTCGTGACTCGGATTGTCCACCAGTGAGCTCCAATTTGGGATTTCCCCTAAATCAGTCAATGCTTCGCCGCGAGTGAGCTCGTCGCGGTCAGCGCTCCACAGGTCCGAACATGCCATCCTCGCTCTTGTTTTAGCAACCCTGTGTGCATATGATGCTTCTCAACTCGGCCAATTGAGCTAGGACCCATTGGATCACCGGGAACGCTTCATGCTGTCCGTTGATCGCGCTGTCACCGTGGGCAGTGTGATTAAGAGCTCAAACCTTGCAATTAGGTGAGGGGAAATGGTCGTTTAGGGTTGAAGTTGGTGTCAAGCAAAGGGAAGGGCTAGCCGTTGCCTATTCTGGCTAGTACGAGCTCGCTAGAGCTCGGCCAGTCATCGTTCGCCATCGGGAATTGCGAGTTGTAAAGAATAGAAAGGGGAGGGGTCTGTTCGAAAATGTCAGTGACACAACCAAATAGTGCGCAGGGTTCTTCACCAGTTATTCAAACCGCTGAGGGCCTCTATGCAAATTTGCCATGCGGGCGCACGCACGCGGGCATGTTCTGCCTGTACTGGGCTGGCTCGGGCCAGATTAAGCCCAGTACTGTTGATCTTTTTCCTTTTTGTTTTTCTACCAGAATTAGGAAATCCCTAGAAATTATAGAAAAATGGTAAAAATATGAAACCAATTTTGTTGGACTTCTAAATTTCTATAGTATTTAATAAAAATAGTTTCAAGATTTTTAGTCCAAACCAGGAATTATGTAGTATTTAAAAGGGCTTAAACCTATACCTCTGGAATTTTAGAAATTATTTAATAACACCAAAAATCACTAAACTTTTTGGATAAGCTTGAAATGATATTTAGAAACCTTGTGTGAAGTTTGACTTGCTTTGGACATTATTTGATCCATAAACCTAAAAACCTAGTCTTCTAGGTAATGCCTGCCCTCTAAAATAAAACACTGACTCGAAAAACCCTAGCTCTCTGGAGTACCATGAAGGAAAGTTGTATTCAAGATACAACTTGATAAACCTTTTCTATTACTGCATTTCATAAGCATTACATAAGCATTCATGGTTATATATGATTATATATAGAGAACGAAGAAGTATGGTTGAAGAAGGAGTTACACCACCACCACCTGAAGACCCACATGTCGGGAACTGCTTTTATTTCGATATTTGTGGAGCAGAGCCCGAATCTCCTATAACACAAGTCAAGCCTCGGTGCATTTGCCACCTCCTTGCTATTTTAAAATCTTTCTCACTTGCTTGATGCATTAGGTGATAGGAGTTGTGTGCTAAACAATTACTGCATTTCCTTCCTTGGAAGATTGATTACCTTTCCTTGATCACCTATTTTATAAAAAGGTTTTTCTGATGCTTAGTCTTGCTCTAGAAAAACAAAATGTTTTGTTTTCAATAAAACATGATGCTTCAAGTGGGATGGGATGATTTTCAAAAATAAAACTGGATGGTGGATCCATCACGGCCGTGATGGGTTCAACATCGGAAAAGATGTACCTCTGACAGGTACCAAACTTTGGGTTTGAAATGATAAAACTGATACTGGGCGGGTGACTTGCACGAGAAGAAAGTCTCGGTGTAGTGTCTCCGTCTGAGTCGATTAAGGACCGTCTCGATGTAGGCTTGCTGATCCCACCTTTTAACTGGTCACATGCCTCATCATGGGTAAGCTTTGCCTTGGGCAGACTAATACCAGAACAAGACAACATGCAATGGAAGTGGAGAGATGGCGAGAGTAGCGTGTACCCTCTGTGGCAAGTGGCTGGACGGTGGTGTATCTATGCTCTCGGTTGGCGTGAACCTGATCTGGTCTTAAGAACCCCGGTGGCGAGTTGACATATACAAGGGTTAAGTGCTACATATGTCATGTGATTGGAGATCCCCAGCTGGGTATTAATCGATTTGGATCATCATTCTTTCTTGGACATGAGGACTTGGTCACTGCCCTACACGTAGCATTCCAGTTAACAAAAAAGATTGATAAAAGATGGCTAGTATAGGCCATGTGCTTGAACTAGGGTAGGAAGAACTTTAGATTCAGGTAATGACTTAACTTGCTAATAAAACTGAATTTTTAAGGATCCACTGTTAGTAAGCATTTTTGCAAACAGAGCCTTGATTCTTGATTAAGCCTTACCTTGACTCCCTCAAGCCAGCATATCCTTGAGAGTCTTTTATTTTGACGAGTAAGACTTGCGAAAGTACACTTCATACTTAGGGTTTTTGAACCCATGTTGTTGTCGGTGAGGAAGCAGCAACTTTTGTTGCTTTTGCTCTAAGGTGGTGCCAAAGGAAGAAGCTCAAGAGTGAAGTCCCGGGAGGATGTGGTCCTCCTTTTAAAAGCTTTATACTTTTTATGCGGGAGGGGTTTTTGCCTCCCGAGTTTGTAATAACATGATGAGGACATCACTATGAGTACGACTACACCAGCAGCACCTCCACATCAAGCGCCACTTCCTTCACTAGCTAGGCCAATCACTCGGGCCCGTGCCAGAGATCTTAACTTCGTCATGCTACTGAAGAATGAGGGCCCAGAAGAATAGATGACCAGCCCAACTGCGGGCCATAGTGGACGACCTAGGGTTGGCCGCCCCTAGGGGCTGCGCCCCTCTCTATTTATCCAGGAGCTGCGCCTCCTTTGTTTTCGAGTTTTGTTTTACATCTAGCTTTAGCTACCCCAGAACACGCACAAATACGTGCTGTCCTCTGTGATTCAGAACTCCACCTCGAGTGATATTAAGATTGTCGCATCTTTTTCTTGTTCGTTCTTCGATTGCGCACAGGAAACGATCTTCGTGATCAGGCCGATCTCGCATCGGCAAGGTCGGTAACCATTGGAAATTGGTTCAGCGATTGCATTGGCGCTTCGGTATCGCTCGTCGTAGTCGGATCGTGAGGGTCTACTTCCACCAAATCGGAATTATCTCCACTCACCGAAAGATCGGGCACTCCAGCTCTATCAAGTGGTATCAGATTTCCAGGTTGATCGGTGAGTTTATCGAGTGTTTTTTTTCCTACAGTCCACAAAACCACATAAAAATTCAGGTTAGACCTTATACCAGCACCCTTTTGAGCCTCGCACCTTCTTTCAATAATCTGCATTGTTGAATTTGTGTGCTTTCGCGTCATTTGTTGCTGGTCGCATTGTGTTTTTTCTCACCATCCTTCTTTCTTCCTTGTTTTTCTCCTTCGGTTACATCAAACCCTAACGCGCCGCAACCATCTTCCTTATTTTTCTCCTTCGGTTACATCAAACCCTAGCGCGCCGCAACCATCTTCCTTGTTTCTCTCCTTCGGTTACATCAAACCGAGTCAACGCCGCTTCCTTATTTTTCTCCTTCGGTTACGTCAAAAAAAAAACAGAAAAAAAACCTAGTCAACGCCGCTTCCTTGTTTTTCTCCTTCGGTTACGTCAAAAAAAACAGAAACAAAAAAACGAAGGAGAAAGGATACAAAGCGGTTGTCTCATCTCGGTCGTTTTAGACATACCTTCCTTAAACCGGGCATAACTTTTCGCTCGGTTGTTCAACAAATCTGAAATTTTTACAGGAGCTTGTTGGCACCATTCTGAGGCCGGCAAACAGACCAAAGGTAGGTTTGGCTTCGACAAAATTGTCAAAAAAATTCAGGAAAATAAAGAAAAAAATCCGTCAAAGTTCTCGCACTACTTCCAGATTTTCTGTAGACCACATCTGAACTCTGTTTGAGGTGAAATTTCGTGTAGCTCCTAGTTTGTTGCTCCTTGTGCTGAGAAAAATATCAAAAAAATCATACAAAAAAAAGAAAAACAAAATCACCTGTGATTCCTACTAGTACCTTTTTGGTCTCGCTAGTACAATATTTGCGCTACTGCAATTCTGCTAGTTCAGTCCAACATTTTTGAACTTTTTACCTATTGAATGCACTATAGGTGTGACAAACACATGATATGCTAATGCTCATGATGTTATGCTCAAGTTTTAGTGACAGTAACACCAGGGGTGTTACACCTTTGGCTAGCTAGAAGGTGAAAATGCGAGAGTGACGCAAGAGCGATTACAGTTCAGCGTGAATAGTACGGTGTTACAGTTCATCTATTTATAGGCACGGGACGCAGCCCGGACAAAATTTCATTCATGTCCCTGACATTTACTGCAAATCATCAGGCGAGCTATCAAGGGCTGAGTAGTTTTTTCCCTTTTAGGTCGGTTTCATCTTCCACCTTCATCTGTACTAAGCTTCGGCGCTCATTCATCCTATCTTCCGGTAGTATCTCCATATCACATATACCTTCATCTTAAAGCCAAAGCTTCCTGTAACAGTTTATATTACACTAAAAAACATATTAGTCATGTTTTTTAGGACCTTCAGAAGAGGAAGGCCCCCAACAGTAGCCCCTCTCAATATTAATTTGTTTTTATATTAACAAATTCAGACTGCGACGTGAACGATGGCCTTTAGCCGAAGGTCCGAAAAAACACCTTCCCTTCGCTAGAATAGCGAAAGACACTGACATATGGGGCCCACCAAGCTGTGGTGCGCTTGGCATATAAATAGGGACTCACGTTGATAGCGTTTGATGTGCCATTTCAACCGCTTGCACTATTTTTGTCATCCTGAACTTTCTTGCTCTGCCAAATTTTGATTAATTTGTGAGCTTCGGCATTTGCACAATTGCTGACTAAATGGCTGAAGAAAAGAAGTTTGTTGACCCTGCACTAGCTGGGTATTATGAGGCTATGGAGAAGACAAACACAGAGAAAATCACCAATGAAATGTTGGCTGGGTTATATGAGGATTCCGGCGATAGCGAAAGTTTTGATTTGGAAAGTGGAAACGAAGATGCAGAAGATCGGCCCTGGCGACCGAGTCATACCATCTTCAAAAAGTCATCAATCAAACATAGTTAGATTGATGCTATGAAAGGGAGATATTTCCGCGATATTTCTATTGTGAGGGATGGAGGAGATAGCGCCGCCCGTGTGCCTGAAGTAGACGAATTTGTTGTCTACAGGAGCTTCATTAAGGCAGGGCTTCAGTTTCCCTTGAGTAAATTTTTGGTTGAAGTTCTGAAGACTTTTAAGATTTACCTTCATCAGATTACCCCTGAAGCTATCATTAGGATGGGGATTTTTTTTGGGCCGTGAGGAGCTAGGGACTAGAGCCAAGTGCAAAATGCTTCTGCAACATGCACGAGCTGTCCTATGAGACGAAGGCTAATGGCAAGGAGCAATATCATAATAACTTTGGTTGTTATGGCTTCGTGCCTCGCTCTGATGTGAGCTATCCAGTTCTGATGTTTCGGAAGAGGTGGTCAGGAGCTTGGATGGAAGAATGGTTTTATGTAAAGAACAACTTAATTGAAAGAGAAGATATAAAAGTGTAAAGCCCTAAAATTTGTATAAGGTAAAAAAATAATAATAAAATCAATAAATACATGGTTTTACATAAAAGCGTTTTGGGAATTATGTGTTTTCCCTTTTTTTGTGCATACTCACTTAAGAGAAATAAAGCAGTCAAATAACAAATAAAAAAAAAGGCATCTCATTTTAAGGTTTTCTTGTATGTTGCATTTGTATTCAAATGTATGAGACAAGTTTAAGTTTGAAAAGAAGAATTTGTAACACCCAAAATCCTATTTTGGGATTTATAAAAGTCTCTCCAAAAGGGTTTAAATTAAAATTCCCTTTAATCCCAGGTTTCTTATCTTTAAAGTCTTGCATTCATGCTGGAGATTTTTGATTGGTGCACTTGCTTTGGATTTGAAACCTTAAACTTAGATTTGAATTCGAAATATATAAACTAAAATAAAGAAAAAAAATAATCACCTGTTGATGCCCACACCGCGTGGCCCAGTCTCAAATTTTCCCCACGCAAGCCCACATATATGTGCACTACGTGTGTTATTTTTCCTTTTCTTTAATCCCCTAGCCGAAGATGACATCATGCTGACATCTTGGATGACTTCATCCCATCAGACACTTACACGTGGGACCGACTCAACAGATTCTTCTCCCTGCTTGAGTCCGTTTGCAAACCACCATCGGGGATCACGGAATCCCGATCCGGCCGGGCATTAGTTTACCTCTCCTCGCCTCTATAAAAACCACCGTCCGCCTGGAGTTCATCGTGGCCGCTTCTCTCCTTGCCCAGCTGCCTCTGCGTGCCGAGTTGTTTTGGTGCTCTACAGTGAGGACTGCCTCAAGGATCTGGCCGCCGACCTGCTGCTTTCCCCGTCCTTCTATGCCCCTCCCCGTGGCCAGATTCCTAGTGATTGGACGAACTCTGAAACTCAAGTAAGAAATCTCGTGTGCATCCCTGTTTCCTTCACGTAGCTAGTAGTATTTGGTTAGGCTATGGGAGCACTTGAAGCACCGAGCTTGTGCTCTAGTAATGGCGGCTGTGGGGGGTCTCCCTCACCAACGTGTTAGACAGACTAGGGGTTGAAGAAGAGTGTGAACCGTTGGATCCACATGGACGGTTCAGATTAAAACACAAATATCTTTTCGCTTCAGTAAACCATGATCGTAGATCAGTGGATGTGCGGGCAGGGTTTGGCGATGAGATTTTAAAATCACAACCATTGATCCTCGATCTGGCTGTCACCGCTCCTCACCGGTTCGATGTAGTTTCGATTTAATCTGGACCGTGCGTAGTTGATCGGGTGGCCGGGATTTAACCATACCCCCTTCGCCGTGCATATCTTTCAAAAGAGACCCTGTGTTTTGGTTTAATCAACCCGCCGTCCTTGTGGATGTTATTCTGAGTCTTGGGAACACTTGCGCAGGGGCCCCTGTACTCTACAGAATTTGATGCGCGGTCCAAAGTGTAATAAAAATAAAGAAATAGTCCAGGAAATTGATTTTTAATACAAAAATAAATTCAAAAACTTGTATAAATCGTATTAAATCAATTTTAGCTTCAATTTGAGTCATTCCAGTTACAATAATTTTGTATTATTATTATCTATCATTTAGTACCACTGTTTTGACAGGAATATCAAAATAAAATTTATATCCTATTTAATCTTGTACAAAACACATAAAACCTTCAAAAATTCATAACTTAAAATCTATAACTGTAAAATTAATGATTCATTTTCCTGTGATCTTATTTTAATATGTAGATTATTAATACATAGTTTATTTTTATGTTTGGTGTGATGTTAATTTTGCCTATACATGTTTGTCTATATTGCTACGTTTAGCAGTGAGAACACGTGTCACCTAAAGATCATCCCGGTACCTGGAATCTCAAGTCCCAAGCAAGTTGTGCCCTTGATCACTTCTTTTTTCCCAGTCATGTTCTGATTAATCATAATGATCTGCATAGGTTAATTTTGATGGGACCCAACATGTTACCCTAGTTTGATTATCTTTATACCTTGACTCCACTAAACTTTTTGGGTAGTACCTGCTATTGCTTTATGTGGTTTTGGGTATGAGGATTACACTATTCATGATTATACTTTTGTTATCAGTTGTTATTTATTGTTCATGTTAAGATCATTATGTTAATTGGAACATGGAGAACCACCCGGGAAAACAGTGCTACCACAAGGGTTTATGGACGCCCTTGGCTGATTAACTAGGAAAGCTAGTGGATGATTACCTTACCCGAAGGCCGGGGCAAGGGCAGTAGGGGAGTGGTCAGTGTAGGGAGGTCCTTGGTTGATTTTGCTGCGATGGCGGTCAGTCGAGGGACTCCTGCACTGGAGCTTCCTATAAACTATAGCGGGTTTTCTGAAGCTAGTGGAACTTTGTAAAGGCCTCATAGTGTTACCCTGCCTCGCCTCCTCGGTAGAGGTGTATGAGATTGGCTGTCTCTTGGCAGATGGGTAACATGACTTGTGGGTAAAAAGGCACAACCTCTGCAGAGTGTAAAACTGGTATACTAGTCGTGCTCACGGTCATGAGCAGCTCGGACACTCACATGATTAATTTATGGAACTAAATTCAATTTGTCATATGCATTGCATCGCAGGTGATGTTATTACTTTTTTTAATTGGGTTGGTATTTACTTATACTTAGTAATTGCTAATAAAATTTTGACCAACTTTAAAAGCAATGCTCAGCTCTAACCATTCTCTTTGGTAAGCCTTACACTTCACGTGAGCTCCCATCTTTGGCGAGTTCATGCACATTATTCCCCACAACTTGTTGAGCGATGAACGTATGTGAGCTCACTCTTGCTGTCTCACACCCCCCACAGGTCAAGAATAGGTACCACAGGATGAGGCGCTTGGAGGATGTTGTGACGAGTTCGCGAGAGGTCTAGGTCGTCGTCTCCTAGTCAACTTTAGGTTGTTGGACCGTTGTCTCCGTATAATGTATTTATTTATTTATTTTGTATAGAACTCCTATTATATAGTAAAGATGTGACATTCGATCGTATGACATGATTCATCATATGTGTGAGACTTGGTCCCAGCACACCTGGTGATTATGTTCGCGCCCGGGTCTTGGGGCCCCTAAAACCCGGGTGTGACAAAAGTGGTATCAGAGGAATGTTGACTGTAGGACGAAACCTAGACAAAACTGGATAACCAATACTTACTTACCTTTGCTACTCTGATCTTTTCTAAACTTTCCTTAATCTTTTCTCATCTATTTCCGCTTACTCTGATTATTCTTACCTTTTCCCACTAAAGACAAATGTGGATTTCACACTTTGAAATCCTGTACCTAAAGTGACTTTTAGGAATAGGAGACCTACTCTTAGGAACAAAAACAAAACTATTTTTGTAAGGTATCTATACGCTTGAGTGTTTGTTCTTATGATACTTGTCTGATTTGGATCTTTGATTGAGTGTGATGGGTTGTGGAGTAATGTCCACAATTACATCTGCATATACATATAGATAAAAATGCTTATAAAAATAACTAGATAAACTAGATTATCCCTCATTAAAGTATCTAGCCTAACAGTAGCTATCTCATCTTAAAAGGTTATATCCTACACTCATAGATCCATCTTATCTTAAAAAGATACTCATCTTATCTTGAAAAGATCTTACGTCGCCTTAGTAGATCTAACTGACCTCAAAGGATTCTACCCTATCCTTATGGATTCATCTTGCCCTAGTAAGCATAATTATTCCACACTAGTGTAACGACCATGATCTAATCCAAAGTAATTAGATACTATCTACTCATATCCGATCTAATCTAGATCCTATCTAATCTAATACGATCTAATCTAATGTGGTCTACTTAAACAAATTAATAATACTGATAGAAGAGATTAGACCCTACTAACCAGGTATTAACCTAACTTCGCATATTAGACCAACTCAACCATGAGCATAAGAGCTAACCCAACCAATAGAGTCATTATGGATTGCATAATCTTTCTATCCCCACCTAACTTCAAACAAACTTTTAACCTATATCATGTAGTCTATCTCACCCATATCTATTTTAACGAGCCCGATAATATACACTAACTCCTAATCAATGAGACAAGACCGGAGAAGATGATCAACCTCATCAAGGAAGGATAAGCATCAACTCAAGCCTTCAAAGATCAAGCTAAATCATCAAATGAATCAAGATCCACAAATCTTGGATGGAGTCTTTCCTTACCCTACACTTTCTTACCCAAACCTATCTATGCTTTAAAGACATCTTCTATCCTACATAATAAAGTAGACATACATATATACACCCATGCTTTCCTAATCAACCACTATTGACTATAAAATACTCTGGATATTTGAAACAAGTATAGACTAAAAGTTGAAATTACAAGCCAATCCTTTTGTATTCCTTTCCTTACAAATCTCGAGGACGAGATTTCTGTTAGGGGGGTAGGATTTGTAAAGCCCTAAAATTTGTATAAGGTAAAAAAATAATAATAAAATCAATAAATACATGGTTTTACATAAAAGCGTTTTGGGAATTATGTGTTTTCCCTTTTTTTGTGCATACTCACTTAAGAGAAATAAAGCAGTCAAATAACAAATAAATAAATATAGAAAAGGCATATCATGCTAAGGTTTTCTTGTATGTTGCATTTGTATTCAAATGTATGAGACAAGTTTAAGTTTGAAAAGAAGAATTTGTAACACCCAAAATCCTATTTTGGGATTTATAAAAGTCTCTCCAAAAGGGTTTAAATTAAAATTCCCTTTAATCCCAGGTTTCTTATCTTTAAAGTCTTGCATTCATGCTGGAGATTTTTGATTGGTGCACTTGCTTTGGATTTGAAACCTTAAACTTAGATTTGAATTCGAAATATATAAACTAAAATAAAGAAAAAAAATAATCACCTGTTGATGCCCACACCGCGTGGCCCAGTCTCAAATTTTCCCCACGCAAGCCCACATATATGTGCACTACGTGTGTTATTTTTCCTATTCTTTAATCCCCTAGCCGAAGATGACATCATGATGACATCTTGGATGACTTCATCCCATCAGACACTTACACGTGGGACTGACTCAACAGATTCTTCTCCCTGCTTGAGTCCGTTTGCAAACCACCACCGGGGATCACGGAATCTTGATCCGGCCGGGTATTAGTTTACCTCTCCTCGCCTCTATAAAACCCACCGTCCGCCTGGAGTTCATCGTGGCCGCTTCTCTCCTTGCCCAGCTGCCTCTGCGTGCCGAGTTGTTTTGGTGCTCTACGGTGAGGACTGCCTCAAGGATCCGGCCGCCGACCCGCTGCTTTCCCCGTCCTCCTATGCCCCTCCCCGTGGCCGGATTCCTAGTGATTGGACAAACTCTAAAACTCAAGCAAGAAATCTCGTGTGCATCCCTGTTTCCTTCACGTAGCTAGTAGTATTTGGTTAGGCTATGGGAGCACTTGAAGCACCGAGCTTGTGCTCTGGTAATGGCGGCTGTGGGGGGTCTCCCTCGCCAACGTGTTAGACAGACTAGGGGTTGAAGAAGAGTGCGAACCGTTGGATCCACACGGACGGTTCAGATTAAAACACAGATATCTTTTCGCTTCAGTAAACCATGACCGTAGATCAGTGGATGTGCGGGTAGGGTTTGGCGATGAGATTTTAAAATCACAACCATTGATCCTCGATCTGGCGGTCACCGCTCCTCACCAGTTCGATGTAGTTTCGATTTAATCTAGACCGTGCGTAGTTGATCGGGTGGCCGGGATTTAACCATACCCCCTTCGTCGTGCATATCTTTCAAAAGAGACCCTGTGTTTGGTTTAATCAACCCGACGTCCTTGCGGATGCTGTTGAGTCTTGGGAACACTTGCGCAGGGGCCCCTGTACTCTACAGAATTTGATGCGCGGTCCAGAGTGTAATAAAAATAAAGAAATAGTCCAGGAAATTGATTTTTAATACAAAAATAAATTCAAAAACTTGTATAAATCATATTAAATCTATTTTAGCTTCAATTTGAGTCATTCCAGTTGCAATAATTTTGTATTATTATTATCTATCATTTAGTACCACTGTTTTGACAGGAATATCAAAATAAAATTTATATCCTATTTAATCTTGTACAAAACACATAAAACCTTCAAAAATTCATAACTTAAAATCTATAACTGTAAAATTAATGATTCATTTTCCTGTGATTTTATTTTAATATGTAAATTATTAATACATAGTTTATTCTTATGTTTGGTGTGATGTTAATTTTGCCTATACATGTTTGTCTATATTGCTACGTTTAGCAGTGAGAACACGTGTCACCTAAAGATCATCCTGGTACCTGGAATCTCAAGTCCCAGGCAAGTTGTGCACTTGATCACTTCTTTTTACCCAGTCATGTTCTGATTAATCATAATGATCTGCATAGGTTAATTTTGATGGGACCCAACAAGTTACCCTAGATTGATTATCTTTACACCTTGACTCCACTAAACTTTTTGGGTAGTACCTGCTATTGCTTTATGTGGTTTTGGGTATGAGGATTAAACTATTAAAGATTATACTTTTGTTATCAGTTGTTATTTATTGTTCATGTTAAGATCATTATGTTAATTGGAACATGGAGAACCACCCGGGAAAACAGTGCTACCACAAGGGTTTATGGACGCCCTTGGCTGATTAACTAGTAAAGCTAGTGGATGATTACCTTACCCGAAGGGGGCAAGGGCAGTAGGGGAGTGGTCAGTGTAGGGAGGTCCTTGGTTGATTTTGCTGCGATGGCGGTCAGTCGAGGGACTCCTGCACTGGAGCTTCCTATAAACTGTAGCGGGTTTTCTGAAGCTAGTGGAACTTTGTAAAGGCCTCGTAGTGTTACCCTGCCTCGCCTCCTCGGTAGAGGTGTATGGGATTGGCCGTCTCTTGGCAGATGGGTAACATGACTTGTGGGTAAAGATGCACAACCTCTGCAGAGTGTAAAACTGGTATACTAGCCGTGCTCACGGTCATGAGCAGCTCGGACACTCACATGATTAATTTATGGAACTAAATTCAATTTGTCATATGCATTGCATCGCAGGTGATGTTATTACTTTTTTTAATTGGGTTGGTATTTACTTATACTTAGTAATTGCTAATAAAATTTTGACCAACTTTAAAAGCAATGCTCAGCTCTAACCATTCTCTTTGGTAAGCCTTACACTTCACGTGAACTCCCATCTTTGGCGAGTTCATGCACATTATTCCCCACAACTTGTTGAGCGATGAACGTATGTGAGCTCACTCTTGCTGTCTCACACCCCCACAGGTCAAGAACAGGTACCACAGGATGAGGCGCTTGGAGGATGCTGTGACGAGTTCGCGAGAGGTCTAGGTCGTCGTCTCCTAGTCAACTTTAGGTTGCCGGACCGTTGTCTCCGTATAATGTATTTATTTATTTATTTTGTATAGAACTCCTATTATATAGTAAAGATGTGAGATTCAATCCTGTGCCATGATTCATCTTATGTGAGACTTGGTCCCAGCACACCTGGTGATTATGTTCGAGCCCGGGTCTTGGTGCCCCTAAAACCCGGGTGTGACAAAAAGGGATCATCCAACGCCCTATTTGGTCTCGCTTTGGCATCAGAAGGCCAGCCACTGCTCTTGGAAATGAAATTGAAGCATGCCAGAGGGCTTTTAACAATGTATGCACTTTTATTGGAACAAGAGACCTAGTCCAAGAGCATATTGCTTATAGAGTGTGGCCTCTTGTGAGTGACTGGGAGATGCCGAAGGAGGCTGCTGCCAGGTCCAATCAAGGTGGCTTGGTTTATCTGAAATACACCTTTAGATACAGAGATCAATTTGATGAGCCAAATGATGACTGACTGAACTATGTTGAGGCAACTAGTGATGAATTGCTTGGGGCCTACACAAGGGCCGAAGATGATGCCTGACACTAGCCTTCAGAGGACGAGGCAAGAAAAGATTAAACAGGGTTTTTGATGTAATTGGCTTTTTATACCCAAACTACTGATATCCCTCACGAAAGCAGGTAAAGAAAAGAAAAGCTGCTGCTTCGGCCATCTCTGCTACACCGAAGGGAAAAAATATCAAGGTTTTGACACACCGGACTAGGTACATTGAAACGGCTAGGGTGCCAAAGCTTGCCGAGGGGACCTCTTCCGCCGCTGAGCGGGAATACCCTGCTCCTGCCGGTGCCAAGGGAGAATCAGCTGAAGTGCTGAAAGCAATGGGACAGGAGAATGCCGAGATGGCCAAAGAGCCGAAGCGCCCTGTTGAAGCCAAGTAGAAAACAGTCGAAGAACCAGAACTGGAGGAATCGGCAGGGCAGCCAAAATCCTGAGCCCGCCACCAGAGCCTGAGTTGCCAAAGGTATCCAAAGCTCCTACAATAACTCCCAAGAGGAGGAGGATGGCTAGCGTGTTGGACGCTATCTTGGAGTCGACAAGGGCACCAACTCCTGCCTCTGCAAAGGAAGCCGCTGAAGCTCGTTCAACTCGTGTTGAACTCGAAGCTGGGCCCTCAGTGCCCATCGAAATAGGGCCTATTGAAACTATTGAACAGGATACCAAACAAGGACCTACGGATGCCACTCTGATCTTGGAAAAAGAAGGCGCATCCAAAAAGGTTAAATCTCCTACTCTCGAAGCGTTTACTGAGGAGCCAGACCTTATCATACGACACGCTTCGGGTAAACAATTGTCGGAAGAGCAGATTGCCGAAGCTAAGCACTATGCTAGGGAATTAAAGTACCCAAAAGGATCCTTGGTGTATAATAGCACTGATGAAGATTACTTTCTGTACTGCCTTCTGGACAACAAGAAAATATTTGTTTGCCGTGAGATGGCAAGGAACATAGGGTTTCCGAAGCTTGAGGTGGCCTCTCTGCAATGTCAAAGAATGACCTTGCAGACAGCCTCGCTTACAACAGTCTTAAGGTAAAGATTTTTCGACTTATAAGCAGATTACTTTTTACATCCTTTATGATTGTGCTGATCCCTACTTTTTTAGGGCTTAAACTTGAGCAATGCTTTAAGGGCACAAAAGAATGCTGAAGATGAAAGCTGCCAAATAGCCCTTGGGAACCTTCGGACAGAGGTTATTAGACTAAGGATTGAAGCCCTAGAAAATGATAAAATTATGCTTTCCTTGGTAGACAGAGTAAAGGCCAGCGAAGCCAAACTTACTGCACAGTCCGAAGCTCTTAAGGCCGAAGTTGAAGACCTAAAGAAAAAGCTTGCCGAAAAGAATGAGGATTTCGAAGTGGCGAAAGCCAAACAAGAAATACGCGAATGGACAGCTCAAGATTACAAAAGAATGTGGATGAGCTTCGTGAATCGAAGGAGAGATATTATGAGAAATCCTTGGTTTGTGCTAAAAAATTGAAAGATAGTTTTGCAAAGGTGGTTGCATACTCATCGAAGCAAAAATTTATTAGAGGCGATCCCGAGGGAATTATTGAATGGATCGGCGAAGAAGCTGAAGCTTTTGAAGAGATTCTTAGCGACTGTGGGGATTTTTGCGCCTTCGCTGGTAGAGGGGTTGCAGCAATTTTAGAGAAAATTGGCTATGAACATGTTAAAGCTACAACCCAGACAGAGACCGTCTTCTCCGTAGACAACACGAAGGATCCTTCGGCTGAAGCTACTATGATGGGCAGGAAATTCTATTCCAACGTTTGGATGAAGGGCGGCCGGGAGATAGCCGACGAAGCAATAAAGAAAAATGAAAAAGAATCCCATGATGCCCGAGAAGAAGCCAAGCGAGCGAAGAGGTTGTTGAGCGCGCAAGGCGTATAGTTATTTTTATTGAATCTTAGCTACAGTATTTTTTCTGGCTTCGGATTAACAACTCGTTACATTAGTGCAGCTGAACTTTCACCGCCACCCGAGCCATATGATCCCGAGGCCGATCCAGCCATGAAAGCGGCACTAGAAACAATAAGAATTGTCGAAGAAGCTGTTGATGAAGCTGTCAACAACCTTTTGAACGAAGCTGCCGAGAAGATCTTAAAAGAAGACTAAATTTTTGTGTACTTAAGAAATGTAGTATTTGGGAAATGTAATATTTGTACATGAGTTAAACATTGTATATCTATGTGTATATTAATGTAATATATTTCTTTGCGATGTATGAAATTTGCGTACATACAATTTTTGAGCCTTCAGCGAAAAAACACCTTCTCTTCTTTTCATGCTTTGTAAAGAAAGAGCCCTTTTATAGCACATCTGTTGTATAATATTGTTGTCGACAAAAATTTTCTTGGCTTGTAAGATTATAATTGCCGAAGGTGTACTTTGTGCTCCAGCACACTATTTCATTCATCACATATTTTGAAAGAAGCAACTTTCTTTCTGCACAATCTTGCTGCTGATGCGACATGATGTATGATGTAATGCTATGCGAAATGATGCAATGATATGATGCAACATGATGTTTTATGCTGAAGACACATACCCACACGAAAACACACCCAGACTATGCATCCCCTTAGGAACGTCTTTTGAGTCTCTTCACCTTCTATTTCGGTGGTATTTAAGCTTTGTATTCCCTTAGGAACGACTTTTGAGCTTCGGAACTTACTCTGCGCTCCATTAAGAATGACTTTTGTAGCTTCGGAACTTACTCTGCGCTCCCTTAGGAACGACTTTGTAGCTTCGGAAGCGTTGTTGAGGGATGGCATTGTACACTCGATAGTGTGACCACAATATTATTACATCAAGTTGGAGATTAAACCTCCGTGGACTGTTTTTCATGCAAGAAAATAAAATGACAAAAAAACGAAAATACATCAGGTTATGATATCCTTTAGTAAATGTGCTTTGACTCGGGCACATTGTTGTTGAATGTGCGAGCTTCGGACTCCTCCCGAAAATCACGATGTTGCTGAGTGTGGTGATACCCTTCTGGCTGCTGACTGCGGACCAGAGTAGGTGGTGGCGGTGGAAACTGGGCCCAAGAAGCTTGAGAATGGCTTGCCGAAGCAACAGAGGCCGAAGGCTGTTGATTGCCTACATACTCTAGGACAAACGGAGAGTAGCATGAAGCGATATGTTGAACCTGCTTCGGCTGATTCTGCCGTGCTTCGGCTTCGGCTTCGGCAATCTCTTTATGCTTTTGGATTGTAACCTGGCACGTTCTTGTGGTATGCCCTTTGGCTTTGCCGCAAAACAAACAAAAAAAATTTCTGGGCTGATCTCCATATCTTCCTCCGAAGTTTATGCCCCTTTGCCTCTTGGAGCTGGTGGCCTGAAGGAACTTTGTTGTGCCCCTAATGATTGGGAGTTGTGCTGCTGCCTTTGGGTTTGGTTTCCCCTATCGTCAATTGAGCTAGCATTATGGATTGACCTAACATGCCTGGGGTGGAATCTTCCTCTGAAGCCCCTGACCATTTTAGAGTATTTGTAGGCTTCTTCCCTTCTTTGCCGAAAGTCATTGTCGGCTCTGATGTACTCGTCCATTTTCTGGAGAAGCTTCCCAAGGTTTGTGGTGGCTTCCTTGCGAAGTATTGCACCGTGGGTCCTAGCCGAAGTCCTTTGATCATGGCCTCAATGACAATCTCATTGGGCACTGTAGGTGCTTGAGCTCTCAGCCTTAAGAACCATCGAACATACGCCTGCAAGTACTCCTCCTGGTCCTGTGTACACTAAAAGAGAGCTTGGGCACTGACTGGCTTTGTTTGAAATCCCTGAAAGCTGGTCACTAACATATCCTTTAGCTTTTGCCACAACGTAATTGTCCCTGGCCGAAGAGAGGAGTACCAAGTTTGGGCTACGCTTTTGACTGCCATGACGAAGGACTTCACCATGACAACATTATTGCCCCCATATGAGGATATGGTTGCTTCGTAGCTCATCAGGAATTGCTTGGGGTCTGAGTGCCCGTCATACACAGGGAGCTGAGGTGGCTTGTATGATGGTGGCCATGGGGTAGCCTGCAATTCTCCTACCAAGGGAGAAGCATCGTCAAAAGCAAAATTGCCCTGATGAAAGTCACCGTACCATTCATCATCATTGAGTGGGCTTTCTTGGCGAAGTTCCTGTGTTGAAGCCTTCGGTCTTGGTCATCCTGAGTGAGATGGCGCATTTCTTCAGCGGCTTCATCGATCTTATTATGAAGGTTGGCGAGTCGAAGCATCTTTTCCTTCTTCCTTTGCACTTGTTGATGGATAAGCTCCAGATCCCTGATCTCTTGATCCATTTCCTCCTCCTGAGATGTCGGGCTAGTAGCCTTCCTCTTCTGGCTCCTAGCTTCTCGTAGGGTCTCCTGATTAGTGTCTAGTGGCTGCAGGGCAGCCCCTGGCACCGTTGTCTTCTTCGGCGGCATTGCGGAAGTCGATGCTTGCTGAAGGTGGTCGAATGAGTTCACCGGAGGTGGGCGCCAATGTTGGTCCTTGTTCTCAAATGCTATACATTAAGAACAAAATAACACAATTGTTAATGAATAAATACCTTCGTCCTTCGACACATTATCTCCTTTCAGGTATAATGATCTTCAGACGAAGGTCATGAAGGACATACCTTCATCATGTCAGTAAACAAGTACAAATGAAAGTACATGAAATACAAGAGAACATAAATAATGATGATATATCAACAAATCATTTATATTCCCATTTTACAAACATGGATAAACATTCACAATATATATATATATATATATAGATATATATATATATATTACACTGGTACCTTCGGCTTGCCAGAAGGTGAAAATGCGAGAGTGATGCAAGAGCAATTACAGTTTAGTGTGAACAGTACAGTGTTACTGTTCATCTATTTATAGGCACGTGACGCAGCCCGAACAAAATTACATTCATGTCCCTGACATTTACTGCTAAGCATAAGGCGAGCTATCAAGGGCTGAGTAGTCTTTTCCCTTTTAGGTCGGTTTCATCTTCCACCTTCATCATCATACTAAGCCGAAGCTCCTTCAGCCACAGCTTCGACGCTCGTTCATCCTATCTTCGGGTTGTATCTCCATATCACGTATACCTTCGTCTTAAAGCCAAAGCTTCCTGTAACAATTTATATTACACTAAAAAACATACTAGTCACGTTTTTTAGGACCTTCAGAAGAGGAAGCCCCCAATAATTGTATTCTCTCTGTGACTCACCTTCGAGTGAGCTTGTGGTATTCGATCCTTGGTAAGTGGCTTTATCAGACTAGATCTGAGGGACTGACGGGTTATTCCGATTTAAGTGTGTTGCTACCTCTAAGGCGAGACTTGGGCACTTAAGCTGGAATAATTCGGGCGGTTCCGCCACAGCTAGTATCAGAGCGAATACCACAACAGAGAAATCAATAAGTCATGAATACCAACTTTTCAAAAATAAAAAATTGCTTAGAAACCAGTGTTGGAATCATCAGGACTAGAACGCTAGACCTAGGACGAAAGGCCTTAGGAATAGTGGGAAAACAGGTGGTTAATTAAGTAGGCCATATAGGCCAATCTTAGAAGTGTAAGGATGCCTTAAAAGCACCCTTTCAAAAACATGATTTAACAGTGTTTCTTGAGTATAATGTGTGAACAGGTATCTTCGGACATCACAGTGGGAGAAGCCCAAAGAATACGAAGGTTGATACAGCGCCGAAGATGTGAGCAGGAAAGCTTCGGCGTGATAGCAGAAAAGGAAACCGACTTAAAGATGAAAAGGCTATTCAGACCTCGGTGGATTACTATAGAATTACTATCAAATGTAAAGGGCATGGGTGTAATTTTACATGGGCTGTGTCCCGCGCCTATAAATAGGTGAACAGTGCCCCCGTACTGTTCACGCTGACTGAGCATTTGCTTTTGACGTCACGCTTGTACTTTTGCTGTCCTTCAAGCCGAAGGTACATTTGTAATCTGCGATCATTTTTATTTTTCTATGTCAATAAAATAGAAATGATCTAATAATAATGTTTGTATTAAGCTTTATATTCCGTATGAATTCTTCATCATTATCTCTTGTGCTTACGAAGGTATGCCCTTCATGACCTTCGTCCGAAATTCATTATATCTCGAAGGGAAATAATGTTTTAGAGGACGAAGGACTTTATCGTTTAACATTTCTTGTGTTGCCTTGTTCTTAATTCATAGCATTTGTTGGGCCTATGCTTCGTCGCCGAAGGTCTTCTAGGAAGAAGCGGCTTTCGGCTGAAGCTGTTTGTATAAGATGGCCGAAGGTCCCTCTTCATGAAGCTTCGGTATTACAAACCGACTTAAAGATAGAATGACCTTTTAGTCCATAAAGGTCTGAGTCAATGTTGTAAACTTTTATAAGGGGCATACTTGTAATTCCTCACAGGCTGCGCCCTGTGCCTATAAATAGTGAACAGTATTCCTGTACTGTTCACGCATTCCTGTAATTGCAACCGCATCATTCGGGAATCAATCTTTGCCAAGGCAGAGGTATAAATGTATCTAATATTTGAATACATTAAATTGATATAATATGAAAGTGATGTTGTTCATTTATAATTTATTTGTCTTTGATGCTTTATATTTCATATTATTTTATATAGTTTATTATTGTTCAATTACGAAGATTTAACCTTCGTAATTGTATCGTTTTTGACCTTCGTCCGAAGTTCATTATTCCTTTAAGGATTAATGAACTTCGGACGAAGGGCATTAACATTTAACATTGTATGTTGCCTTGTTCTTAATTCATAGCATTTAAGAACGAGTCCCCAACATTGGCGCCCACCTCCGGTGAACTCACTTCCACTTTTTGAGCTGATGGCTTCGTTCAACGATCAAGCTGGAGCTGCTTCGGACCCGAAGCTGGTGCTCCCAATCACAGGTGGTTCGTCCTCAGAGCCAGCTAACAAGAAACAAAAGAAGGAAGCACAGAGAAGGGTACAGCATGTTGGGGTGCAAGGACCCTTCATCAAGTCAAGATGGTCTCACATTCCTATTACCTTCTCCCAAGAGGACCTTCA
The DNA here is from genome assembly GCF_902167145.1 of Zea mays. NCBI lineage: Eukaryota > Viridiplantae > Streptophyta > Magnoliopsida > Poales > Poaceae > Zea > Zea mays. The sequence goes on from NC_050096.1 coordinate 138,582,068, forward strand.
GCTCAAGGATTACCCACACAACGATGCCATGGTTATCTCTTGTGTTATCAAAGGATTTCTGGTCCACAATGTCTTGGTTGACACAGGCAGTGCAGCTGACATCATATTTGCTAAGGCCTTCAGACAAATGCAAGAGCCAGAAGATAAGATTCATGATGCTACACATCCTCTCTGTGGCTTCGGAGGAAGACAAATTGTAGCACTGGGCAAGATTACCATGTCAGTGACCTTCGGGTTCATCAACAACACTAGAACTGAGCAAGTTGTGTTTGACATTGTTGACATGGAATACCCTTACAATGCAATTATTGGTCGTGGCACCCTCAATGCTTTTGAAGCAATTCTTCACCCTGCCTATCTTTGCATGAAGATACCTTCGGATCAAGGACCCATCGCTATTCATGGAAGCCAGGAAGCTGCCAGAAGGGCCGAAGGAAACTGGACTGATTCAAAAGCAATCCATAACATAGATGGAGCTGAAGCTTGTGAACAATACAAATTCAGAAGGGAGAAAGCAGCTTCAGCAGATCAGCCGAAGCCCATGCTCTTATGTGAGGATATAGCAGAGCAGAAGGTGTTGTTGGGCTCTCAGTTATCCGAAGAACAGGAGAAAACCTTGATAAGGTTTTTGTTCAACAACAAAGATGTTTTTGCATGGTCAGCCAATGATCTCTGCGGAGTTAATAGGGATGTTATTGAGCACTCGCTCAATGTCGATCCATCCTTCAGACCCAGAAAGCAAAGGCTTCGGAAAATATCAGATGATAAGGCCGAAGGTGCTCGCAACGAAGTCAAAAGACTCCTCAGTGCAGGAGTTATCAGAGAAGTAAAGTACCCAGAATGGCTAGCTAACACTGTTATGGTAAAAAAGGCCAATGGCAAGTGGCGAATGTGTATCGATTTTACAGATCTTAACAAGGCTTGTCCGAAGGATGAATTCCCATTGCCAAGGATAGACTCTTTAGTTGATGCAGCAGCTTCTTCAGAGCTCATGAGTCTGTTAGACTGTTATTCAGGCTATCATCAAATCTGGATGAAGAAGGAAGATGAGCCAAAGACTAGCTTCATAACTCCAAGTGGCACATATTGTTATCTTCGGATGCCTGAGGGGCTCAAAAACGCTGGAGGAAGTTTCAGCAGAATGACTGCGAAGGTTCTCCAGTCTCAAATAGGCAGAAATGTGCTAACTTATGTTGATGACATCATTGTAAAAAGCACGAAGCAGGAGAATCATATTGCTGACCTGCAGGAGACCTTCGCCAGTTTCAGACAAGCTGGCTTAAAGTTGAATCCAGAAAAATGCGTCTTCGGAGTAAAGAAGGGGAAATTTCTAGGATGCTTGGTTTCAACAAAGGGAATTGAAGCTAATCCAAGTAAGATTGAAGCTATACTTCGGATGGAGCCACCAACTACAAAAAAGGGGGCTCAAAGATTGACAGGAAGGTTGGCATCTCTCAATAGATTCATATCCAGATCAGCAGAGAGAAACTTACCATTCTTCGAAGTGCTGAAGTCAGCCGAAGTCTTTCAATGGGGACCAATCCAGCAGAAGGCCTTCGAAGAGCTGAAGCAGTATTTGATAGATCTAACAGCACTAACTCCACCTACGCCAGGGGCTCCTTTATTATTATATGTGGCAGCTTCGCACTCAGCGGTAAGTGCAGCACTTGTCCAGGAGAAGCTTGATGGCCAAGCCAGGAAGCAGGTCCCAGTATATTTTGTATCTGAAGTTCTTAGTATATCAAAGAAAAACTACACAGAATTAGAGACGGTGTTATATGCTGTTTTGATGGCATCCAGGAAGCTTCGGCACTATTTTCAAGCTTACAACATAATTGTTCCTTCTTCACAACCTCTGAAGGATATTATGAGGAACCGAGAAGCTACTGGAAGGATTGGAAAATGGGCTGCAGAGCTCAATGAATTTTGTATTGAATATGTTCATAGATCTTCGATTCAGTCCCAGGCGTTAGCAGACTTCATTGCTGACTGGACGCTAGGGGCTCAGGAGGAAGAAACAAATAAAGACACCGAAGCATGGACAGTGTTTTGCGATGGGTCCTGGGGAACCTTCGGAGCGAGAGCGACTGCTGTGTTGGTTTCACCTTCCAAAGTTAAAACTTGTTATGCGGCAAAGCTTGATTTTAGTTGCACAAACAACATTGCCGAGTACGAAGCCCTGCTTCTGGGTCTTCGGAAGCTAAAAGCAATGGGAATCAGAAGGGCTGTTCTTAAAACTGATTCCCAAGTTGTTTCGGGTCATATCGACAAGAGTTGCAAGGCTAAAGATCCGAAGCTTGAAAAGTATCTGGATATGGTTCGAAGAGTTGAAGCTTCCTTCGAGGGATTTTCTGTCAAAAATATCCCTCGAGGACAAAATGAGCATGCTGATTTGCTAGCTAAGTCAGCAGCACAGGGGCTGCCCTTACCTTCGGATGTGTTCTTCGAAACAATAAAAGCACCTTCGGTGGAACTTCTTGAAAGAGCAGTCCTCAATATATCTCCTGTTTATAGCGAAGATTGGAGAACTGAGATCATCTCTTATCTTCAGGGTAAATTCCTTTCAGATGACGAAGCTAATAACAGGAGGATAGAGGCAAGAGCTCGTCCATATGTCATGATAGAAGGAGAGTTGTACAAGCATGGAGTTTGTGCTCCGCTACTCAAGTGTTTATCCAGAACCGAAGGTATAGAGTTGATGAAAGAAATACATGCAGGCCTGTGTGGATCTCACATTGGATCTAGGCCGTTACTTGGAAAAATTTTCCGCCAAGGATTTTATTGGCCGAAGGCAGCTTCGGATGCAGCGGAATTAGTCCAAAAGTGCGAAGGTTGTCAGAAATGTGCACGAGATCAAAAACAACCTTCGTCCTTAACACAGCTCATACAACCCATTTGGCCATTGCAAAGGTGGGGCCTTGACTTGTTAGGTCCGTTACCACCGGCCCAAGGGAACCTAAGATATGTTGTAGTGGCGGTGGAATATTTTTCTAAATGGATTGAGGCAAAGCCTTTAGCCACAATAACTTCGGCCACCGTCCAAAAGTTTTTCTGGCAGAATATTGTTTGTCGTTTCGGGGTACCAAAGGCTATCACTGTGGATAATGGAACACAGTTTGACTCCGAAGCTTTTAGGGATTTCTGTGATCAAATTGGTACGAAGATCCATTTTGCATCAGTCAGACATCCGGAGTCAAATGGACTCGTTGAAAGAGCCAATGGCATTATAATGACAGGAATAATGAAGTTAATCTTCAATCAACCCAGGGGAAAGTGGCCAGATCAGTTAACCAAAGTGGTGTGGAGCCATAATACAACAACATCAAGGTCTACAGGCTTTACTCCATTCAAGTTATTATTCGGTGACGAAGCAATAACTCCAGAAGAAGCTAAAACCGGATCAATAAGGGTAGTAGCTTCGGCAGAATCAGGTTCCGAAGCTGCTTATTCTGTGGAAAAAGATGCTTTAGAAGGGATCAGGCTGCAAGCCGTGGAAAACATCAATAAATATCAAGCCGAAACAATTAAATGGCGAGATAGAAAGGTTCGGCTAAAGAATATTGAGCCAGGACACTTGGTGCTTCGGAGAGTGGCCAACCCAGAAACAGTGGGCAAGTTGCAGTTGAAATGGGATGGACCTTTCTTAGTAGCATCTTCATCAAGACCCGGTTCATACAGATTGAAGGATATGGACGGCAACGACATTCCTAGATCTTGGAATGCGGATGAGCTTCGGCGATATTATGTATAACTCGATGTAATTTTTCATATTTTTTTTCTTTCATGGCACCCTTTTCCTTTCCGAAGGGGGAGAAAGGTTTTTAATGGGGCCATCACATGTAATTTCCTTTTTTAGTTCTATAAGAGCAAAATCCCCCAAGGAATGTAAATGTAAAAGCTGAGAACGCACCATCGAGTGCCGAAAAGTAAAAACGAAGAAGCTCCAAAGTCGTTCCTAAGGGAATGCAGAGCTTACAGCGAAAAGTCAACGCTGATTCCGCCAAAAGTAAAGGCGAAGAAGCTCCAAAGTCGTTCCTAAGGGAATGCAGAGCTTACAGCGAAAAGTCAACGCTGATTCCGCCAAAAGTAAAGGCGAAGAAGCTCCAAAGTCGTTCCTAAGGGAATGCAGAGCTGAGGTGTGATTGTTTTTAAGGAAATAATGGCTATGAGTATGGCTTGAGGTGTGATTGTTTGGCCATTCATTTGCACATCACATTACATCATAACATTTGCATTCATAAACATTCATCCAGGCATATGTAGGATAATCATCTTCATGGCATAAGCGGTTGCTTCGGCAAAAAGAAAAAAAAAGAAGGGGAAGAAAGAGCTTCGTGTACAAAAAGGAGAGCTTCGGAAAGAAGGAAAATGTTGTTTTCTATGCTTCGTTGCGTACGAAAAGAAGGGAAGGTGTTTTTTCGCCTTCGGCTCAAAAAAGAAAATTTCGTCCACATCAAAGCACTTCTCATACATCATTGGAAGGATAAGGATATATTACAAGGTATGAACATAATTCATTAAAGACAAGTTTTAGTTACATTTACAAAAGTTATCTCAAAAGTTTCTCAAGTACTGTCTACAGTCTACTGTTTAATCTCCAAGGAGCTTCAGCTTCGGCGTCATTTTTTAATCATCGGCTTCGGCTTTGTCATCCTACATGAATAAGGTCGTTGTAAGTCAAAATCGAGCTTGCAAGAAAAGGTAAGCACAAGGTATGGTTTCTTACTGGTTCAAGGTGGCTATGAGCTTCGTCTCCAGCCTTTTCCCGCCCACCTTTTGTCCATATCATTTTTACAAATCTATTAGAGATACTTCGGGCGAGATCAGGAATGTCATCCAGGATTGATGGTGATAAAGTGAAATTTGGCCTATTGACAATCTTTCCATGATCGCAGCCAGCTTTCAGGAAAGCTGCAGCAGTGCCTCGAGAAGCCACCCAAGCACAGAAGTCACTGTGCCCAGCTATGATTTCGTCGAGCTCGTCAATCTCACCCTCAATATGTTCGAAGGTCTTCGGTAGATCTTCAGTTGAGGGGACGAATTTTTCACTGCTGGCTCCAACTGAGTGAAAAATTTTTCTTAATCGTTGAATGCATTTGTTGCTAAATTCCAGACATTTTTCTTGAAGGTTTGTCAATAGTTTTCTCAAATCCGAATTTTGTTGAGCTTCGGCTTCAAGTTTTGCATTAAGATCTTGCTTTTCTCGTTCGAACTGTTCAGACTGGCGGAGAAGCTTCGTGTTCAGTTCTGTTATTTTTGCTTCAGCTTCCGCCAATGAACCTTCGGTTGCCTGGAGCTCAAAGTTCTTTTTCTCGATAGCATCTGATTGCTCCTTTATTCTGCTTTCCAAATTTTCAATTATAACTTCGTGCTTCTTGTCTTCAAAATCTTGCTGCATTTTCAAGGCTTTGCTCAATAGCATACTCTGCACGGAAACAACCTTCGTCAGACATGTTCTCATTATTAGAAACAATAAAAGTTAAGGGAAAAATAGTTCACCTTGAAATTGGAATAAAATAAACTACCAACGATATGTTGTCGTCGGTAGCGGCTGATGTCTGTTTCTAGCTTCGGAAAACCGATACTCTTTGACAGAGTACCGATAACTTTGGCCCCAGTTTGATCTCGAATACAATCTAATTTTTCATCATCAATGCCTCCGAAGAGGAGTGCTCCAGGTTTGTATCCGCAGGATTTTGCATATTCTCTAAGCTCTTCTCTTTCAGCTTTTGACAGTTTTTCTCCAACTAAATTCTGGAACATGAAGGCTTCGTTTTCTGAAGCTTCATCAGCAATTTCTTTCCCTTTCTCCGACGCTGCGGTCGTGGCCTCTTCGGCGGCGGTGGTAGCTTCTTCTGCAGCCATGTCTAGCAGTATTTTGTCAATGTGTTCGATTGTGCTCTCCAGGTTCAAATCTTCAGCTGAGGCAGCTTCGGCAGCTGCGACCTCCGAAGGTGCAATTTCAATATCTGTCCCTTCCGCAGCCGCTGGTGTTTTCTGAGCTGAAGCTCTTGGCGGTGTCTTGTCAATTACTTCTGTCACAGTGATAATTCTTTGTCTCTTTGCTTTGATTATTTTCTTCGATTTTTCAGGCTCCTTGTCCTTCTGAAAAAACTTTGTCAGTTGGGGCCCCAGTGGACTTAGCTTCGCAGGTAAGGATTCAGTCATTACCTTCAGAATTTCCTCAACGTCAGCGACAGAGGGTGATGCGGGGGTTTCTTCTTCGTCGGATATTTTACGCTTCGGAGAGGATGCTTTCTTCCTCTTCGGAATTTTCTTCTTTGATAGTTCTTTTTCATCTTCATTTAAGGCTTCAGTTATCCTTTTCCTTTTATGGCCTCCGGCACCTTTGTTCAGATTTTCGTAATCAGGGTATTCGAAACCTAGGGCGTCCAGCACTCGGTTTAGTCTTCGCTTCGGACGGGTGCCGAAGGCTGCGGTCATCAACTGATCTTCTTTTTTAGAATAATTGCCAAGTATTTCATTGCACATCACTTCAATCGTATCCAGCCACTCTTGGCAAGGTGTTTTAAAGTATTTCTTAAACTTGAAGTAGTAAGGTAAACGTACAAGTTCACCTTCTTTCTTTTCCCCCTGTAGCTTCGGCATTTCCCATTCTTTTAAACTGGGAAAAACTTTGAAAGCCAAAAACTCCTGAACCAGGTTCCTTGTGCTGATATGCTCTGCAATAATTCTGAATTCATTCATTGCTTGTTGTGTTGGACCTTCGGGTGTCATATTGCAGCGAGGTCGGGTTTCTCCGAAGATTAATTCGAGTGGACTTTGCACAAGCTTTTCCTTGTCGTCATCAACCTTGACATAGAACCACTCTGATTTCCAGCCTGCTGCCCATTTGCTTCGGTAGCTAATTACAGGAAACTTTGTAGTTTTCTGATAGGCGAAGTTATAGCAACCAAAATTGTCGTGCAATCCATCCTTTCTAGCCTTCGTTTGATAATGCAACTCGTGAACCCGGCAAAATCTGTCCGCAAATGGTTCCACTGCTTGGCTTCGGAGTGCCCAGATATAAACAATAAGTCTGACGATAGCGTTAGGGGTCAGCTGGTGAAAATAGATACCGAACCTCTTCAGTACCTCTGCAATAATCCCATGTAGGGGGAATCTTAATCCAGCTTTTAGAAAGCTTTTGAAAATAACAATTTCATCCTTCTCCGGCTTTGGGGTAGTCTCTTCTCCCCCGAAGCGCAATAGCTTCTTCTGATTTTCAGTAAAAAAGCCCGATTTTACCATCTTGGACAGATCAGCCTTCGAAACAGTAGATTTCCCGAAGTCCAAATGGCTGGGTTTGCTTGGCATAGCAATGCGATAATCATCTTCGGGATCAGTTTCCTCAATATCTTCTTCCTCTGCTTCAGCGATTGCTTGTTCTGCATCATCACTAGGAATCTTTTCCGAAGTCACTAGCCCGGATCGTTGCATGGCTTCGGAGATGGGAACAGTCTCCGAAGCTTCAGTTTCGTCCCCCTCACGCTCAACCCTGGCGGTAGAACGCACTCTGGCCATTTAATTATGAACTTGTGGAACTTTAATACTTTCTTCCTCCGAAGCAGGTTTCAAACTGGAGCTTCGTTCGATTCCGACAGACAAGCTTCGGTGACGGTTAAAAATTTTGGCAGCAAAACAGTGCAAATAGCAATGAATGCTGTGGTAACTTCACACCTACTCGTCCGTTTATATAGTGCTGCAGGTAAGAAGGCGAAGCGCCAGGATTTTTACACCAGGCGGACACCCGCTCGCACTCGCTGCGTGGTGGACCGCAGAGACCGAACAGTAACTCTGAAAGGTGGGGCCGCTACACGCTGGGAAATTGAATCGTTTCTCGACAACGAGCTCAGGGAAGGTGTTTTTTAGACCTTCGGCGCTCCGAAGCTTAAGAGACTTTTTTCACGGATCAAGCTCGTTACGAAAAATGATCTAGCACCGCGAAAGGGGCTACTGTTGGGCCTATGCTTTGTCGCCGAAGGTCTTCTAGGAAGAAGCGGCTTTCGGCTGAAGCTGTTTGTATAAGATGGCCGAAGGTCCCTCTTCATGAAGCTTCGGTATTACAAACCGACTTAAAGATAGAATGACCTTTTAGTCCATAAAGGTCTGAGTCAATGTTGTAAACTTTTATAAGGGGCATACTTGTAATTCCTCACAGGCTGCGCCCTGTGCCTATAAATAGTGAACAGTATTCCTGTACTGTTCACGCATTCCTGTAATTGCAACCGCATCATTCGGGAATCAATCTTTGCCAAGGCAGAGGTATAAATGTATCTAATATTTGAATACATTAAATTGATATAATATGAAAGTGATGTTGTTCATTTATAATTTATTTGTCTTTGATGCTTTATATTTCATATTATTTTATATAGTTTATTATTGTTCAATTACGAAGATTTAACCTTCGTAATTGTATCGTTTTTGACCTTCGTCCGAAGTTCATTATTCCTTTAAGGATTAATGAACTTCGGACGAAGGGCATTAACATTTAACATTGTATGTTGCCTTGTTCTTAATTCATAGCATTTAAGAACGAGTCCCCAACAGCATTTGAGAACAAGTCCCCAACATTGGCGCCCACCTCCGGTGAACTCACTTCCACTCTTTGAGTTTTGAACACCTTCGGCGATCATAAACCTTTGCTATGGCGCCGAAGAAAGCTTCAGCAACTGGGGCTGCAGCTCTGCAACCGCTAGACCCCAATCAGGAGACTCTCTCCCTTCGGGAGGCTCGAAGCCAGAAGAGGAAGGCTGTCAGCCCAACACCGCCAGAGGATGAGCTAGACCAAGAAATCAGAGACATGGAGATGCTTCATCAACAGGTGCAGAGGAAGAAGGAAAAGATGGCCAGGCTAGCTGAACTGCAAAGGCAGATAGACGAAGCCTCTGAAGAAGTTCGTCATCTTACTCAGGATGAGCAGAACCGAAGGCCTCAGAATAAAGACCTTATCAGGACGGTTTCCTCAACGAAGATGACTGGTATGAGAATTTTCACCATGGAAATTTTGCTTTTGATGATGCTTCTCCTCTGTCCGCTGAGCTGCAGGCTACACCTTGGCCTCCGTCCTACAAGCCACCTCAGCTTCCCATATTCGACGGCGATTCAGACCCGAAGCAGTTTTTGATGAGCTACGAAGCAACAGTATCTTCGTATGGTGGCAATACTGCAGTCATGGCAAAATCTTTTGTTATGGCTGTCAGGAGTGTTGCTCAAACCTGGTATTCCTCCCTTCGGCCAGGAACGATCACTTCATGGCAAAAGCTGAAGGACATGTTGTTAACCAGCTTCCAAGGGTTTCAGACGAAGCCGGTCACTGCTCAAGCTCTATTCCAGTGCACCCAGGATCACGAAGAATACCTTCAGGCGTATGTCCGGAGGTTCTTGCGTTTGAGGGCACAGGCACCAACAGTGCCCAATGAAATTGTCATTGAGGCCATGATCAAGGGACTTCGGCCAGGACCTTCAGCTCAGTACTTTGCTAAGAAGCCTCCTCAAACTTTGGAGAAGCTGCTCCAGAAGATGGACGAGTATATTCGTGCCGACAATGATTTTCGTCAAAGAAGGGAGGAGGCTTTCAGGTTTTCTGAAATGACCAGGGGCTTCGGAGGAAGATTTTATCCGAGGCATGTTAGGTCAATTCACAACTCTACTCAAAATGATGATAAGGGAAGTCAGCAGCAAAGGCCACAGTGCTCCTCACAGGCTTCGGGGCAACAGCAAAGCTCCTTCCGGCCGCCAGCTCCAAGAGGCAGAGGCGCCAGGGGCTTCGGCGGAAGGTTTGGAGATCAACCAAGGAGAATATTTTGCTTGTTCTGTGGTGAAAACAAGGGCCATACCACCAGGATGTGCCATGTTACCATCCAGAAGCAAAAGCAGATAGCCGAAGCTGCAGCACAACAGGCTCAGCCGAAGCAAATCATGCACACTGCTTCGTATCATTCGCCTTACATCCCAGAATATGTAGGCAACCACCCTGCAGTTTCTGTTGCTTCGGCGAGTCAACCTCAAGCTTCCTGGCAACAGCCTCCGCCTCCACCACCGCTGCAACAAGGCCAGCAGCCAGAAGGGGGCCAATATGCTCAACACCAAAGGGACTTCAGAGAACAGTCCGAAGCTCGCACAGTCAATAGCACTGTGCCAGAGTCGAAGCACATATATTGACAAATATCCTACCTTGATAGTAGTCTTTTCCATTCAGTTTTATTTTCTATGTAATAAAGGACATTTTTTAAATTTCATGTAATAGTTTCGTTGTTTGCCACAAGGAAAATATATTTTCTCCACAGGCTTAAGTTGTTGAAGCTTAAAGATTTGCGATAACAAGGAGGACCTTCGAATTATCAAAAATTCTTCGAAGCAACAAAAAGTCGTTCTAAGGAACGCAGAGTAAGTTTGCTGAAGTTACAAAAAGCCGTTCCAAAGGGAGCGCAGTGTAAGTTTTCTGCTCCAAAGTCGTTCCAAAGGGAATGCAGAGCTTACAGCGAAAAATAAACGCTGATACCGCCTAAGTAAAAGGCGAAGCGCGAAAAGTCAACGCGAATACCGCTGAAAGTAAAAGGCGAAGAAGCTCCTAAGGGAGGCTTACAGCGAAAAATAAACGCTGATTCCGCTGAAGTAAAAGGCGAAGAAGCTCCTAAGGGAGGCTTACAGCGAAAAGTCAACGCTGATTTAAAAAGATTATGTGTTTTATTACAGGGATGTGCGTGTATCTTCGGAATAAATACCATTTTACATAGCATAACATCATCACATCATTTCGCATGGCATAAGCATCATACATCATGCTGCATATGGCACAAGAAGGGGACACAATATCGATCTTCAGAAGAATGTTTTGAAAAAGGAGAAAATCATGCTAAGTCACAAGGAGATACACTATTGATCTTCGGAAGTGTAGCTTCGGAAAATATCTTCACGAAGTTTGGATATTCTTCATCAGAACACTATGGATATTGTTGTGATAAATGAAAATTCTTCTTCACGAAGCATGAAAAGAAGGGAAGGTGTTTTTTCGTCAAAGACTCAAAAACGGTACGTATATAAAATTTCATGCATCGTAAAGAATTGAACCATAAAAAAAAGACAAGTACATTACATTCAGGATTACAAGATATCATACATATTATATTTCAGATGTTTTTACAATAGCACCTAGTCTTCCCTAAGTACTACTTCCGCAGCTTCATTCAGGAGTTGATTAACAACTTGATCCATGATAGCTTCAGCCATCTTTTTAATTTCATCGTCATCTTTCGGGGGAGGGCCCGGAGACGCTTTAGTAGGATCTGAGGAAGGACAGGATACACCTACATTGCTACTACAAATTGCGAACGAACTTTAAAATCAAAAATTACAACACAATAAAAACCATTAGTTAATACCTATTTGCCCTTCGGGCTCTGCGCTTTTCTCAGCAGCCTCTGCTACTTTTCTAGCATCATGGATGCCCTTTTCGCTTTTTTGGATAATTTCTCGGGCCATTTCTCGACCACCATTGTCCCAGACATCGGTGAAAAATTTTCCACCAACCATGCTAGCTTTGGCTGAAGGATCTTTTGCATCTTCGAAGGACAAGGTAGCTTCGGATTGCGCTAAAATCTTCACATGCTCGCAGCCCTTTTTCTCCAAAATGGTGGCAATCCCCCTGGCACCCGAAAAAGCACATATGTCCCCACGGCTATTTAAAATTTCCTCGAAGGCCTCAGCTTCGTGATTAATCCATTCGATGGGATCTTCGGGGTTGCCTCTTGTAAAGTTTTCTTCGCTCGAAAATGCGCCAACGCTGCCGAAGCTAGCTTTCATTTTCTTAACGCACTCCATAGATTTGTCGTAGCATCTTTTCTTGGACGAACGAAGCTCTTCAACAGTTCCTTCTAAATGATTTGCCCATTGGTCGCTAAGTTCTCGCCTCGTTTCTTCAAGTATGTGTTCCTCTTTAGCTCTGGCTAGTTGTTTTCGAAGATCTTCAATTTCACGCTTCTGAGCCTCAGCTTGACCTTTAAAAGTAGCTTCGTCTTCTTTTATTCTATTTATCAATGAATGCAATATTTTATCTTTTTCGAGACCTTCGTTCCTTAGTTCAATTACTTCGGAACGAAGGTTGCTCAGGGCCATAACACACCCTTCATCTTCGGCATCTTTTTGGGCCCTTAGGGCATTACTAAGTATAAGGACCTGCAAAGAAAAATGTATGTGCGTCAATAAATTTAAGCAAACGAAAAATTTTGGTTTCAAGAAAAAAATACAAAGACCTCATTTTTCGCACCTTTAAGCTATTGTACGCCAAGCTGTCGGCCAGCTCGTTTTTCGATAGCACCGAGAGCCCGTCTTCAAGTGTTGGGAATCCAAAGCTCTTGCTCATCTCCCGACAGATAGAAATCTCCTTGTTGTCAGGGAGACAATACAAGAAGTCTTCTTCTCCGCTGCCGTTGAATATCAACGCCCCCTTTGGATATTTCAGTTTTTGGGCGTAAAACTGGGCCTCTTGCTTTTCTTTTTCAGACAACTTTTTCCCCAAAGCATGTCGAACAATATAATCAAGGACTTTTGGGGATGCTTCGGGGGCAACTGCACTGATTTCTTCATCAAGAATTGGCTCCATCATTTTTTCTTCCTCGGTTTCCAAGGTTTTTACCTTCGTGGGCTCTAAAGGCCCAGCTTCAGCCTCAGTTTGTTGCTTTGGAGCATGAGTATCAAAAATTTCAGTTTTCGCTTCGGAAGTTTCAATAGTCTTCTTCGGAGTTGTGCTTGAGGACTTAATTGTCTCCAGAACATCTAGCACATTGACCATTCTTTTTCTTTTTGGGGTCACTTTTGGCCCCTTCTTAATTCCTGCTACTTCAACTTCTACTGAAGGACTTATTTTTGATCCCTCAATTGATCCTTTTGCTTTTTCCATCTTTTCTGTCGATGGCGCTTCGGCCATCTCTCTGGTTTCTGGTAATAAAAATCTTTGGTTCCTCCAATTCTGTTGTTGTTGGCGCTTCGGCCATTTCTGCGACCTCTGGCAGCAAGGTTGGCTCTTCAGCCTCGGTGGACGAAGAGGTCTCTCCGGTGAACTCAGGCACCGAGGCTGGTTCAATATAGCGTGGCCGATGTGTGAGGACCTTTATCCTTTTTCTTTTCGGTGCTGGCTCACTAGGAACAGCTGCAGCTTCTTCTTTCACAGAAGTCGTGCCTTTTCTTTTCTGCCCTCGAATGGGATAACGATAGTCAGGGTAGACGAACCCGATTGCGTCAAACACTCGGTTCAGTCTTTTCTTTTTCCGGCCTCCGAAGGCTGCCGACAATGCAGTATCTTCGGCCTTTGAATAAGCCCCGAGTAGTTCATCACTTACATTTTCAATGTTTTTTAGCCAGTCTTCATCTGGCTCAACGAATTTATCTCCGAACTTGAAGGTATACTTCAGCCTGATAAGTCCACCTTCGTCAGCCTCCTTTATGGTCTCTTGCGGCATTTCCCATTTTTCCGTGAGCGGCCATACTCTGAAGGCAATATGCTCTTGAACCAAATCCCTCGTTCCAATAAAAGAGCAAATAACTCCGAAGGCTCTCTGGCATTCTTCGGCAGCTTCATTCATTTCAACCTTCGGCCTCCGTAGGCCGAAGCTTTGCCAAATAGGGCGCATAATTATACCTTTAATATCTTCCCATGTTTTAAGGTCATTCTTCACATAAAACCATTCTGTCATCCAGTCGCCGGGCCATCTCTTCCAAAAGGTCGGCACTGGGCAGCTTGACCCAGAGCGAGAGCCGAAGCTATAGCAGCCAAAGTTGTTGTGATACTGCTCCTTACCCCAGGGTTTTGTCTCGTATAACAATTCGTGAATATTGCAGAAACTTTTTGCATCAGGTTCTAGACCTTGGCTTCTCGCGGCCCACACAAAGATATTCATCCTTATGATTGCTTCGGGGGTAAGTTGGTGAAGATAGATTTCAAATATTTTCAGCACCTCTACGACAAAGCTGCTCAGGGGAAATCGTAGCCCAGCTTTCAAAAAGCTTTGGAACACTACGACTTCATTTTCCTCAGGGGACGGACAAGTCTTCTCTCCTTCATCGGCCCTTACAATGGATAAGTCCCGGAAATATCTTCCCCTCATGTTGACAAGATGATTTTCTTTGATACTTGATTTACCGAAAACCGAATGGCTTGGTCGCCAAGGGCGATCTTCGGAGTCTTCACCACCACTATCCACATCATAACTGTCGCTGTCATCAGTATCTTCAGACAAACCTTCTAAAATCTCTTTGGTGATTTTTTCTGTATTGGTCTTCGACATTGCTATAAGAAACCCCAGGTTTTTCTCTTCAGAGAGACTCAGCTTCATCTCGGCAGCAGCCTTCTTGTCTTCAGACATCTTCGAAAACGCTAAAAAACTGTTTTCGACGCCGAAGCTTAAAAACTTAAAAAGCTAAGCAAGTCTTGGTGCGCAAGAGCTAAAAATTGAGTGAGCAAGAGCAGATGGCAAGAGAGCGTACCAAATGAGCTCGCGGTATGCTCTTATTTATACGCCCAGTGCGTTGAAAATTGGAAGACCCCGCTTGTCAGTGAATGTTGCTATTCTAGCAAAGGGAAGGTGTTTTTTCGGACCTTCGGCTTAAGGCCTTCGTCCATGTCGCAATCTAAATTTATCATTCTAACAAATTAATATTGCGAGGGGCTACTGTTGGGGGCCTTCGGCTTACGAAGGTCCTCAAAAACATGATTTAACAGTGTTTCTTGAGTATAATGTGTGAACAGGAATCTTCGGACATCACAGTGGGAGAAGCCCAAAGAATACGAAGGTTGATACAGCACCGAAGATGTGAGCAGGAAAGCTTCGGCGTGATAGCAGAAAAGGAAACCGACTTAAAGATGAAAAGGCTATTCAGACCTCGGTGGATTACTATAGAATTACTACCAAATGTAAAGGGCATGGGTGTAATTTTACATGGGCTGTGTCCCGCGCCTATAAATAGGTGAACAGTGCCCTCGTACTGTTCACGCTGACTGAGCATTTGCTTTTGACGTCACGCTTGTACTTTTGCTGTCCTTCAAGCCGAAGGTACATTTGTAATCTGCGATCATTTTTATTTTTCTATGTCAATAAAATAGAAATGATCTAATAATAATGTTTGTATTAAGCTTTATATTCCGTATGAATTCTTCATCATTATCTCTTGTGCTTACGAAGGTATGCCCTTCATGACCTTCGTCCGAAATTCATTATATCTCGAAGGGAAATAATGTTTTAGAGGACGAAGGACTTTATCGTTTAACATTTCTTGTGTTGCCTTGTTCTTAATTCATAGCATTTGAGAACAAGTCCCCAACAATCGGTGAGGAGACGTTCTATCCAGCATGCATGCATCATAAAATATGAAGAAATTGGAAGCCAAGGAAAAATGCATCTAAGTGTGAATGTAGCAAATAGGGTTAATAATAAATAACATAAGGAGTAGAATCTAATCTGACCCACCCCTTTAACAACCGAGGCACATGTGTTTTCCCTTTCCACCACCATAACATTTATATCTAACCCTCTTTCACAGATGACTTCACCCACCCCATCAACGAAGGAGACACTCGTTTCAGTTCCGACTACCTTTCCCACGAGGGTTTCCCTTCCATCTTGTGGGAGGTGCTCAGCTCCACCGATTACCCTACAACACCTCTGTACATGGTGTAGTTGTACGAGGAGCATTGGGTGCCCCATTGCCGAGTTTGGCTGACTATGGAGGCTCACCCGTTGCAGCCGGGTTGGTGTTCCCTTGACTCCGAGACTGTTGGATTCAGGGCGGACGACACCATCGAGGCTGCAACTATGAAGACCCTGACAACTTTCTATGGATACCATCCCTTGGAGATGGTAATGCACCCACTGGGACTCTTCACCGCTGAGAAGAGGGATGACCCCATGTGGTGCAACAGAGTGAGCCACGTGAAGGACGTGTGGGCCATGCAAAGCGATGCCATGGCACACCTCACTAACCTTGATCAGACCACTAAGCTCACCCTCAACAGTCGAGCGGACTTCGTGGTCGACTTGTCTTCAGAATTGGAGGAAAAAGACCTACAGGTGAAACAGTTAAGCCAGCGCATCGCGACCTTAGAGCAGTAGGTGGAGATCCGGGATAACATCATTGATATCCTAGAAATCCAACTCCATGATGTGCAAGAGGAGCTTGAGGAAGCCAACGACCACCTGGAGATGCACCACCAGGACATGGAGGCCAACGAGGCAGGAAGCGAGGGAGAGGAGGCTCCCGAGGAATTAGAATCAGCCCCTGGTCCCAATGAGACTCCCTCCGGGATGCCCCCTTCACCCGCATCCAGCGTTGCCTCGACCACTCACGGTTGATGGGTTAGTTTGACACATTAGGAGAATAGAAACCCACGTGAGCTTAGTTTGGCATCAGATTTTGGACTAGGCTTAAGGGTACATTCCCCTAAATTGTTGTAACCCAGGGAAACTTTTATGAACAAGGAAATGAATGCAGTCATGTTATTCTCATTTTGTTTCAGTACTATGTTATGACACTTTCTTCTCATAATACAAATAAATTCTGTTGGAACCATGAGTCAAGATAACAACGGCGGAAATTTCTGTTTTCAGATGGCAGCTAGGCAGCGTCACGGGTAGAACGAGCAGGTTCTCCCGCCACCTCCTCCAGCTCCCATGGTGCACGAACTGATGGCTCAGCAGAATGAGATTCTGCGACAGCTATTGCAGCACCAGCCCCACCCTTAGCTGTATGGTGGAGGCCAGCCGCAGCGTCCTCCGGCCGCGGCAACCTATCAAGAGTTCCTGAGCACGCAGCCACCCTTGTTCCCTAAGGCTGTCACGGAACCTCCCATGGTATTAGGCCCACCTATAGTTGTCCTTGTCCTAAGGACCTCGAACAATCCTGTAGATGCGCATAATCACTCGACAAGTTCGGTCCTCTATATCTTCCTTACATCGCCAAAGAGCGTTTTACCCGTCACGTAGATATTACACCACAACAGAGGGAAGATTAAGTGGAAGCAGATTACAATAACTTAATTTACATTCATAAAATATATAGAGAGAATTATTACAACACTGGGTGTTAAGAGTGCATAAAGTATTATTACAAACCAGGGAGGCAAAACATCCTCCCACATAAAAGTTTAGTGTTTTCAAACTGGGAGGCAAACATCCTCCCGCACACTCGATCACTGCTTTGGCTCTTCTTTTGGTACCACCTTTGAACAGAAACAGCAAAACTCCGTTGTTTCCTCACCTACAACAACATGGGTTCGAAAACCCTGAGTACGGAGTGTACTTTCCCAATTCTTACCCGACAAAGGAAAAGACTCTCAAGGATATGCTAGCTTGTGGGATTCAAGGTATAGCTGATCAAGCATCAAAGACTCTGTTTGCAGAAATGCTTACTAATAATGGATCCTTAAAAATCCAGTTTTATTGTCAGGTTAAGTAAAGTTACCTGCATCTAGAGTTCTTTCTATCCTAGTTCAAGCACTTGGCTTGCAGTAGCCGTCTTTTATCAACCCTTTTACTTTACTGGATTGCTACGTGTAAGTCAGTGACCAAGTCTTCATGTCCGAGAAGTAACAGCGATCCGAATCGATTAACACCCAAATGGGGATCTCCAACCACACGACACATGTAGCACTTAACCCTTGCATATGTTAACTCGCCACCAGGTTTCTCAAGACCAGACCGGGTTCACGCCAACCGAGAACACAGATATACCACCGTCCAGCCTCTTGCCACGGAGGGTACACACTACTCTCACTATCTCTCCACTCCCATTGTGTGTTGGCCTTTCTGGTATTGGTCTGCCCGAGGCAAATCTTACCCATGACGAGGCATGTTGCCAGTTAAAAGTTCCTCGATCATCAAGCCTACATCGGTACGGTCCTTAATCGACTCAGATGGAGACACTACACCGAGACTTCCTTCTCGTGCAAGTCACCCACCCGGTCTTAGCTTTATTATTTAAAACCCAAAGTTTGGTACCTAGCAGAGGTACATCTTTTCATATGTTGAACCCATCACGGCCATGATGGATCCATCATCAAGTTTTATTTTTGAAAACATCCCATTCCATCTGAAGCATCATCTTTGGTTTAAAACAAAACATTTTGTTTTTCTAAAGCAAGACTAAGCATCAGAAAAATCCTTTTCATAAAACGGTATAAAGGAAGGGTAATCAATTTTCCAAGGAAGGAAATGCATCAATTGTTTAACACACAACTCCTATCACCTAATGCATCAAACAAGGTGATGAAGAATGTTAAACAACAAGGAAGGGGTAAATGCACCGGGGCTTGCCTTGAGTTGTAGGGGACTCCGGATCTATTCCACAAATATCAAATTAGGAATTGTCCCCGACAGGTGGAATTTCAGTTGGTGGTGCAACTTCCTCTTCAACTACTACCTCTTCTTCGTTTTCTAAACATAACAATATACATACATAAATGCCCATGTGATGCTATGAATATGCAGTTATGATAGAACACATTAAGTTGTATCTTGAATATAACTTTCCTTTACGGTACCCCTAAGACACTAGGGTTTTCTGGATTAGCACCCTATTGGGGTTAAACAGATTCTACCTTAGGAAGCTAGAGTTTTGTGGTTTTGTGATCAAACAATGTCCAAAACATACCAAACTTTATCCAAGGGCTTTGATTATTATATTAAGCTTACCCAAAAAGTTTTATGATTTTTGGAGCTACCAATTTAATTCTAAAATTCTAAAAGCCTAGGTTTAGGCATCTTTAAATGCTAAACAATTCATGGTTAGGACTAAAAATCTTGGAGCTATTTTTATTAAATACTAGGGGAATTTAAGAGTTTATTAAAATTGGTCCCATATTTTTATCATTTTTCTAGAATTTCCTATGGATTTCCAAACTTAGTTAGAAAAAGAAAAGGAGAAACTATCAACAGTGTTTGGCCGAAACCAGCCTAGGTCAGCCCACCAACGGGGCAACGCGCCCGCGCGTGCGCCCTCGCTGGCGGTCTTTATAACACCCTAGTAATTCCCAGGAGATTCTTCTCAGTGCTAACTTAAAACCATTATCACATGTGAAACAAATTGAGCAAAGGACATCAAAAATGAGGAACAAAGGTTTAATCAAGTCTTTTTCATATTAAGGATTGTGCCTTAATCATATCAAGTACCTCAAAGTGAGAAGAATTCACAAACCCTAAATAACCCTAAGTAGGCCATTTAAGTGCAAAAGGAGAAAACTTGTAAAAACATTTTGAAAAACACAAAATTATGAGGAGAACCAAATAACAAAGTTAAAATGCACTAAATAAACTACAAAATGTAGTAAGAAAGTTTGATCAGGGGTGTTGGGGACTTGTTCTCAAATGCTATGAGTTAAGAATAAGGCAACACAAATGTTAATGGTTAAAGACCTTCGTCCTCTGAAGCATTATCTCCTTTAGGATATAATGATCTTCAGACGAAGGTCATGAAGGGCATACCTCATCATCTCAATATTAAATGGAAAGCAGGAGCATGCGTTACATATAAAGAATACGAGTAATCATATTAAATCATTAGATTATTTATATTCTCCTTAAATGACCATGAATAAACATTAACAATATTGAATTACATTGGTACCTTCTGCTTGACAGAAGGTTAGGATCCAAGAGTGACACGCGAGTGAATACAAGTCAGTGTGAACAGTACGGTGCTACTGTTCATCTATTTATAGGCACATGACATAGCCTGTGTGAAATTACATCCATATCCTTGACATTTACTATTGCCTAAAGAGTAATCTGTCGAGGACTAGACAACCTTTCCCCCTTTAGGTCGGTTTCATTCTCCACCGTTAAGCTGAAGCTTCTCCATTCATAGCTTCGGAATTGATTCATCCTTCTTCCAGGCCATGCCTTTCATACCGTGTGCACCTTCATCTCAAATCTGAAGGTACATGTGACAGTATATTATACTTGGAAAACATGTTAGTCGTGTTTTTGAGGACCTTCGGAAGACGAAGGCCCCCAACAGTAGCCCCTCGCAGTATTAGTTTGTTCTTATATATAACAAATTCAGACTACGATGTGAACGAAGGCCTTAAGCCGAAGGTCCGAAAAAACACCTTCCCTTCGCTAGAATAGTGAAAGTCAATGACAAATGGAGCCCGCCAAGTTGCAATGCACTAGGCGTATAAATAGAAACCCACAACAGTGGCATTTGGTACGCTATTTCTGTTATTTGCGTTGTTTTCTCAAATTTTAATTCTCTTACTGCAAACTCTTGCTTGACTTTCGAGCTTCAGGAAACACTGAAGTTTTGAAGAAATGTCTGAGGAGAAGAAGGTGTCTGAGGTGACGAAGGTGGCCGAGGAGAAAATGGTTGTGGACCCTTTTATTGCTGGGTTTTATGAATCTATGGCAAAAACGAATACAGAGAAGATTACCAAGGAGATAATGGAGGATTTATCTAAAGATTCTGATGATAAGTGATGATTTTGATGTGGAAAGTGGAGATGAAGATTCCGAAGATCGACCCTGGCGGCCAAGCCATACTATCTTCGAAAAGTCGACCATTAAACAAAGTCAGGTTGATGCCATGAGGGGAAGGTACTTTCGTGATATGTCTATTGCGAGAGTTGGAGGAGACAGCACCACCCCTGCTTCTGAAGAAAATGAAGTTGTTGTTTACCGAAGCTTTTTGAAGGCAGGCCTTCTTCATCAAATTACTCCCGAAGCTATAATTAGGATGGGGATGTTTGTTTGGGCTGTAAGAAGCCAAGGGCTGGAACCGAGCGCAAAGTGCTTCTGCAATATGCACGAGCTATTGTACGAGATGAATGCTACTGACAAAGAACAGTATCACAACAACTTTAGTTGTTATGGATTTATTGCTCGTCCCAATGTAAGCTACCTTGTCCCAACATTTCGGAAAAGATGGCCTGGGGCCTGGATGGAGGAATGGTTTTATGTCAAGAACGATCTGATTGAGAGGGAGGACATTAAAGAGATTATCCAACGTCCCATCTGGTCTCGCTTCGGCCATCGGAGGCCGAGGGTGGTGATTGAAAATGATGCTGAAGCGTGTCAAAAGGCTTTCAACAATGTCTGTGCTTTGATTGGCACAAGAGACATAATCCAAGAGCACATAGCCTACAGAGTGTGGCCACTTGTGGATAGCTGGGAGATACCGAAGGAGACTGTTCTGGATCCAGCGAAGGTGGATTGGTTCGATTGAAATATACCTTCAGATACAGAGAGAAGTTCGACAAACCAAATGATGACTGGTTGAAATGTATTGAGGCTACTAGCGACGAGTTGCTTGGGACATATACTAGGGCCGAAGATGATGCCTTGTCCTCAGCCTTCGGGGGTCGGGGCAAGAAAAGATTGAATAGGGTTTTTGATGCAATTGGCTTCATATACCCTGATTACTACTAGCCCTTGCGAAGGCAAGGAAAAAAGAGAAGAACTGCCTCTTCGGCCACCACTGCTGTGTCGAAGGGCAAGAAAATAAAGGTTTTGACCCACCGGCCACGATATATTGAAACGACCGTAGTGCCTGAATTTGGTGAAGGGGCCTCCTCCGCTGCCGAAGCAAAACAAGTTGTCCCACTACTCGGAGTGCTGAAGGATCGATTGTAGTGCCGAAGGTGCCTATAGTCAGGCCAGCCAAAGCCAAAGATGATGCGGCCAGAGAGCCAGAATTGGAAAAAACAGTGATGATGCCAAAAATTCTATGTCCTCCGGTAGAGGCAGAACTGCCGAAGGTGACAAGGGCTCCCGCCAAAACTCCCAAGAGGAGAAGAATGGCAAGCGTGCTAGACGCTGTTGTGGAAACAACAAGAGCACTTACTCCTGCTCCAGTGAAGAAGGTTGTCGAAGCTGCTACAGCACATAAGGAAACCGAAGTTAGGCCCTCAGTGCCCGTTGAAACGAAGCTCGCCGCAACAGAGCAAAGGGCCAAAGAAGAATCTCTAGAATTGGCGTAGCTCTGGAGAGAAGTATGGCCAAAGAAGCCAGATCCCCTGCTCCCGAAGCATCGTCCGAAGGTCTTGATTATATCGTTCGACATGCTTCAGGAAAAAGATTATCTGAAGAAGAAGTTTTTGAAGCCAAACACTCTGCCCGGGAACTGAAGTACCCGAAGGGGGCCTTGTGTTTAACGGTACATATGAAGATGATTTCACGTACTGCCTCCCAGACAACCAAGAGTTATCCATCTACCAGGAGATGGCCAAAAGTATGGGATTTCCGAAGCTCGAAGCTGGCCTCTGCGCCATGACGAAGGTTGACCTCGCAAACAGCCTCGCATACAACAGTCTGAAGGTACAGAAGTGAACTTTGAAGCTTATGGACATGGAAATGAAGTCTTTTATTGTCACACTGATCCTTTATTCATTTTTGCAGGGCTTAATCCTTAGCAACGCCCTGAGGGCGCAAAACAACGCCGAAGACGAGAGCTGCACTATAGCTCTCAGCAACCTTCGATCAGAGGTCATCATGATGAGAAACAAATCCATGAAAAAAGACAAAATTCTACTTTGATTGGTGGATAAAGCAATAGAAAATGAAGCAAAATTTAACACTCAATCTGAAGCTTATAAAGACAAAGTTGAAGATCTTCGTAAAAAACTTGCCGAAGCCAATGAAAATTGTGCAGTCGCAAAGGCTAGCCAAGAAATTAGTGAATGGTGGAAGACCAAGCTAGAGAAAAATATTGAAGAGCTTCACGAATCCAAGGAAAGATGTTTTGAAAAATCCTTGGATTGCGTGAATAAATTAAGAACTAGCTTTTCCAAAGTGGGTGCTTATTCCTCTGAGGAAAGTTTTATCCGAGGCAACCCCGAGGGCATTATTGATTGGATAAGGAGGGAAGCCGAAGCCTTTGAAGAAATCCTGAACGATCGCAGGGATATTTGTGCCTTTTCTGGTGCTCGAGGTATTGCGGCAATTCTAGAGAAGGCTGGTTGCGACCATGTTAAAGCTGTAGCCCAGGCTGAGGCCGCATTCTCCACAGATGACACAAAAGACCCTTCGGCTGAAGCTACTTTAGTGGGCGGAAAATTTTATTCTGATGTTTGGGTGAACGGTGGCCGGGATTTGGCCAACAAAATTATAAAGAAAAATGAAAATGAAACCCATGAAGCCCGAGAAGAAGCTAAACGAGTCGAAGAAGCTGCTGAACGCGAAAGGAGCATAGGTAATGCTTTTTGAATTTTAGCTTCGGCTCTCATTTTCTGGCTTCGAACTAACGGTTTGCCTACTACAGCTGAATTGTCACCGCTGCCCGAGCCATATAACCCCCTAGCTGATCTAGTCATGAAAGAAGCACTCGACATAATGAGCATTGCTAACTCCATTATCGACGAAGTCGTCGATAAGCTACTTAACGTAGCCACAGAGAAAATACTTAATGAAGATTAAACTTTGTTGTAATGATACTATGTGACATTTGGTGTTTTGAACAGTTGGTGAGACATGTAAATTGTTGTAATATATTTATTTGCGATGCATGAAACTTATGTACATACCGTTTTTGAGCCTTCGACGAAAAACAGTTTCCCTTCTTTTCATGCTTCGTAAAGAAAGATGTCCCTTCTATGGCCAATCTGATACAATTGCGTTTCTCGAAGTTTGCTTCGTGCCTCAGCACACTTTCATTTAACCATAGAAGTGCACAATGTGTTCCATGTATCGCAATTAAAGAAATGTCTTCGGGTTCCAGATCGAACCATAGAAGTGACGGAAGTTGCTTTGGAACCAGACTTAACATATTCAGAACATCCTATTCGAGTCCTGGATCAGAAGGATAGGATCACCCGAAGAAGAGTTCTCAAATTCTATAAGATACAATGGAACCAACATACGGAAGATAAAGCTACATGGGAAACCCTAGACTTTTTAGAAAAGAAATTCCCAGGCTTTTTTGCTTCATGTAATTTGTGAGATATGTACAATTGTTGTAAAATAGAAGTAGACCCCATACTACCCCCTGCCTTGTACAAGAAATAAGGAAATAAAAATATGACATG
Organism: Zea mays; assembly: GCF_902167145.1. NCBI lineage: Eukaryota > Viridiplantae > Streptophyta > Magnoliopsida > Poales > Poaceae > Zea > Zea mays. Next base: position 138,606,078 of record NC_050096.1, read on the forward strand.
TTTCCTTTTCCATTACTTGCCCTAGGACTTTAAATCTCGGGACGAGTATTTTTATGGGGGGGAAGGATGTAACACCCCTGGTGTTACTATCACTAAAACTTGATCATAACATCATGAGCATTAGCATATCATGTGTTTGTTACACCTAGAGTGCATTCACTAGGCAAAAATTTCAAACAAGTTGTATTGGTGTGACTTGGTATGTGTGTAGCCCTAGGGTAGAGTACTTAACCCTAAACTAGGCTTATGAGTGAAAATGAAACCCAAATAAGTTAAAATCTCAAAACTAATTAGAAATGATCATAAGATATCACATTTAATGGACTTGGGTAGCACCAAAACCCTAAAGTGCTAAAAACTCTGAAAAGACCCCTGGAAAACCCTAGAGTGGAACCCTAGGGGGCTAAGTGTAAAATTTGTACACTTTTGGACCCAAGTGCAAATACCAAGGTAGTACAACATGAAAAACTATGTGTTTCTCACATTTGAGGATTTGCAAGCCAAGTGATGAAGTTTGGACTTATTTGCAAAAAAACACCCCATACATCCTTATGCCTAAGTCTGAAAACCAGTGCATAGAGCCAACTTTGAAACCCTGTATCTTTCAGTTCATGAGGAATTTGCCTAGGGTAAACACATCAAACCTGTAGAGCTACTATAGGAGTACCCTTTGCTTAAGTGATTAAGCCTTGGTGTCATGTAAAATTTGGAGATAATTAGGTCTAAAGTCAAGCTGACAGTCAGCCAATGAACTGAATAAGGGCAAGCTGAAAGTCAAGCTGACAGTGATGTTGGGCAAGCTTTGAGATTGGTTCGACCATGATCCAATAATTGTTTGACTATGATTACTATAGCAAGATTGTAGCTGGATCATAGGGCTACAACTTTGATATAGAGAGATGGTTGAGTCACTACATGAATTTGGGAACAAATCTCCCTGCAAATTGCTCTGTCAGGCTGACTTAATAAGAATCTGATGGTACAGTAAACAAAAATCTTCTGTTCAGCCCCCTCGCCGCTGGTGACCTTTGCGCCCGGATTCGCGCAGGCCGTTGCGATTCGTGCCTCGGGCGAGTGGATTACGCTCGACGGTAAAAATATTTCGTCGTGGATGAACACAAGACACTATAGCCACTCTGTCTCTTGCCCACCTGCACCGGCGACGTGGCCGCACGACCATTGCCGCGGCTATCGCCGTTCTCCTCGGGTATGCCACGTCGTGGCTTGTTACTGTGCGATAGTAACCGTGGCACACTTAGGATCGCAATCGTTGAGCCGTTGCATCGGTGAACACCACGATTAAAGCCACCAGTGTTCTTCTACCTCTACGGCCGCCAGCGCAATATGTCCAATTCACGAGCCACCACCCTCGAATCCTATAAATTGAGCGTGCTCTCAGCTCCGCTAGGTAGTCAAGCACCCAATACATCAACTCGTGCCTCAAATCGTCCACCAGAGCTCGCCAATTTGAGACTTCCCCCAAATCGATCAAAAACACTGTGCGGTGTGAGCTCACCGTGGCTAGCTCGTTATAGGTATGTTCATGGCTTCCTTGTTCTCGTTTTATTGTCTCTGTGTGCTATAGATACTTAGCCACCCGACCAATTAAGCTAGATTTGGCCAAGTCACCGGGAACACCACGGATTGTCCTCGGTTTGCGCCGTCATCGTGGACAGAGCGATTTAGAGTGAGAACTCTGCAATTGATGGAGGGGAAATGGTTATTAGGGGTAAAATTTGGTTCAACCGCACCGAAGCACCAGTAGTTGAGTTATCCGGCCGGTGTGGGCTCGCCGGAGTTCCTGCTCCGCCGTCCACGGTCGTGGACTTCACCTTGTGAAGAAATAGAAAAGGGAAGGGTCTATCTGCATTTGTCAGTGACTCAAAGAAATAGTGTTACAGGCTCTTTATAGGTTTCTCAAATACCCAGGGTTTTCTGTGCAAACTGTCCACCGCGGGCGCGCGCGCGGGCGCGTTTGCCTGTTCACGGACCGACTTCAGCCAGTTTCAGCCCATCACTTTTCATTGTTTCTCTTTTTCTTTTTCTGCCAGGATTAGAGAATTCGTAGAAAATTTTAGAAAAATGCTAAAAATATGGGACCAATTTTGTTGGAGTACTAAATTTCTATAGTATTTAATAAAAATAGTTCTAGGATTTTTAGTCCAAACCAGGAATTGTTCAGTATTAAAAAGGGCTAAAACCTATACTCCTGGAATTTTAGAAATTAATTAGTAACTCCAAAAATCACCAAACTTTTTGGATAAGCTTAAAGTAGTATTTAGAAACCTTGGGTAAAGTTTGACTTGATTTGGACAATGTTTGATACCTAAACCTCAAAACCCTAATCTTCTAAGTAGTGTTTGCTCTATGAAATAAAATACTGACTCCAAAAACCTTAGTTCCCCAGAGTACCATGAAGGAAAGTTGTATTCAAGATACAACTTGATAAACCTTTTCTATTACTGCATTTCATAAGCATTACATAAGCATTCATGGTTATATATGGTTATATATTGAGAACGAAGTAGTGGTTGAAGAAGAAGGAGTTGCACCACCACCACCACCACCTGAAGACCCACCTACCGGGAACTGCTTTTATTTCGATATTTGTGGAGCAGAGCCTGACTCTCCTATAACACAAGGCAAGCCCCAGTGCATTTGCCACCTCCTTGCTATTTAAAAATCTTTCTCACTTGTTTGATGCATTAGGTGATAGAAGTTGTGTGCTAAACAATTGATGCATTTCCTTCCTTGGAAGATTGATTACCTTTCTTTGATCACCTGTTTTATGAAAAGGTTTTTCTGATGCTTAGTCTTGCTCTAGAAAAACAAAATGTTTTGTTTTAACAAAAGATGATGCTTCAAGTGGGATGGGATGATTTTCAAAAATAAAACTGGATGGTGGATCCATCATGGCCGTGATGGGTTCAACATCGAAAAAGATGTACCTCTGACAGGTACCAAACTTTGGGTTTAAAATGGTAAAGCTGAGACCGGGCAGGTGACTTGCACGAGAAGAGAGTCTCGGTGTACTGTCTCCGTCTGAGTCGGTTAAGGACCGTCTCGATCAAGGCTTGATGATTGAGGACCTTTTAACTGGTCACATGCCTCATCATGGGTAAGCTTTGCCTCGGGCAGCATAATTCCAGAATAAGACAACACGCAATGGGAGTGGAGAGATGGTGAGAGTAGCGTGTACCCTTCGTGGCAAGAGGCTGGACGGTGGTGTATCTGTGCTCTCGGTTGGCGTGAACCTGATCTGGTCTTAAGAACCCCGGTGGCGAGTTGACATATGCAAGGGTTAAGTGCTACATATGTTTGTGATTGGAGATCCCCAGCTGGGTATTAATCGATTCGGATCGCTGTTACTTCTTGGACATGAAAACTTGGTCACTGACCTACACGTAGCATTCCAGTGAACTTAAAAGAGTGATAAAAGATGGCTAGTATAGGCCAAGTGCTTGAACTAGTGTAGAAAGAACTTTAAATTCAGGTAATGAGTTAACTTGCTAATAAAATTGGATTTTTAAGGATCCACTGTTAGTAAGTATTTTTGCAAACAGAGTCTTGATTCTTGATTAAGCCTTACCTTGACTCCCTCAAGCCAGCATATCTGATGAAGCTGAGGTGCCCGATCTTTCGGCGAGTAGAGATAATTCCGATTTGGCGGAAGATGACCCTTGCGATCCGACTACGACGAGCAAGCCCGAGGCGCCAATGCAATCGCTGAACCAACTCCCTGTGGTTACCGACCTTGCTGATGCGAGATCGGCCTGATCACGAAGATCGTTTCCTGTGCGCAATCGAAGAACGAACAAGAAAAAGATGCGAGCAATCTAATCTATTACTCGAGGGTGGAGTTCTGAATACACGAAGACAGCGCAGATTTGCGCGTGTTCGAGAGTAGCTAAGGCTAACGTAAAACAAAACTCGAGCATAAAGGAGGCGCAGCTCCTGGATAAATAGAGGGGGCGCAGCCCCTAGGGGCGGCCAACCCTAGGTCGTCCACTATGGGCCGCAGTTGGGCTGGTCGTCTATTCTTCTGGGCCCTCATTCTTCAGTAGCATGACGAAGTTAAGATCTCTGGCACGGGCCCGAGTGATTGGCCCAGCTAATGAAGGAAGTGGCGCTTGATGTGGAGGTGCTGCTGGTGTAGTCGTACTCATAGTGATGTCCTCATCATCCTCCCCTTCTTGAAGTGAAGTCGTCCTCGACGACAACTCCTCATCCTCGGCCATATATGGTTTCAAATCTGCAACATTAAAACTAGTGGAAACACCAAATTCCGCAGGCAGGTCAAGGATATAAGCATTATCATTAATCTTTGTTAGCACCTTAAAAGGACCAGCAGCACGAGGCATTAATTTAGAACGGCGCAAAGTAGGAAACCGATCCTTTCTCAAGTGCAACCAAACCATATCACCTGGCTCAAAAGTAACATGTTTTCTTCCTTTACTACCAGCAACCTGATTTTTTGCATTAGTAGCAGCAATGTTCTGTTTCGTTTGTTCATGTATGGTAATCATTTGTTCAACATGTGCAGCAGCATCTACATGTGGGGCGTTTGCAGCATTAAGCGAAATCAAATCAATAGGTGCCCTAGGGATGTAACCATAAACAATCTGGAAAGGGCACATCTTTGTAGAAGAATGCATGGCATGATTGTAAGCAAATTCAACATGAGGCAAGCAATCCTCCCAACGTCTCAAATTCTTGTCTAAAACAGCCCTAAGCATGGTAGATAAAGTTCTATTTACTACCTCAGTTTGTCCATCAGTCTGAGGGTGACAAGTAGTGCTAAACAACAATTTAGTTCCCAATTTATTCCAAAGAGATCTCCAAAAATGGCTTAGAAACTTAGCATCGCGATCAGAGACTATTGTTTTTGGAATACCATGTAAACGAATAATTTCTCTAAAGAACAATTTAGCAACAATGCTAGCATCATCAGTTTTATGACAAGGTATAAAGTGAGCCATTTTAGAGAATCTATCAACAACCACAAAAATACTATCCCTCCCCTTCTTAGTTCTAGGCAAGCCCAAAACAAAGTCCATAGAGATATCAAGCCAAGGAGAAGAAGGGACAGGCAAAGGCATATACAAACCATGGTTGTTCAACCGTGACTTAGCTTTCTGACAAGTAGTGCAGCGTGCAACAAGGCGCTCAACATCAGCGCGCATCCGAGGCCAAAAGAAGTGGGCAGCCAACACCTCATGCGTTTTGTAGACGCCAAAATGCCCCATGAGACCGCCTCCATGCGCCTCCTGTAACAACAAAAGACGAACCGAACTAGCTGGAACACACAGCTTGTTAGCGCGAAACAGGAACCCATCCTGTATGTGAAATTTGCCCCATGGTATCCCATTAATACAATGGCCGAAAGCATCTTTAAAATCAGCATCGTCAACATATTGATCCTTCACAGTGTCCAAACCAAAGATTTTAAAATCTAATTGTGACAGCATGGTATAGCGACGAGACAAAGCATCAGCAATAACATTGTCCTTCCCGTTCTTGTGTTTAATAATGTAAGGAAAGGACTCAATGAATTCGACCCATTTAGCATGACGACGGTTAAGATTTGTTTGGGTACGAATATGTTTTAAAGCCTCATGATCAGAATGAATTATGAACTCACGATGCCAAAGATAGTGCTGCCATGTATGCAAAGTGCGCACTAAAGCGTAAAGCTCCTTATCATAAGTAGAATATTTCAGACTAGCACCGCTTAATTTTTCACTAAAATAAGCAACTGGTTTTCCTTCTTGTAACAAAACAGCACCTAGCCCAATACCGCTAGCATCGCATTCAAGCTCAAAAACTTTATTAAAATCAGGCAATTGCAAGAGGGGAGCTTGGGTTAACTTATCTTTCAAAGTGGTGAACGCTACCTCCTGCGAATCACTCCAAGCAAACGGCACATCTTTCTTTGTAAGCTCATGTAGAGGCGCTGCAATGGAGCTAAAATCACGAACAAATCTGCGGTAGAAACCGGCAAGTCCAAGAAAGCTCCGAATTTGTGTGACCGTCGTCGGTGTAGGCCACTCCCGAATGGCAGCAATCTTGCTGCTATCCACCTCAATGCCCTGCGGAGTAACCACATAACCAAGAAACGAGACACGTTGCGTGCAAAATGTGCACTTTTCCATGTTACCAAACAAGCGAGCAGCACGCAAAGCATCAAAAACAGCACGCAAATGTTCTAAATGCTCCTCTATAGACTTGCTGTAAATAAGGATATCATCGAAATAAACAACAACAAACAAACCTATGAAGGCCCGTAGAACTTCGTTCATTAAACGCATAAAGGTGCTGGGAGCATTAGTCAATCCAAATGGCATAACCAACCATTCATATAAACCAAATTTCGTTTTAAAAGCCGTTTTCCATTCATCACCGAGTTTCATTCTAATCTGATGGTAACCGCTATGCAAATCAACCTTAGAAAAAATAATGGCACCACTAAGCTCATCTAACATATCATCAAGGCGTGGAATAGGATATCGATAACGAACTGTGATGTTATTAATAGCACGACAATCTACGCACATACGCCATGACCCATCTTTCTTTGGAACGAGTAAAACAGGAACCGAGCAAGGGCTAAGAGACTCACGAATGTAACCCTTATCAAGCAGCGTCTGCACCTGGCGCTGGATCTCCTTCGTCTCCTTTGGATTTGTATGGTACGGGGCGCGGTTCGGAAGAGAAGCGCCGGGGATGAGATCGATCTGATGCTCAATGCCACGGAGGGGAGGAAGACCCGGTGGTAAGTCCGTAGGATAAACATCAGCATACTCCTGCAAAAGGTTAACAACAGCAGGGGGTATATCCAAAGACGGTGCATCATCAAGCGGAACAAGCATGCGCGAGCATACAAGTGCATAACATGGCATATGAGCTTCATGGAGATCATCAAAATCAGCACGTGTAGCAAGTAAAACAGGAGAGTGCAACTTGATTTCAGATTTAGTAGGTGCGGCTGATGTCGATTTGACTTGTTGTGCAGTTTTAGCAGCCCTAGTAAGATCATCTTTCAAAATTTGGTCAGGGGTCATTGGATGTATAATTATTTTCTGGCCTTTAAACATGAAAGAATAATGATTTGAACGACCATGATGTAAACTATCAGTATCATATTGCCAAGGTCGACCCAATAACAAAGAGCATGCTTCCATAGGAATAACATCGCAATCAGCATAATCAGAATAAGAACCCAGCGAAAAGGGGACACGTACCGAACGTGTTACCTTTATTTTACCACCATCATTAAGCCATTGAATGTGATACGGATGTGGATGTGTGCGAGTGGGCAAGGATAATTTCTCTACCAACGCTGTACTTGCCAAATTGTTGCAGCTGCCACTATCGATGATGATGCGAATCGACCGTTCTTGCACGACGCCCTTGGTATGGAATAGAGTGTGTCGCTGATTTTTTTCGACCTGGGCAACCTGTGTGATGAGAACACGCTGCACAACAAGACTCTCATACCTATCGGCGTCGATGGGATCAACGTGGACTTCCTCATTTTCTGCATGGTTAGTGGCAATCATAGCATGACTAGTTTCTTCAGAATCACTAGCTGAAGAGTACTCACCATTGTCACGTATAAGCAAGGTACGCTTGTTTGGGCAGTCCCGAATCATATGCCCAAACCCTCTGCAACGATGGCACTGAATATCCCGTGTACGTCCTGTGGAAGAAGCGGCGCCTTTGGCAGGGGGTGCCACTGGCTTGGTCGTCCCTGTGCGCGATGTAGTGCTAGGCGTAGAAGGTGCAGGGCTGGAAGGAGTTGAGCTGTGTGTTGGACCCCGGCCTGCAAAAGAGTTAGTATATGTCTTTGATCGTCGTCCCTGCACTTCACGTTCAGCTTTGCAAGCATATTCAAACAATGTGGTTATATCAAAATAATCCTTATAATCAAGTATATCCTGAATTTCCCTGTTCAAACCACCACGAAAACGCGCCATAGCAGCGTCATCCGACTCAACCAAACCACAACGAAGCATACCCTTTTGTAACTCCTGGTAATATTCCTCAACAGACTGTGAACCTTGTTGAAAACGCTGCATTTTGTTAAGCAAATCACGAGCATAATAGGAAGGAACAAATCTATGGCGCATGGCAGTTTTTAATTGGGTCCAAGTAATGACACTGTTAATGGGAAGTTTTTGTTTATACTCACGCCACCAAATTAAAGCAAAATCAGTAAATTCACTAATGGCAGCCTTCACTTGGCTATTAGCAGGAATATCATGGCATGAAAATTTCTGTTCTACCTCTAATTCCCAATCAAGATATGCAGCAGGATCATATTTACCATTAAAAGATGGAATTTTAAATTTAATCTTAGAAAATAAGTCACTAGGGGGATGACGAACCACACGACGTGCACGACCACGGCGATCTCCATCGTCCTGCTCAGTGTCACCGCCGTATTCCTGCTCCATCTTTGTGGTCAATGCATCAAGGCGTGCCAGGATGGTGTCGAGTGTGGTGCGAGTCGCCGTTTGAGCAAGGTCAAGTTGGTTGAAACGCTCGATCGTCGAAGTGATCGTTGAATCAAGTCGTTCATGCATCGTCCTAATGTCAGCAGCAAGTCCATCAACTTGTCCCCTTACTTCCTGCAACTAGGCATCCACCATGTCGTGTGCTCCTGCCATAGTTAGCGCAAACACCAAAACACCAAAAGGAGAAAAACCAACGACAAAAACAGGGGTGTACTGCTCACAAGGCGCTCACACTAGTGCTGTTATCAAGTTCTTATCCGTTCTTACCAAGCCACAGTGGTGAACTGCAACCAACAGGTGGAACCGGTGAAAGATTGGATGAGCGATTGCGTGGAGAAACAGAAACCTGCTCGTCGTAGAAATATGTGGAGTTGTGGGTAGGCTGCACTCAAGTCAAGGATTAGCACGATCAAACAATAATGCAAAGTTGAATTATAGTGCAAAACACGAAACTATATTGCTGGCCACAGGTGCAAAGGATGGATGGAACTAGCAGAATGGCAGTACCGTAAATATTGTACTAGTGATGCCAAAAAGGCACTAGTAGAAATCACAGGTGATTTTGTTTTTCTTTTTTGTATGATTTTTTTTGATATTTTTCTCAGCACAAGAAGCAACAAGATAAGAGCTACACGAAGTTTCACCTAAAACAGATATAAGATGTGGTCTATAGAAAGTCAGGAAGTTCTCTGAAAAGCGTGCGAGAACTTTGACGAATTTTTTTCTTTATTTTCCTGAATTTTTTTGACAATTTTGTCGAATCCCAAACAGACCGAGAGCCAATTAGCGTTTGAAAATGACTCAAGTGCTGTAAGAGAAACAAAGAGTAAACAACAAAGAAGAAATCGTGTGCAGGGATTTGGGAGAGTTACGAGAAGATCGAGAGCCAATTAGCGTTTGAAAATGACTAGACCGAGCGAGGCCACATGTTCGATCGATTGCCTGATCGACCGAGCGCGGACTGGCCGCGGCAGCGTGTGCCCCGCGCGTGGTCGCCCCGCCCCACGCGTCTGCACCTTGCCCTCGCCTATAAGTGCCCCAGAGGCCTTAGCCTTATGCACTTGCGCACCCAAAGCCCCACCCGAGCCAGAGATCACCGGAGTTCGCCGTTGAAAGCGAGCGCCACCGCCCACCATCACTGCCCGAGCACGGCCATCGTGACCAATCCTTTCTAACGACCCCTAGCCTCGCCCTAGCCCATGGACAACTTTCTCGAGAGGTTGTGAAGCTTCTCCAAGCTTAAGTTGAGGCATTGCCTCAGCGGAGGAGCAGAATCACCCTCGCCGGACTTCGACCGCCCGCCACCGCGCGTAGACCGAGCTATCCGGTGAGCCATTCTTTAATTCCTTGCACCTACGCCTTCCCTAGCACCTAGTGAAGCTCACTGACCAGTTTAATTGAACTCTACCGCCCTGGATAGGCCAGAGCCCTCGCCGTCGATGAGCTCCCCCGCCTGCGCACGTGGACCGGCATACGCCGACCATCCCCGGAGACGATCCGCACACCGGCGTAACCGTCACAACCTCCCCTACGCCCTCGGCCACCTCACCGGAGCAATCTCACCACCGGTAAGCCCCTCTGCCCTTTCCTCCGCCGCGGGTACTGTTTAATTGGGGGAAGGACCTCGGGTTAGGTTTAGTAAAACCACCATGGGGTTTTCTGAATTGTCAGTGGCTCATGTGAATAGTAACCCGAGGACTAGTCTGTAAGGAAACTTAAAAACATTCGCTAGGGACCCCGATGCAAGTTAATTTCCATTTAACCATTTCTGATTAATTCTTTTTAATGAACAGATAACTTAGGAAATTCATAACTCGAGAAATATTTAACCAAATTTAGTCAAACCAATTTTGCTGGATTCCAAATAATATGAACTATTGAACAAAAATATTGAACCCTATGGTTTCTGTATTAATTTTTAGAGTTTCTAATTAAATAGGGAAACTGCCCAAACCTTATTAATATAAGGAAAAATAGTTATGCTTCTGTACTAGGCTTAAGAAAATTTGTAGAGACACATACCCAACTTAAGCATTGTTTAAAAATACTGAGCACCCCAGTATACAAGATTAACTCGAGTTTTGCTATTAAAGACTATCTGTCCAAAACCTAGGAAATTAAGAAAGGCAGTAGAAAACAATAAATAGAGGATGAACATATTTTTCCTAGTATACTTAAGTGATAAAGAACCTAGGAAAAATACAGAGAACCCTAGTCCAGAGCTAATCCAAGGATAAATATTTATTAGGCACTAAGAAATCCAGAAAAGCCATAATTAAAAATATAAGGATCATTTCAAAAATGTAAGGAAAATTAAGTGGACTCCTAACTGCTAGAACACCATTACAAAAATAGTAGACCCCCAACCCATTTTAATAAGTGGGTTGAACAGTTCAAACTTGATTTTGGCCCATGTTCTAATTAAATCATAAGGAAGCCAAAAATTGTACAATAGGAAAATAAAATTTTACCCAACTACTAATGAAGTAGACCACCAGAGAAAAATATGAAACCTACTTAAAAATGTAAGGTAACACCCATGGCTCCTACCCCATGAAAAAGGTCATTTAATCCAAAAATTCCTACAACCCTTTCCCTTAAGCAAAAAGTTGCCAAATTCTAGAATGATTGCTCTTGCACAAAGAAAAAGATAGGAAAAATTAGAAATCTATTGTTTGACATTTTTCAAGTTTAGTGGCAGTAGAAAGCACCCTTTTTGCCAAGAACTTTAGAAAATCACAGTAAAATAACCAATAAGCATTATTGGCTAAAATTTGGTACAAAGTCATGTTATTGCACTAAAATGCCAGCAAAAATAAGCTTTAAGGAATAATCCACTGTTAGAGGAGAGTTGTAGTTCAAGCACCCCCTCTGCCCCACAACTTCATAATTTTGTACAGAGAGAATCCTTAACTTTTTAAGCTCCAATTTTTGAGACAGAGAGTTAGACACCAGTGAGAAGCTACTGTTATTTTTTACAGAATTTTTGGAAATTTATAAAGGTAGGTTGTAGTTCAAGCCTACCTTAAAAACATAAAAGAAAAGGAGAAGAAGAGAGAAATTGGGAAAGAATAATGAATCTCGCCCCAATGAATTTAGCTAGTAATCTTAATAAACTTTCACTAAAACATTAAAAGTAAATCAGTGGAACACTAAAATGATCTGACCAATTGACTTAACCAACTTGACCCTAAATGGCTAAGTGTACCACTAGAATTTCCAGTAATAAGATTAAGTTCTACCTTATTAACTTAATCATTTCACCATACTATTATCATTGCTAAGTTGCATGTCATGGCATACATATATCTCACTCATTGCATTCATTAGATTGCAACCTCGCTGACGGAGAGTACGTGCTCATTCCTGAGCAATGAGCTATCCACGAGGAAGACCAGGAGCCAGGTCCCGAGCCTGCCACAGTAGATCTCCCTGCAGCCCCAACATTTGAAGGCAAGCCCCGGTTTTTGTAACACCCCAGGTGTTACTCAGGGTGTCCACCTCAGGGTTACCCCCCTTTTTACCCATTATCACATGGAGATTGAATTGGGCAAGTATAACAAACTTGGAATTCAAGGTCCTAAGCAAGTGTAACCCACCTTGGATGTCATGCCCTAGCTTGTCATGAACATCTAAGTGGGGATCTCCCAAAACCCTAGAGCAAAACCCCCCCTCCCATAGGCAATGGGAACCCTAATTGAAGCCATGATCAAAAGATCATGTAAACCTTATGATCATGGCTTGGGCCAAATATAAAAGTTGTAATATACTTAATAACCTACAATTAATAGTAAGGAAGTACCCCCAAAAAGTTTGCAGAAAAGCCCTAAACAGTTCACCTAAGATTCAGCACAAGGGGGGAATTCAGTTTTTGTCTAAGTACAAAAACTAACCCTTGCACAAAGACTCCACATGTTCACCTTAATCCCCTTTTCAAAACCTTTCGACCCAATTGACAAAATGGCGCCAAATTAACCCTAGAACACCCTGGAAAGAGATGACACCTACCCTAGGGCGCTAGACACGACTTGACGCCCCTTTTGTCTCGGTTCGGGCTTAGCTGACACAGCAAACTTCTCCCCTCTCTATCTCTCTACCCCGACCATATCTCGACTTGGAACTCACAGCGAAAAGATAGGATTTGGAGCAGAGAAGCGACCGTACACAGTGACTTTGCCAAGATACACACGCTATGGCGCTCTAATCGGCCGTTGAACCATGGCAGAAGCAAGCTTCCACGTGTTCGACGCAAGCTGGCATCCGGGGGCGCGCTCAGAGCACGCCCGTGCGCGAACCCCCGCGCGCCCGCGGCCGCCCGTGACCACGCCCGCGCCACGGCTATAAAGCCCGCCCCAGTGCTTGGCTGCCTTCCCCGTTACCTCCTCCGTACCTCGCCGGACTTGCCCGAGCCAGCCATTAGCTCCGGCGACCTCCTCGCGACCCGCCAGTGCCGCCCGAGAGTAACCACCGTGGCCAGCCCCTCTCCCGTCCTCCTCCGTTCGATCCAGGCCCTCATTTAGCTTCCTGGTGAAGCCGTGAGACTTGCTCAAGCTTGACCCGGGGGCCCTCGTCACCGGAATAGCCCAATCACGCTCACCGGAGTTCAAGAACCCGCCGGCGCACGTGGACCGGGTAAGCCCCTGCACCGTTTTCCAATTCCTTGCGCGCATGGCCTCTGTGTCACCCCGTGAAGCTACTCGTGCACCCTAATTGAACTATACCGCCGTGGTTTGGCCGAAGCAGGAGCCGCCGACGACCCCCGCCGCCTGTGCTCGTGGCCAGAGTAGCTCCGACCACCTCTGACACCGACCCGCACACCGGCGTGACCGTCGCAACCTCCCGGACATCACTGACCACCCCGCCAGAGCTCTACTGCCGCCGGTAAGCCCCACCGCCGTAAACTATGTCACGGGTACTGTTCCAGCCGGTCAGGGAGCGTGGGTTAGATTTTAGTTAAGTCCGGGGGGCTTTGCGCAATGTCAGTGACCCAAGCCAATAGTGGACCAAGGGCTGTTATGTGAGAAAAGAAAAGGAAAAACCCCAGGGGCCTCAGCGTAAACCTGTTTTCTTTTCCATTTTCGAATTTCTTTTCTTTTTGTTATAGCAGATAGCTAAATAAATGCATAACTTGAAGAATATTCATCCAAAAATGTTCAAACCAATTTTGCTAGATTCTGAAATTCATGAACTATCAGATAAAAATAATAGAACCCATGGCTTCTGTATTTCTTTCTGAAGTTTTAAATTAAATAAGAAAACTACTCAAAACTCAATATGAGAAGGAAAAATAGGAATATTGTTTGACCAGGGTTAGAAAATTTTGAGAAACTTATATCTACCTACTAGACCAAGTAAAAATGTTAAACCTCTCTGTCTACTCCATTTAAATTAGTTTTACCCCTTATTCTATGATATGCTTAAGGATAAGGAAAATAGAAAATGTAATTTAATTAATGAACCAGAGAGTACCTCTATTTTTGTTAGGTTACTTCTTCAATATAGTTCACTGGAAAAATATATCATACCTTGTTTTAGTGTAAAATAAGTAAGATCTCTTTTATTTTAATAAAACAAGTGAAACTTAGAAAAATTCTACAAAAATAACCCCAAGGTAAAAACACCCCCACCCTTGGGATAACTATTGTTGTATTAGAGAGAACTTAGGAAAAATGTGAAATCTGCTGTTTGGCATTTTTCAAATAATAATGTAGTAGAAAGTGCCTTTTTGACATTAAACTTAAGAAAATCATAACTAAATAACCACCCTTTAGTTTTCTGTAATTTTTAGCCCAGAGGCCTATTATTACCATAGGATGCCAACAAAAATAACCTTTAGGGCAGAACCTACCCCCAACTAAGAGGTGTAGTGTAAAGTGGCCCTTTTTGCCTAACTTTTGTTATTTTTGTTTAAAGCCTAGCCTTGGTACTTAAAGCCTCAAATTCTTAAAACAAGCTAGAATAGCCAGAGGCAACCCACTGTAATTTTTACAGAATTTTTGGAAATTATTAAAACCCTGTTGTAGTTCAAACCTACACTAAAAAACCCTAAATGGAAATTAAGGAAAGAAAAATGAAAGATGTGAATTAATGTTATCCTAAAACCTTTGTAATCTGTCCACTAAAATGTATCAAGACAATGCCAATCCACTATGTTACCATCCTCATAAACACCCAAGCCTAAAGAATATTAAGCCTAACCCACTGGAAGCCCCGCAGGACTAAGAAACCCTAAGTTAATTCTCGACTTAGTTTCTTTAGCTTAATGTTCTTAAATCTTGCATAATCATGACATACATGTTCATTGCATCTCGATAGACTGTAATCTTGCTGACGGAGAGTACATCCTCGTGCCGGAGCAAGGAGCTGCTCAGGAGGTAGCCCCAGATCCAGCACCCGAGCCTGCACCAGAGGACCTGCCTGCCACTGCTTTGGAAGGCAAGCCCCGGTTTTATGCATAACCTGTTATTTATGCTACTTTACTTCACTTAATGGTTGTAGGATTGATTGTGCACTTAGGTGTAGGAATTGTTTGAAACCCTAGTTGCATGATCTCAGGAATCCCATTGAGATGAATACTAGTATGATAGGTCGAGTAGATGCTTTATTTAAAAAGGATCTCGGTAGAAGACGAGTGATTTTTCTAGCACTCGCGCGAGATCAGGAAATTGATTGTACCCACTTTCACACTATCATGATACTAGTTGGTGGACAACAATCCATGGGGATTGGTTGTTTACGAGATGGAAAATGGAATAAGGATTAACGTGCGGATACGTGTGTCAAGCGTTTGAACGTACTAAGCACATGCCGAGAAATATGGTAAATCGGTAAGCCTAGTACCTGATTGAACCTGGCAGTAGACTTTGCCCCTCACGCGACCTGAGACGAGGTCTCCCATTCCGGTTATGGTGGGTACAAGTGCGGTCACTGCACGACGGCCAGTCGGGGTCAGTGAGGCATTGTACGCCAAGGCGGTGAGCCCTGATCTGCTGACGGGGAATCGATGGGGACGGTTGATATGTGTGGGGACGGAGTGCCCCTACATGTCGTGTGTTTAGGTTTACCTTGCAAGGATAAAAACTCGATTCGAATCGTCTGCTTCTCGCAGCTAATGAGACTGCTTGATCCATTGTACTGCATTGAGTAATAAGTGGAAGTATGATGAGTTGAGATAAGATGTTGATTGTTAATAATGCTTGCTACCATGTATGAGTAGATAGTCCACTTTTAGCCTTAAGAGAGTCACACTTAACTTTGACTAAGTTAAAATCTTGATTTAGAAACTCAGCTAGTGCTTTTGGCAACCAAACCCCACAGCCAAACAGCTGCATGTCTAGAGGTAGAGGAGTAGACTCCTCACACCGGGTAAGTCTAGCTGAGTATTAGTATACTCAGCCTTGCTTGTGGCATAATTTTTACAGGTTCTCTGGAGGAGATGGTTGCTGGGATAACTTGGCCGTCCACCTTGCCACTAGGTTGGACTGTTGAGTGGGACCCTGCCTCGGCTGAGGAGGAGCATGAGGAGTGATGGGACAGGCTTCCCCATCTCTCTGTTTAATTACCGTTAGTTTTATTCCACTGCACTTCGAACAATGATGGTTACTTTTGCAAAAACTCCGATGATGACGATGGTGATGTAATAATTTAACTTTGTGACATGTATGGTTTTATGCTTTATTGTATTTGCTCTGTGACTCACCTTCGAGTGAGATTGTGGTACTTGATCCTGTCAGTGGCCGTGTCGGACTAGATCCGAGGGATTGACGGGTTATTCCCATTTAAGTGTGGTCTAGCCTCTAAGGCGGGACTTGGGCACTTAAGTTGGAATAATTCGGGCAGTTCCGCCACAGCTGGTATCGGAGCTTGTACCACCACAGAGGAATCAATAAAATGTAAATACCATCAATTTTCTAAATAAAACTTGATAGAAACAAGGTTGGATAGATAGTAGGACGAGCAGGATAGACCTAGGACGTGAAGCCTTAAGGTAATAGAAGGGTAGCTAGGTGGCTAAGTAACTAGGCCCTACAGGCCACTTTTACAGGATGGGAGTTCCTCCCTATTCCTTTTATATTGTTGCGAGGTCGTTCAGGACGAGCATGCATGCATTCATAACTAGCAATGGATAACTGAGTAAAGAACTTAAAAAAACAAGATAACCACTAACTAGGCCCCTAGTGCCTTTTTACTTAACTAGAGAAAGGCTGAGTTTTACTTTTTCTTGTTCTTTTTATAATTCTTTTTCTTTTACTTACGCTTAACCGTACACAGATGACTTCCCACGGATCCTCCGATGACGGAAATGCACTGACCCACACTGACGGACTTGCACGAGAGGGCTTTCCCCGCATTTTGTGGGAGGTACTTCAGGGGGCTGGATACACGACACCCCCTCAGTACGCGGTGCAGCAGTTCGAGAAGCACCGAGTGCCTCGCTGTAGGGTGAGGATGACTTTGGAGCCTCATCCCCTGCAGCCAGGATGGCGCTCTTTGGACTCCGAGTCTTTCGGATACCGGGCAGAGGACACGATCGAGGCGATCGCTCTGCATGGATTGACTACTTTCTGCGGATTCCATCCCTTGGAGCTGGCTACCCACCCCATTGGCTTGTTCCCCGCGGAGAAGGAGGACGACCCAATGTGGAAGGATCGGGTGGAGCATGCCAAGGACATCTGGGCTATCTACCCAGGTCAGACTGCGCACTTGACAGTACGGTGCATGAATGCTCTGTACCGTCTACAGGTGATGCGCGGTGAGGCAATGTCCCATCTGATGGCACTACTGGAGGCAACAAAGATCACGTTGGATAACAGAGAGGAGCTCGTGGTTGATTTATCTCAAGAGATGGTGGAGAAGGATTTGCAGGTGGAGCAGCTATCCACTGATATTCAGGAGTTGGAGGAGCTGGTAGGCACCAGGGAGAACACCATTGAGGTCCTAGAGGATCAGCTCATTAACACTCAGCAGCAGCTTGCTGAGGCTAACGAGCACCTGGACATGCATCACCAGGAGATCCAGGACCAGGAGGCCAACGAGGACGTCGACATTGAGGGAGGAGATGAGCCTGCCTCCAGTGTGGACACTGCTGGCTCGGGAAGACCACCTTCCCCCGAGTCGAGTGTTGCTTCGTTCGCTCACTAGGTGTTCAGGATAGGCTTAGAAGTGGGATAGTCGGACTCCTCGCAGCTAGCTTAGCTTTTGCACCCTTGGGGTACTAGGCTAGATAGAGTTGAGCCATTTTGGAACAATTTGATGTAATCGTGTTAAACTCTCTTGGGAGCTTGTTTGATGGATACTATTACCAGTTTAATTTTGGAAGGAAGAATTTATGTCTCTTAAAATCCCTTTTGTTGAAGTCGGAGTCTACCATGCTGTTTTAACTTTTTCCCCCGTGATAAAATCTTGAAATTTGGAACTATGGTGTTAAGTAAGTATGTGGTTTTTCAGATGGCCGGGAGGCAGCATCGTGGCCAGAACGAGCGCGTTCCTCCACCGCCGCCACCACCTCCCACTCTGCAGGAGCTCATGGCTCAGCAGAATGAGATCCTGAGGCAGCTGGCTCAACGTCAGCCACCACCTCAGCATTATGGTGGTGGAGACCACCAACGTCACCCCGCGGCGGCCACCTATCAGGAATTCCTTAGCACCCAGCCTCCATTGTTCACAAGGGCGGAGGACCCACTTGACGCAGATGTGTGGCTGCGAGTGGTGGAATCCAAATTCCCACTGCTCCATGGAGTTTGCTCAGAGGTCACCAAAGTCAGGTTCGCCACCCAGCAGCTTCGCGGGCCTGCAAGGACTTGGTGGGATCATTTTCTTGCTATGCAGCCAGAGGACCGAGAGGTGGAGTGGAGGGAGTTCAAGGCAGCTTTTAGAGGGCACCATATACCAGCCGGGATCATGGACAGGAAGCTCAATGAGTTATTGGCACTCACTCAGGGCAACAGGACAGTGTTGCAGTATGCCCAGGCCTTTAATGACTTGTGCCAGTACGCGGGATATCATGCGGATACAGATGAGAAGAAGAGGGACAGATTCAGAAGGGGGCTCAGCACTAAGCTCCGGGATCGTCTCAACACCGTCAGGGCCAACAGCTACAATGAGTTGGTAAACATGGCTATCTCCCAAGAGGACTGCATTACAGCTAGGCAGGCAGAGAAGAAGAGGAAGACCCCTGTGGCAGGACCCTCAGCTCAGCCATAGCGCTTCAGGATTGTGTCCGACACCCAGGGCAGGGGGCCCCAGCAACAGCAAGGGCGATGGGTAATCCGACCTCAGCAGCAGCAGGCACCCAACCGCAACCAGTTTCCAGCTCAGAGGAATAACCAGCAGCAGCAGTACCGCCAGGCAAATGATAACAGGTGCTTCACTTGTGGCAACACTGGGCATTATGCCAAGAATTGCCCCAGGAACCAGCAGAGGCAGGGGCAGAATGCTAATCAGAACCAAGGCAAGAGGCAGAAGGTGCAAGTGAGGCAGGGCAGGCTGAACTTCACCACTATGGCTGATATCCCCGAGGGAGCACCCGTCTTGACTAGTATCTTTACAGTTTTAATTATCCTGCTATTGTTCTTTTTGATTATGGTGCATCACACAGTTTTATCAGTACCAAATTTAGTGCCAAGTGCCAATTGCCTTTTCACCACACCAATGGGGGTATTACAATCTCAACACCAGGAGGCAGGGTTGCCTCCTATCAGATCTGTAGGCACGTACCAATTAAGCTGGGTAGTCTTATTTTCAAAACTACCCTAATGATAATGGGATTGGATAGTGTGGATATCATCTTAGGGACTGATTGGTTGTCACGACACCACGCAGTGATTGATGTCGCAGCCAGAGCCATAGAACTCCGCTCCCCTTTGGATGGTGAGATTACCTTATATCTACCCGATCAGGGATGCACCCGTTCTTGTGCCTTTGTTATGTTAGAATCCCCAGTGGAAAAGATCCCAGTGGTCTGTGACTATCTGGATGTTTTCCCGGATGAATTGCCAGGGATGCCACCTGACCGAGATATTGAGTTCGCCATCGAATTGCAACCCGGGACCGCTCCTATCTCCAAGAGACCCTATAGGATGCCTCCCGCGGAATTGGCGGAATTGAAGAAACAATTGCAAGAGTTGTTGGACAAGGGGTTTATTCGTCCAAGCACTTCACCATGGGGATGTCCAGCATTATTTGTGAAGAAAAAGGATGAGAGTTTGAGGATGTGTGTTAACTACCGCCCTCTCAATGCAGTGACTATAAAGAACAAATACCCGCTGCCCCGCATTGATGTTCTGTTTGATCAGTTGGTTGGAGCCAAGGTATTCTCCAGGATAGACCTTCGCTCAGGATACCATCAGATCAAGATCCGCGCTAGCGATATTCCCAAGACAGCTTTCTCTACCAGATATGGACTATATGAGTTTCTGGTGATGTCTTTTGGGCTGACCAATGCCCCGGCTTATTTCATGTACCTGATGAACTCAGTGTTTATGCCAGAATTGGACAAGTTCGTGGTCGTTTTCATTGATGATATTTTGGTCTATTCCAAGAATGAGGACGGACATACTGAGCACCTGCACATTGTGCTTCAACGACTGCGCGATCATCATCTTTATGCTAAGTTGTCTAAGTGTGAGTTCTGGCTGAAGGAGATTAAATTCTTGGGTCACACAATTTCTCAGGATGGGATATCAGTTGATCCTGAGAAGGTGCAAGAGGTAATGGACTGGAAACCCCCGACTACAGTGAAGCAGATTCGGAGTTTTCTGGGATTGGCAGGGTATTATCGACGATTTATTCCGGATTTCTCCAGAATTGCCAAGCCAATGACTGAACTGTTGAAGAAGGGAGTCAAATTTGAGTGGAGCCAAAAGTGTGAAGATGCCTTTCATACCTTGAGGCAGCATTTGACAACAGCCCCAGTGCTGGCCCAACCTGACAACACCAAGCCATTTGAAGTTTATTGTGATGCTTCTGGTACTGGTTTGGGATGTGTCTTGATGCAAGAGAACAGAGTGATTGCTTATGCTTCCTGGGCACTCAGGCCCCATGAGCAGAACTACCCTACACATGATCTAGAATTGGCAGCTGTAGTTCATGCTCTAAAGATATGGAGACACTACTTGATGGGAGCTCACTGTAACATCTACATTGATCACAAGAGTCTCAAATACATCTTCACTCAGGCAGACCTGAACATGAGGCAAAGGAGATGGTTAGAATTGATCAAGGACTACGATTTGGAGGTGCATTACCACCCAGGGAAGGCCAATGTTGTGGCAGATGCCTTGAGCAGAAAGGCCCAGTGCAATTGTGTGAGCATGGATGTAGGGGTTACCACCATGTGTGATGAGTTGTGCAGATTGAACCTGGAAGTTGTTTCTTCGGGTGACCTAAGCTATATCTCGGTGGAGCCCACATTGCAAGAACAGATAGTCAGGGCACAGGTCGAGGATAAGGGTGTTCAGGTTATCAAAGATATGATCAAGCAAAAGGCAGAAAAATACAAGTGTTTCCGACAGGATAGCAGGGAATCCTATGGTTTGGAGATCGATTGGTTGTTCCCAAGGACCCTGAGCTTAGAAGGAAGATACTAGATGAAGCTCACCTTTCAAAATTCTCCATGCACCCTGGTAGCAACAAGATGTATCATGATCTTAGATCTCTATATTGGTGGACTAGAATGAAAAGGGAAATTGCCAAGTACATATCGGAATGTGACACCTGCCAGAGAATTAAAGCCAGTCACTTGAAGGCAGCAGGCCCTTTGCAACCCCTTCCCATACCATCTTGGAAATGGGAGGACATTTGCATGGACTTCATAGTGGGATTACCCAATACCTCCAGGCACCATGATTCAATTTGGGTTATCGTGGACAGATTGACCAAGACTGCTCATTTCTTGCCAGTGCACACCACCCACAAGACATAGAAGTACGCTGAAATTTATGTTGATCAGATAGTAAGACTGCATGGTATTCCAAAGACCATTATATCTGACAGAGGAGCACTGTTTGTGGCACGCTTTTGGGAGAAATTGCAAGAATCACTTGGGACCCATGTCATCCGAAGCTCAGCATATCACCCTCAAACAGATGGCCAAACGGAAAGGGTGAATCAGATTTTGGAAGACATGTTGCGAGCATGCGCACTACATTATGGGAAGGATTGGGACAAGTGTCTGTCTTTGGCAGAGTTTTCTTACAATAATAGCTATCAGTCCAGTCTGAAGATGGCACCTTTTGAGGCATTATATGGGAGAAGGTGTAGGACCCCACTAAATTGGTCTCAAGCAGGAGAAAGGGAAATTTTTGGGCCAGACTTGGTACTCGAGGCAGAGGCAAAAGTCAGAGTTATTACCAAGAACTTGGAAGCTGCTCAGGCCAGGCAAAAGAGCTATCATGATAAGAGGCGGAAGCCTCTACAGTTTGAGGTGGGAGATCACGTCTATCTTAAGGTATCACCCACCAAGGGTGTTCAGAGATTCGGGATCAAGGGCAAGTTAGCTCCTCGCTATATTGGACCCTACGAGATCAAGGAAGCTTGTGGACCCGTAGCCTATCAAGTGGAATTACCACCTCACATGTCGTCAGTTCACAATGTGTTCCATGTATCTCAACTGCGGAAATGCGTTCGCCTACCCACTGAAGTGCTACCAGAACCAGACATTGAGATAGAACCAGACTTGTCCTACCAAGAGTACCGCGTCAAGGTATTAGATCAGAAGGAAAGATCAACTCGGGCAAGGTCGGTCAGAATGTATAAGGTTCAGTGGAGTCACCATTCAGCAGAAGAAGCTACATGGGAGACTGAGGATTTTCTACGCTCTCGCTTCCCCGACTTTCTACCCAAAGGAGTCGGTATGTAACCCCCAAAACCCCACCCCCCCCCCGCCTGCCCTTTGAATCCAATTATAAGAAAAACTTAGATAACAAGGATAGTCTAAGTTGTGGATTTAACTTAAGAAGGGCTTTCTTCTGAAGTTGCAAAGAGGATGACATTCGAAGAGCAGTAAATAAGAGAAACTTAAGTATAAAAAGGGAAAACAACACCAGCACACCTTCAAGCATCCCTCCAAAGGGCTCTACCTGAAATCTCGGGGCGAGATTCCTTTAAGGGGGGAGGGCTGTAACACCCCAGGTGTTACTCAGGGTGTCCACCTCAGGGTTACCCCCCTTTTTACCCATTATCACATGGAGATTGAATTGGGCAAGTATAACAAACTTGGAATTCTAAGTCCTAAGCAAGTGTAACCCACCTTGGATGTCATGCCCTAGCTTGTCATGAACATCTAAGTGGGGATCTCCCAAAACCCTAGAGCAAACCCCCCCCTCCCATAGGCAGTGGGAACCCTAATTGAAGCCATGATCAAAAGATCATGTAAACCTTATGATCATGGTTTGGGCCAAATATAAAAGTTGTAATACACTTAATAACCTACAATTAATAGTAAGGAAGTACCCCCAAAAAGTTTGCAGAAAAGCCCTAAACAGTTCACCTAAGATTCAACACAAGGGGGGAATTCAATTTTTGTCTATGTACAAAAACTAACCCTTGCACAAAGACTCCACATGTTCACCTTAATCCCCTTTTCAAAACCTTTCGACCCAATTGACAAAATGGCGCCAAATTAACCCTAGAACACCCTGGAAAGAGATGACACCTACCCTAGGGCGCTAGACACGACTTGACGCCCCTTTTGTCTCGGTTCGGGCTTAGCTGACACAGCAAACTTCTCCCCTCTCTATCTCTCTACCCCGACCATATCTCGACTTGGAACTCACAGCGAAAAGATAGGATTTGGAGCAGAGAAGCGACCGTACACAGTGACTTTGCCAAGATACGCACGCTATGGCGCTCTAATCGGCCGTTGAACCATGGCAGAAGCAAGCTTCCACGTGTTCGACGCAAGCTGGCATCCGGGGGCGCGCTCAGAGCACGCCCGTGCGCGAACCCCCGTGCGCCCGCGGCCGCCCGTGACCACGCCCGCGCCACGGCTATAAAGCCCGCCCCAGTGCTTGGCTGCCTTCCCCGTTACCTCCTCCGTACCTCGCCGGACTTGCCCGAGCCAGCCATTAGCTCCGGCGACCTCCCCGCGACCCGCCAGTGCCGCCCGAGAGTAACCACCGTGGCCAGCCCCTCTCTCGTCCTCCTCCGTTCGATCCAGGCCCTCAGTTAGCTTCCTGGTGAAGCCGTGAGACTTGCTCAAGCTTGACCCGGGGGCCCTCGTCACCGGAATAGCCCAATCGCGCTCACCGGAGTTCAAGAACCCGCCGGCGCACGTGGACCGGGTAAGCCCCTGCACCGTTTTCCAATTCCTTGCGCGCATGGCCTCTGTGTCACCCCGTGAAGCTACTCGTGCACCCTAATTGAACTATACCGCCGTGGTTTGGCCGGAGCAGGAGCCGCCGACGACCCCCGCCGCCTGTGCTCGTGGCCAGAGTAGCTCCGACCACCTCCGACACCGACCCGCACACCGGCGTGACCGTCGCAACCTCCCGGACGTCACTGACCACCCCGCCGGAGCTCTACTGCCGCCGGTAAGCCCCACCGCCGTAAACTATGCCGCGGGTACTATTTCAGCCGGTCAGGGAGCGCGGGTTAGATTTTAGTTAAGTCCGGGGGGCTTTGCGCAATGTCAGTGACCCAAGCCAATAGTGGACCAAGGGCTGTTCTGTGAGAAAAGAAAAGGAAAAACCCCAGGGGCCTCAGCGTAAACCTGTTTTCTTTTCCATTTTCGAATTTCTTTTCTTTTTGTTATAGCAGATAGCTAAATAAATGCATAACTTGAAGAATATTCATCCAAAAATGTTCAAACCAATTTTGCAAGATTCTGAAATTCATGAACTATCAGATAAAAATAATAGAACCCATGGCTTCTGTATTTCTTTCTGAAGTTTTAAATTAAATAAGAAAACTACTCAAAACTCAATATGAGAAGGAAAAATAGGAATATTGTTTGACCAGGGTTAGAAAAATTTTGAGAAACTTATATCTACCTACTAGACCAAGTAAAAATGTTAAACCTCTCTGTCTACTCCATTTAAATTAGTTTTACCCCTTATTCTATGATATGCTTAAGGATAAGGAAAATAGAAAATGTAATTTAATTAATGAACCAGAGAGTACCTCTATTTTTGTTAGGTTACTTTTTCAATATAGTTCACTGGAAAAATATATCATACCCTGTTTTAGTGTAAAATAAGTAAGATCTCTTTTATTTTAATAAAACAAGTGAAACTTAGAAAAATTCTACAAAAATAACCCCAAGGTAAAAACACCCCCACCCTTGGGATAACTATTGTTGTATTAGAGAGAACTTAGGAAAAATGTGAAATCTGCTGTTTGGCATTTTTCAAATAATAATGTAGTAGAAAGTGCCTTTTTGACATTAAACTTAAGAAAATCATAACTAAATAACCACCCTTTAGTTTTCTGTAATTTTTAGCCCAGAGGCCTATTATTACCATAGGATGCCAACAAAAATAACCTTTAGGGCAGAACCTACCCCCAACTAAGAGGTGTAGTGTAAAGTGGCCCTTTTTGCCTAACTTTTGTTATTTTTGTTTAAAGTCTAGCCTTGGTACTTAAAGCCTCAAATTCTTAAAACAAGCTAGAATAGCCAGAGGCAACCCACTGTAATTTTTACAGAATTTTTGGAAATTATTAAAACCCTGTTGTAGTTCAAACCTACACTAAAAAACCCTAAATGGAAATTAAGGAAAGAAAAATGAAAGATGTGAATTAATGTTATCCTAAAACCTTTGTAATCTGTCCACTAAAATGTATCAAGACAATGCCAATCCACTATGTTACCATCCTCATAAACACCCAAGCCTAAAGAATATTAAGCCTAACCCACTGGAAGCCCCGCAGGACTAAGAAACCCTAAGTTAATTCTCGACTTAGTTTCTTTAGCTTAATGTTCTTAAATCTTGCATAATCATGACATACATGTTCATTGCATCTCGATAGACTGTAATCTTGCTGACGGAGAGTACATCCTCATGCCGGAGCAAGGAGCTGCTCAGGAGGTAGCCCAGATCCAGCACCCGAGCCTGCACCAGAGGACCTGCCTGCCACTGCTTTGGAAGGCAAGCCCCGGTTTTATGCATAACCTGTTATTTATGCTACTTTACTTCACTTAATGGTTGTAGGATTGATTGTGCACTTAGGTGTAGGAATTGTTTGAAACCCTAGTTGCATGATCTCAGGAATCCCATTGAGATGAATACTAGTATGATAGGTCGAGTAGATGCTTTATTTAAATAGGATCTCGGTAGAAGACGAGTGATTTTTCTAGCACTCGCGCGAGATCTGGAAATTGATTGTACCCACTTTCACACTATCATGATACTAGTTGGTGGACAACAATCCATGGGGATTGGTTGTTTACAAGATGGAAAATGGAATAAGGATTAACGTGCGGATACCTGTGTCAAGCGTTTGAACGTACTAAGCACATGTCGAGAAATATGGTAAATCGGTAAGCCTAGTACCTGATTGAACCTGGCAGTAGACTTTACCCCTCACGCGACCTGAGACGAGGTCTCCCATTCCGGTTATGGTGGGTACAAGTGCGGTCACTGCACGACGGCCAGTCGGGGTCAGTGAGGCATTGTACGCCAAGGCGGTGAGCCCTGATCTGCTGACGGGGAATCGATGGGGACGGTTGATATGTGTGGGGACGGAGTGCCCCTACATGTCGTGTGTTTAGGTTTACCTTGCAAGGATAAAAACTCGATTCGAATCGTCTGCTTCTCGCAGCTAATGAGACTGCTTGATACATTGTACTGCATTGAGTAATAAGTGGAAGTATGATGAGTTGAGATAAGATGTTGATTGTTAATAATGCTTGCTACCATGTATGAGTAGATAGTCCACTTTTAGCCTTAAGAGAGTCACACTTAACTTTGACTAAGTTAAAATCTTGATTTAGAAACTCAGCTAGTGCTTTTGGCAACCAAACCCCACAGCCAAACAGCTGCATGTCTAGAGGTAGAGGAGTAGACTCCTCACACCGGGTAAGTCTAGCTGAGTATTAGTATACTCAGCCTTGCTTGTGGCATAATTTTTACAGGTTCTCTGGAGGAGATGGTTGCTAGGATAACTTGGCCGTCCACCTTGCCACCAGGTTGGACTGTTGAGTGGGACCCTGCCTCGGCTGAGGAGGAGCATGAGGAGTGATGGGACAGGCTTCCCCATCTCTCTGTTTAATTACCGTTAGTTTTATTCCACTGCACTTCGAACAATGATGGTTACTTTTGCAAAAACTCCGATGATGACGATGGTGATGTAATAATTTAACTTTGTGACATGTATGGTTTTATGCTTTATTGTATTTGCTCTGTGACTCACCTTCGAGTGAGATTGT
The DNA here is from genome assembly GCF_902167145.1 of Zea mays. Classification (NCBI taxonomy): domain Eukaryota; kingdom Viridiplantae; phylum Streptophyta; class Magnoliopsida; order Poales; family Poaceae; genus Zea; species Zea mays. The sequence continues at coordinate 138,632,958 of NC_050096.1, forward strand.
GGTACTTGATCCTGTCAGTGGCCGTGTCGGACTAGATCCGAGGGATTGACGGGTTATTCCCATTTAAGTGTGGTCTAGCCTCTAAGGCGGGACTTGGGCACTTAAGTTGGAATAATTCGGGCAGTTCCGCCACAGTTTTTATGCATGACCAGTTATATTTATGCTACTTTACTACACTTAATGTTTGTAGGCTTGTAATGTGCACTTAAGTGTAGGAGTTGCTTGAAACCCTTAGTTGCATGAACTCAGGATTCCTTTTTGAGATGAATACTAGTATGCTAGGTCGAGTAGCTGCCTTGCTAATTAGGATCTCGGTAGAAGTCGAGTGATTTTTCTAGCACTCGCGCGAGGTCAGGAATTGATTGTATTCATCTTGATAACGGGATCTATGATGGTCTATGGACTTGGATCCAGGGTGGATACCTTGTCCATGAGACGGAAAAAGGAATTAAGGATTAATGTGTGGATACCTGAGTCAAGCGTTTGAATGTACTAAACACATGTCGGGAAATATGGTAACCGGTAAACCTAGTACCTGAGTGAAGACGGGCGCAGACTTTCCTCATCACTTGTCCTGAGACTGGGTCTCCCATGCTAGCTATGGTGGGTACAAGTGCGGTCACTGCACGACGGCAGTCGGGGTCAGTGGATCATTGTATGCCAAGACGGTGAGCCCTGTCCGTGAACGGGGAATCGATGGGGACGGTTGATATGTGTGGGGACGGAGTGCCCCTACATGTCGTGTGTTTAGGTTTACCTTGCAAGGTTAAAACTTGATTCGAATCATCTGCTTCTCGCAGCTAATGAGACTGCTTGACCCTTGTACTGCATTGAGTAAGAAGTGAAATGAGGTTTTACTTGAGATAACTTGTTGATTGTACTAAATGATTGCTACCATGTATGCTTAGAAGGAGCAAACTTAGCTAAGATTAATGATACTAGAACTGGAAAAGCTAAAATTGATTTTAGAATCAGCTAGTGCTTTTGGCAAACCAAACCCCTCAACTAAACAACTGCATGGTCTAGAGGTAGAGGAGTAGATTCCTCACACCGGGTAAGGCTGGCTGAATATTAGTATACTCAGCCTTGCTTGTGGAATAATTTTTGCACGTACGCTTTAGGACATGGTTGATGGTGTGACTTGGCCTTCCACCCTACCACCGGGTTGGACAGTCGAGTGGGATGCTGCTCAAGCAGGAAAGGAGCAGGAGGAGTAGTGGGCTAGGCCTTGCCCTATTCCTCATCAATCGACATTATCAATCATCCGCTACAATTTAAATTATGAACTTGTTTCAGTTGGCTTAAAAACTCCGATTTATGTAATAACTCCAATACTTTAATCTGAGGTTTCCTCTTTTATTGTATTTCTCTATGACTCACCTTCGAGTGAGCTTGTGGTATTTGATCCTGGATAAGTGGGTTTATCAGACTAGATATGAGGGACTGACAAGTTATTCCAATTTAAGTGTGTTGCAGCCTCTAAGGCGTGACTTGGGCACTTAAGCTGGAATAATTCGGGTGGTTCTGCCACAGCTAGTATCGGAGCAAATACCACCACAGAGAAAGCAATAAATCATGAATACCAACTTTTCAAAAATAAAACTTGCTTGTAAACCATTATTGGAATCGTCAGGACTAGAACGCTAGACCTAGGACAAAAGGCCTTAGGAATAGTGGGGGAAAACAGGTGGATAAATAAGTAGGCCCTATGGGCCAGTTTTAGAATTTCAAGGATGCCTTAAAAGCACCATCCCAATTCGGTGAGAAGACGTTCTTTCCAGCATGCATGCATTATAAAACACAAAAGGATTAGAAATTAAAGGAGTAAAAAAATTTGATCTAACCCGCTTCCTTTCAACAACTCAGGCTCTTTCATTTTTTCCTTCTTCTACCATAACCTTTACATCTGATCCTTTTCTACAGATGACTTCACCCACCCCCGCCAGTGGAGGAGACA